>NW_009259681.1:872535-916559 GCF_000687185.1 Egretta garzetta
GCTGGTTCCCCTTTCATAGGGTTGTCTTCTTGCATAGTCAATGACTCTTTTGCATACCCATGCCTCCCACTCGGCAGTGGGGCACATGCCCAGTACCGTCATTAAGAGTATGCTCAAAAGTTCTAGGGGGTCCGAGCCCCCTCCCCATTGTCAGTTGACTCTGGGCCCAGGCGCACGCGTAGAGGACGTGTACTCCAAGATAACAGGCCACACATTCCTGTGGGGTGGGACTCAATGGGCTGAAACTGCCCCACCCAGTTGCCGCAGCGATCAAGCCCTGGTAGTTAAGCCTGCCTGCCACCAATGTTGAGACAAGTTTCTAGTCCCTTACAAATACAAAGAAAGTAGTTGCCTTTCCCTGTTACAGCTGTTTGCCATATAGTCAAGACATAAAATGTTGCCCCAGTAACTTTGAATCTAGACTACAACAAGGAATGACACCCCGAACTCCTGCATCAGATCTTGGAGGATAAAACTTCCAGTACCTTCTGAGCTCAGCAGAAAGTGTATGCCAGGAACACCTGCTTCTCTCATTCCTCTGCCTGCTTCCCTTTATATTTTTCAGTTAAGGTTTCATGAAAAGTTGCTCTGGGTAGGAGTTCCTTTAAAAGGAGAGAACTTCCTTTCTATGCCTGTGTGCTTGTATACACATATAAACTACCACTACAATTTTTCAAGAGAACAGTCTCTTTTTTCAGTCTTCTTGCAGGAACAAATGAATTTTTGCTGCTACAGCATAGTCCATATGCTGACATGGACCATACTGATATTAAAATCCATTCCACATGCACTGAAAGGGAACAGGTGCCATTTGTTTTTCTGGAGGTAGGATGGGGAAGGGGCTTCAGTTCTCTGCAGTAGCAGAAGTATAAGTAGGCTAATTGCACTGTAATGTCAGATATAAAAATAATAAGTGTGGTTTTGTCCAGAAATATGAATTTATATTTTTTTCTAAGTGAAAGAAGGCATCCTATCCAAAGAGAATTTTTTCAGTGAAAATATTCATTTGGACTGATTTTTTTCAATATTTCTTTAGATAAGTTTTCTTTTTATTCTCTTTTTTTACGGACTAGTGTTTTCAAAATACTTTTATTAATTTCCTGTTTAAAAATTGACATATTATGACACATTTCTTGTGTTAACTTTTACTTTCCTTCCTGCACTGCTGCTTCCCTAAATCTTAGAGAAGTTCTAACACTGCATTTCTAAGAAATCAAATGTTAATTTTGCCAAGAGAGTCTCTATTTTCCATGTGAGAATTTTGTTAGCTTTGTGTGAAATTTCACATTTTAGTGAAGTACAGCAAGCAGAATATATATTCTAGTTCTGTTCTAAATTATAGTCAGACAGCTATTTTCTATGTAGTGCAAAAAATTACAGTTTATTGTGCTGATCAGACTCCAGCCTTCATTTCTTACATTTACAATCCCTTTCCCACACATACTATCCCAGTTCACAGAATAGACACCTTTCAAGACAAGTATTCTTTTGTCTCTTTTTTCTTACTTCTGCCTTGTTCTATATCAGTCTATGAAAGGGTCAACAATATTCTGAAGTGATGAAGAAAAATAATCTTGTTCATTTTTATAAAAAATAATAAAAGGTTCCCCCACCACATGGTCTTGTTATCAGTTTACACAGTGAAGCATGTTACAGGAAATTATGAATGAAAAGATAATAAAATGGTTTTCGACTGTCTCAGTAAAACATGCACGCTGCCAACATTTTTGTCATCAATAATTCTCTCATAAACATGGGTCTCTTCTTTCATTATGCAGGCTGTCATGCTTTATTGAGCCACATAATTTCACCTAATTAAAATAAGCAGTGTGTAGTTTCCTCCCCCTTCTGTTTTTTTAGCTGGACAAGTGCCAGTAATGATATTCAGAGTATCCTAAGTGGACATCCTGTTAAATATTCATTCTTATGCTCCTCTTTGCAGTCAAAAGTACAGTAACTCCTGCTGATTTCCTTTCTGAATATCAAGATTCACCCTATTTATCTGATGATTTAATATATAGTAAACAGGCTAAGATTTGAAGTTAAGGAGGCTGGAAAAGGTTTATGGTTGTTAAAATTGGTGAAAAGATAGGAGACTATGTAAAACAGTTGACTGATATCAAGCCAGCAACATAAACCGTTAAGTCTCTCATAAGTAATTATGCTACAAATCACTACATAATCAGTCATCTGCTAGTGCAGCAGGTTTTTGTTTGGGCAACTTGTCTCAGACAAAAATTTTGCTTTTTCCTTTGAAAACAAGATGGCTTCATAATTTCATGCACACAAAGAATCCAAACTAGAATCATATTCTATCTGCCATACTATCTGCCATATACCATTTGGAGCAGAAATAAATCTGATCCAACAATGGTGGCAGTCACCAGTCTACATTTGGCAATGTAGAAATCAGTGTCTGCTATAGGACAGAGGTGGATTCACAAAAAGAAAATCAGAATCAGAGAAATGATTAGTGAAAGGAAAGAGAAGTGTACTGTGCATTTCCCAAAGGGCTTACTGTCATGACTAACATTTTCATCACAAAACTCTGTTTTGTTTTACACACGCAGACATGAAAATAAGATGACAATAATGTATGCTAATACTTTATCAGATCCTGCTATGAGTCACCTTTCTGATTCTGGCTTTATAAATAATGGCAAAAATGTGCCACGACATTCATTAGAGTCATAAGTTTTCTTCATGGTTAAGTAAGATACTATTGTTCAGGAATGAAAGGGAGCTCAGATTTACCATATTGTCACATTTTTTCCCCATTTGTTCACATCCATTAACAGCTTTTAGCTTGTAACTGAATTTCATTTTCAGAAAGATTAAAACACAGATGGATAATCAGAAAGAGAAAGCTCAGGAATATCAGAAGAATCACTCTTTAGAATGTCAGCTATGACATGACTATCACGAGTCCCAGATTATATGAATTTAGGGAATTTTGAATCCAAAAGAGCGTATATCTTCCATTCAGTATGGTAAAAGCTTTATATGTTTACATTTCTGTTTATACCAGGAACTTCTGTTGAGCTTTGGTCCTGTAGGAATTAAAATACTGGAAACATTCACTTGCCTTACATAGTAGTGATGGATTTATGCAGATGCTTAGAGTTCAGCATCTGCTTAGAGGCTCTAGAAGATGATGTTTGAAATGGGATAGCAATACTTCTTTTGCGTGGACCCTATTATCGTACTGAATCCCTTACAATGATTAACACCTTTCTCCTCACCGAAATTCTGTGAAAGACGGCAGTGCTTCCACTGCCATTTTACTGCACAGATGAAAGGCAGAAGTATATTACCCCAAGTGACATGAGAAATCTCCAAAAGAATAAAGACTTAGTCCTCAGTCTACCTTATTATAGGTTACAGATTTACAAGAGGGTTTTGGTGTTTGATTTCTCTAGCTACCTAAGATGTGTGAAATAAGAACAGTTATTTATGATGTGTTTTGATGGTACTTATAAACCCTGTTCATACAAGATGTAAGTAATAATAGCAAAAATAATTATAATGTATTTTTAATGACTGGTTGGACAACTATTTGAGTTTTTGCTTTTCTTACGTTTAAAAAATCCACAGTCAAAAATAATGATAATTTGCAAGTGAGCATATCTTTGTGAAAAGTGGTGGTTTCCTACTGAAACATAGATGCCATTTTTGATACCTATAAATTATCTTTTTTATGGAATGGCACCAGATGAATTCTTCAACATTCCTCCAAAGAAGGAATAAAGTACAGAATAAATTTGAATAATCTCTCAATATTAGCTATCGATGGATTTTTCTTGTTTCAGATTAAAAATCTCCCACTAGTTAAAGATTATAAAATAGACGTATATATATCTTCTTATATTTATATAGATAACCATTATACAATTAAATGACAGTGCATTATATAGTTATAATTTCATTAATAATAGTCACTCCATGTTTTCATAACTCAGTAGAATGTTATACAGTTGATACCTTATTTTTCTAAGTTGTTTATTCAACAATACTTAGTACCTTCTTTATAGTTTTTAAACTTAGATATGTAACAGAAAACTGACTGTGCACAGCTGTATTTTAAACACTGTAAGTTATGCTACCATTTTCAAGCAGTACTAATTTTATTTAGTGAATAGGAAACTTAAATTTCATCTCTCCATAGTACAATGCAGAGTGACTCATTTAAACATTGAAGTAATTTAAACAACCCGTACAGGCTTGAAAGTATTATAAGGGTAGCAGTAAGCATATGAATCAAAGTCCAATAATGAAAAGAAACTTTAGACTATGCATTAAGTTCCTTCACTAGATCTGAAAGCCTATGAGGTCTTGGGTTTTGACAGCTTTCTTTCTTTCTTTCTTTCTTTCTTTCTTTCTTTCTTTCTTTCTTTCTTTCTTTCTTCCTCTCTTTCTCTCTTTCTCTCTTTCTCTCTTCCTTTCTTCCTTTCAATTTTCTGTGGGGTTTTTTTGTAGTATCATAAGGAACTCAGATTACAAAATCATGAAAAAAACTTCCAAAACGTGTCTATTTGTGTTTGTACATGTAGTTTTCATTACTTCCTGTAAATAAACATAAAATAGCTATTTAACTTTGTATTTTACTTACACTAAGTTATAAAACTCTAGAAAAAGAAAAGACATCATAAAACTCAATAGGGCTTGCTATAATAAAAATATATTTGGAAATTAATACAAAATCAATAATGGCAATAATATTAGTCAAAATTCAATATTAGTCTTACTTATGACCAAGAATGATAACATCATAAAAGCTGTGAGAGAAAATGGACAGAGAAAAACTGAGCCCTTAACCAACTTCTTTCTGCTTTTGAACTCAACAAATTAATCCTGGTCAGGCAATACCTATGATTCAATTACTATTTTCTTGATCCTCTGCACCCTACTGAAAGGGTTTTTTTCTTATGTCATTCAGCTTCCTCTTAAACCTCGTCCATTTTCTATCAGCACTTGATTTAACAATCATTCTTCAACAGCATTTTTGCAAAGCCCACTCTAGGGAATTTTAACCTTGCCTCTTGGGTGAAATGTTGGAATAAGAGTAATGATGTCTTATTAAAGCTAGTCCTAATAAGAACAGCTCATCCTTGCCCTGTGGTGCCCTTCAGAAACACAATGCTAATGTAAAAGAGAGACTATTCCTAGTGTATGATGCTAACTTGAGTGTTCTCAGACAGTCTTCTGTTTACTTGCCATTTATAAAATGTTCACTTCTCTTTATATTGTTCTTTTCATTCTTCTTCATAAATATTTGCTTCTCTATTTCTTGTCCCTCAGGGAAAAGGACAGAAGTGACTCAGATGTTGTCACAGATGCAAAATAAAGAAGACAGTATGTTATTCAAGGATGTATTTGGATTATAAAGAGTAGCATGAAATGTGGTAAGGAAGGAATTTCCTTTCCTTTGTTGTGTGGCAAAGTGGCAATGTGGATTATATTGTTTATTTTCTCCCATTGTTTCCTCACACTGTATTGCACGCAATTTTTCATTATTTGAAACAGTAACAAGTGTGGCACAAGGCATTTTTGAGTCTTTTTTTTTGTGGTGCATAAACATATCTGTGAAAAAAGTTTGTCTAACTACAAGATGTGATGATAACACTCATATATGCAATTATTTCATGACAGAAGTTTTTAAGGCTGACCAGGCATGAATTTTATAAATCCATGACGATCACTTCTAATCACATTTTTGTCCTTAAAAAGTTTGGAAATTATTTCCAGGATTATATACTCTACCACTTTTCTAGGGATTGAGGTGACAGTGACCAGTAGGACTGAGAATAAAACCACTTATCTTCCATGTGCTTGATCCTCATTCCCAGGGCCATGATGGCACATTTAATGCAGCCCAGGACTCCTGGGGCGTTATTGTTGGCGCCAATACAGAAGAGCAGTAGGGGGCAGTAGAATCATAGAAAGATTTGGATTGGAAGGGAACTTCAAAGACCATCTACTTCCAATTCCACTGCCATGGGCAGGCACATCTTCACTAGATCAGGTTCCTCAAAGCTCCATCCAACCTAATCTTGAACACTTCCAATGATGGGGCATCCACAGTTTCCCTGGGCAACCTGCTCCAGTGTCTCACCACTCTCATCATAAAAAGTTTCTTCCTTCTGTCCAATCTAAATCTACTGTCTTTCAGTTTAAAAGTATTTCCCCTTGTCCTGTCACTACAGGATTAGTAAAAAAGTCTTTC
Source organism: Egretta garzetta (assembly GCF_000687185.1). Lineage (NCBI taxonomy): Eukaryota > Metazoa > Chordata > Aves > Pelecaniformes > Ardeidae > Egretta > Egretta garzetta. Next base: position 878,759 of record NW_009259681.1, read on the forward strand.
TGGGCCTTTCTTATAACCCACTTTATACAATAAAGGTTGCAATAAGTTGTCTGTATTTCCTTCTCTTCTCCAGGCTGAACAAGCCCAACTCTCTCAGCCTTTCCTCAAAGAAGAGGTGTTCCAGCCCTCTGATCATTTTGGTGGCCCTCCGCTGGATCTGATTTAACACGTCCATGTCTTTCTTGTACTGGGGACCCCAGAGCTGGACACAGTAATCCGGGGGGGGGGGCCCACAAGAGCCGAGCTTGCACTTGGCCTTCTTGAATTTCATGATGTTCCCATGGGTCCACTCCTGAAGCCTGTCAAGATCCCTCTGGATGGCATCCCCTCCCTCAGGCATAACAACTGTAGCAGGTCAAGGGCTGGACAATCTTGACAATTCTCTTCACAACATCCTTGATTCAAGACCCTGGCCAGCAGTAAACCTTGCTAGACAACATGACAGGATGGCAGACTGGGGCCTCCACCCCCCACAACAGTTACCCATTGCATTCCCTCGCTTCTTTCCCCTGGAGCTTCTGTGTAGCTCAGGATTAGCCAGCTCTGGTTCTTCATTGGATGCAGCTCCCAGCTTATCATCTGCTACCAGGGCACTGATGAGGTATTTTTATGCTGTGCTCTACTCCTCTGGCTAGCATCTACTGAAGAGATGCTTGACCCTGCTTTATCAGGAGTCAGGTGGGGAAAAAAAGCTCAAAGCACCTTTTGATCAAGAGCAACTGTTAGCTCTTTAAGAGCAACTTGAGTTTTTTAGAAGTCTCAGCCTCCTGTAGCTATCCTTTTCTGAGGTTCCTCCAGGAGTCTGATGATTCCAAAAGATATTCTCAAAAGATCCTGAAGCCATGCCCAGAAACTGCTGTGCAAACTACTGTACAAAATCTGCTGGTTGCCTCTGTTAGCTACCATCTCCGACATGGGATTGAAATGATACAAAGCATGCACCTCAGTGACACTCAGTGGCTGCCCATTGGTGGATACTGAGAAATTCTGAAGGAAGCATAGTATAAATCTCACAAAATTACATTCTGACTACATTGGTTTATGAAGGACTCAATGTGTTTAAAAGCTCTTGAGTTCTAACTTAGTTAGAACATTTACACTCGTGTTTTGGACCCGTGAATTTATTATATATTGGTTATTACTATAGTAAAACAAAATATATGTTGCCTCATATTTTGGCAGTGATATATAGTTGATTTTGAGCATTAACTTTACTATAATATCCCAAGCACCAAATATATATTATTATGACCCTGTGACTGATCTTAGGTAGTTGGACACTGAGGCTTGGAGTAGAGAGAGTGCAAATGCTCATGGCAAAATAACATATTGAAACACTTTTACATTTTTCCTGGAGGACACAAAAAAAGAAGAAAAAGCAAACAAAAAGAATTGTAAAAAGGTGGGTTTCAGTTCAACAATCCTGTTTTCTTTCTTTTTGTTGTATTCAGAATGAACATATTTAGAATGAAAGGGTACAGTCAACATAGGTACACAAAGGGAAAATCCTGTTTAACTAATTTGATATCCTTTTATAATAGGGTCACGCACCCAGAGGATGAAGGGAAGGCAGTAGATTTCATTTTTTCTGGATTTTAGTAAGGCATTTAATACTCTCCCTCACAGCATCCTTCTGGACAAGTTGTCCAGCTGTGCGATGAGCAGGTTCACGGTGCACTGGGTAAAGAATTGGCTGAATGGCAGAGCTCAAAAGGCTGTAGTGAATGGGGCTACAGCTGTCTGATGACCAGTCACAAACGGTGTTCCTCAGGGTTCAATTTTAGGGCCAGTTCAATATATTTATTAACGATCTGGATGTAGGACTTGAATGCACCATTAACAAGTTTGCTGATGATACAAAACTGGGAGGTGCTGCTGACTCTTTTGAAGGACAAGAGGCCTTGCACAGGGACCTAGATAGATTGGAGCATTGGGCTATTAATGGGATGAAGTTTAACCAGTCCAAGTGCCAGATTCTGCACCTGGGACAGAGTAACACCAAGCACAAGTATAAACTGGGACAGGAGCGGCTGGATAGCAGCCCTACAGAAAGAGATCTGGGGATGCTGGTTGGCAGCAGGCTCAATGTGAGCCAGCAGCGTGCCCTGGCAGCCAGGAGGACAAATCACATCCTGGGGTGTACCAAACGCAGCATAACCAGCCGGTCAAAAGTGGTGATTATCCCGCTGTATTCAGCGTTGGTGTGGCCTCACCTTGAGTACTGTGCCCAGTTCTAGACCCCACAATTTAAGAATGGTGTGAAGGTCCTTGAAGGGTTTCAGCTGGGATAAAGTTAATTTTCTTCCTAGTATTCAGCATAGTGCTGTGTGTTGGATTTAGTGTGAGAATACGGTTTAGTAGTTGCTAAGTAGTGCTTAGACTAATCAAGAACTTTTCAGCTTCCCATGCTCTGCCAGGTGCACAAGAAGCTTGGGAGGGGGCACATCCAGGACAGCTGACCCAAACTGGCCAAAAGGGTATTCAATACTATATGACATCATGAGGTGAGTTGGCCAGGGGGAATCTATTGCTGCTCAGGGCTGTCCTGGGCATTGGTCAGCAGGTGGTGAGCAATTGCATTGTGCATCTCGTATTATGTATAGTCCATTATTATTGTTGTTGTTGTTATTGTTGTTGTTGTTGATATTATATTTTTTTCCTCTCCTGTTTTATTAAACTATCTTCACCTCAACCCATGGGTTTTACTTTTTTCCGATTCTCTCCCCCATCCCACTGGGTCAGGGGGGACTGAGCAAACAGCTGCGTAGTGCTCAGCCGCCTTCGGGGTTAAACCACAACAAATGCATTTAGAGGAGGGCAACAAAACTGGTGAAAGGGCTGGAAGGAATGCCTATGAGGAGCTGCTAAGGACTCTGTCCTTGTCTGCTTCAGAGAAAAGGAGGCTAAGGGGCCACCTCATTGCCTTCTACAGCTTCCTGAGGAGACGAAGCAGAGAGGAAGGTGCTGATCTTTTCTCCCTGGTATCCAGCGACAGGACACAGGGGAATGGCTGAAAGCTGCATCAGGGAAGTTCAGACTGGATATAAGGAAACATGTCTTTACTGAGAATGCGGTCAAACACTGGAACAGGCTTCCTAGAGAGGTGGTGAATGCCCAGTGCCTGTCGGTGTTTAAGAGGAATTTAGACAATGCCATTAATAACACTCTTCAACTTTTGGTCAGCCCTGAAGTGGTCTGGCAGTTGGACTAGGTGATCGTTGTAGGTCCCTTCCAGCTGAAATATCCTATCCTATCCTATCCTATCCTATCCTATCCTATCCTATCCTATCTATCTAATTAAGTCTACTAAGATTACCAAAGGTTTGTGGTAGCTTTGATCTTGTACTTTTTCCTTGAAAATGAAGCAAAAAAACCGCACACAAAAAGGATGAGGTGAAAAAAGCGTCAAAGATATAAGTTACCTTCTGTTTCAATGTTGAACCCTGCTAATAGCTTCCCCACAGGACAGTTATAGTATTGGTACATCATCCTGACAGAGTTTTGAACTTGGAGGAATTCTTGTAGCCACACCTGTTAAAGACACTCATCTTTGCTGTAGTTTACTTCACAGGTACACAGACAAGTGTTGCACAGTATGATTTGGTTCATAAAGTCATTTTTCTTTTTTTCAACACACAAAAAAATGTGAGAAAAAGGCAATCGAAAAAATAATATGGTCAAGTTAAAAAGACAAGAGGAAAAAGGCAGTAGCCTAATCAAAGTCACAACTGTAATTAAGGATAGACCTTATGCTTTCTTTAGGTGTCTCCAGCTGTGTACCCATAAGCTAAACATCCAAGCTCACTTTTGTGAAGAGAGGCAGTGGATATAGCTCCAGTCAATGAAACCTAGAGAGCTTGTAAGGTGACAAAATGTGATTGTTTACCTTAGGGTAAGTTAAACAGCCCACTAGTCTCCTTTAACTCTTTTCACCTCATCTCCATTGCCTTTGATGGGCACTTATATACCTAGCTCACGCATAGGCAACTCTACTTTAAACATATATGTTTCAGGGCTCTAAATCTCACCTGGACAGTTGTTCATGACTTGGCTGAAACTGTCAGTGACAGCAGTGCCATCCAAGTCCTTCTCTGTTGGTCTGTTCTTGTCATTTCACATGATAAACAGGTGAAGGTCCAACAAAGACTGACAGCATTTCAGGAGACAGTGAAAGTGGCAGATGTGACAATAAAAACTGTTTGTTTTGTTTATTGGTGGTGGTGTGGGGTTTTTTGTTGATTTGGGTTTTTTTTTTTTTTTTGCTTTACTATAAAATTAGTAACTGTAAAGCCATAAATGAACGACCAAATGGCTGAAAAGCCCCTGATTCCCACACCCCTCACTTTTGTGAAGAGAGGCAGTGGATATAGCTCCAGTCAATGAAACCTAGAGAGCTTGTAAGGTGACAAAATGTGATTGTTTACCTTAGGGTAAGTTAAACAGCCCACTAGTCTCCTTTAACTCTTTTCACCTCATCTCCATTGCCTTTGATGGGCACTTATATACCTAGCTCACGCATAGGCAACTCTACTTTAAACATATATGTTTCAGGGCTCTAAATCTCACCTGGACAGTTGTTCATGACTTGGCTGAAACTGTCAGTGACAGCAGTGCCATCCAAGTCCTTCTCTGTTGGTCTGTTCTTGTCATTTCACATGATAAACAGGTGAAGGTCCAACAAAGACTGACAGCATTTCAGGAGACAGTGAAAGTGGCAGATGTGACAATAAAAACTGTTTGTTTTGTTTATTGGTGGTGGTGTGGGGTTTTTTGTTGATTTGGGTTTTTTTTTTTTTTTGCATTACTATCAAATTAGGGAATATAAAAGGGATTACTAACACTTTTCCTTGTTCATGAATAGGGTTTAATTTTAACATATTTTTATCTAAACTGTTTTCTGTACTATTGCCCTCCTATTTTGACAAGTTATCTTAGTCCTTTTTTTGACTATTTATGTTAAACCTGAGATTTGGCTTCATTCCTTATTATTTTCTTACCCTCTATTTTCCTTGCCTTTAAAAAAAAAATGTAACGGGCTGACAGTCTGAGCTGAATGTTTGTTACTATATAGATTTTATAATATACAACTTTACTCAATAAATTTCCTAGCTTTTCCCTCCCTCTCCCCCAGTTTTTGAAAACATAAGTCCACTGAAGTTTCAAAAAAACCATTTGCATATATAGATCTAAAATTAATTCCTGTACATATTCCCGGTGTGACCATGAAACTAAGGTTAAATGTTGCCACAGAAGTATTAATGGTCAGTGAACAGGAAAAAGAAAACAAAATACCTAAACCCAGATCAATCAAAAAATGGGCAAGATATATTTAATAGTTTCCAGTTACAATACATCTATTACAAGAATCACTAGTTGGTGTGTTATATATAAATTTTTTTTCTTATAATGAAAAAATAATCTGTTTATATTTGAAGAAATGCATATTGTTATTTGTCCTCATATTTATTACTCTATAGAAATAAAAACTCTGGCAGATTAGTTTGTCCTTATCTTACATTTTGATATTCGAATATTATTGCCAGGATATAGTATTCTTCCTGAGGGTGAGTTTCGGTATGTGGTTGGGCTTTTTTTGAAAGCATATCTAGGGGGTTGTCTCCATTCCAGATTGCTGCATGCATGTAAATGACCCAAGAAGCATTCAGATGGTAGGTATTTACACTCCACAGCAATGGATATCCAAAAAAGCAACTTGTAATTCTACTAAGAAAAACTAGTGATTCTGGGCTTAAAAGCAGTGTATTTGCACTAAAAAGAGAATAAGAGATAGCGTGAATTTTGGCTGTTCACTGTGTGCTTAGTTTAGAATGAAGAATGTCTCTTTCTATCCTTACTTTGCTGACAACCTAGGTTGCCCAAGCCTGTTTGTAAGCTCTCTAGGTAACCTGAATGTGTTTTCTTGCTTTTCATGTGCCACATTGGATTTAAGAGTCTATAGAATAGTAGCAGACGGAGGTAACACATTTCTTGACATTTTTGTTACTGGGAACTTATGAACTATTTAGACCTAAAATTCTATCAAATTATGTTAATTAAACAGAAATGATCTGTTATCCTAGGTATTTCCTTGTATATTTGAAACAAACATTGTATGCTGTGCATTGAGGCCTAATCCTTCTTGAGCACATAGTAAATCTTACACACGTTTGGGGAACAAAGTCTAGCAGATCGTACCTTGTCCCTGACACATTGGAAGCACAAAACCTAGAAAAACAGTTACATTTTTGACTTTCCATATCTCAGAAAAAACCCAATCATCAGATCAATGGGTGACAGTTTCATTGGAGTTCAGCATGTATAGGGATGCAGATAGGTTTCAGAAGGGGACAGAGGTTGGATGGGATGAGTGGATTCAGCAGTTGTACTTGTAAAAATTTCCAGTACCTCTCAGTGTGGTTAATTTGTCCCACGTAGTCATTGTCACTTACCACTCTCCAGGGAGAAACTCATTGAAAGAATTAGTGTAGAGAGCCATAAAACTTTATCAAATGCTCTCATGAAAAGGAAAAATAATTTCTGCCATTTAAACAAGTCCTGAATGAATAACACATGGCCCTTGTCTTGACTGCCCTGCCTTTGAGATAAGTGGAGGAAGAAACCTGTTCCTCTTTGTTTCCCATCCTTGAAATAAAATGGACTTCAGCTAGAACGCCATGGTCAGCCTGCTTTGTGATAAAATACAGCGAGGTGTCTAGATACTGAAAACTCAAAAGAACTTTTTTCCTAAAAATACAGAGATATTCTCAATTGTTTTTACATTTTTTCTAGGCACATTGTGCATTGTGAAATTAAAGAAACATATAATCTTTAAGGTTAGGAAAAACCTTTAAGATCATCAAGTCCAACCATTAACCCAGCATTGCCAATCCACCACTAAACCATGTCCCTAAGCACCACACCTACACATCTCTTAAATACCTGCAGGGACCTTGGACAGCCTGTTCCAATACTTAACAACCCTTTCAGTGAAGAAATTTTTCCTAATATCTAATCTAAACCTCCCCTGGTACAACTTGAGGCCATTTCCTCTTGTCTTATCACTTGTTACTTGGGAGGAAAGACCTCACTATACACTCCTTTGAGGCAGTTGTAGAGGGCAATAAGGTCTCCCCTCAGCCTCCTTTTCTCTGGACAAAACAACCCCAGTTCCCTCAGCTGCTCCTCATAAGACTTGTGCTCTAAACCCTTCAACATCTTCGTTGCTCTTCTTTGGACATGCTCCATCACCTCAGTGACTTTCTTGTAGTGAGGAGCCCAAAACTGAACACAGTATTTGAGGTGCGTCCTCATCAATGCTGAGTATAGGGGAAGGATGACTTCCCTCATCCTGCTGGCCACACTATTTCTTATGCAAGCCAGGATGCTATTGGCCCTCTTGGCCACCTGAGCGCACTGCTGGCTCATATTCAGTCGGCTGTCAACCAAAACTGCCAGCTTCTTTTCCACTGGGCAGCTTCCACCAAGCCTATAGCATTGAGTGTCATTGTTGTGACCCAAGTGCAGGACCCAGCACTCATACAGTTGGCCTCGGCCCATCGATACAGCCTGTCCAGCTCTCTTAGTAGAGACTCCCTACCCTCAAGAAGATCAACACTCCCCACCCAACTTGGTGTCCTCTGCAAACTTACTGAGGGTGCACTCAATCCCCTCACCCAGGTCATTGATAAAGATGTTAAACAGAACTGGCCCCAACAGTGAGCCCTGGGGGACACCACTTGTGACTGGCCTTCAGCTGGATTTAACTCCATTCTCCACCACTCTTTGGGCCCAACCATCCAGCCAGTTTTTTATCCAGCGAAGAGTACACCTGCCTAAGCCATGAGCTGCCAGCTTCTCTAGGAGAATGTGTCAAAGAAAACTTCTCTAGGAGACAGTGTCAAAGGCTTCGCTAAAGTCAAGGTAAAAAACATCCACAGCCTTTCCATCATCCACTAAGTGGGTCACCTTGTTGTAGAAGGAGATCAGGTTTGTCAAGATGGGCCTGCCTTTCATGAACCAGCACTGACTGGGCCTGATCCCCTGGTTGTCCTGAACATGCTGCATAATGGCACTCAAGATGCTCTGTTCCATAACATTCCCTGGCACCAAGGTCAGACTGACAGGTCTGTAGTTCCCTGGATCCTCCTTCTGGCCCTTCATGTAGATGTGAGTCACATTTGCTAACTCCCAGTCAACTGGGACCTCCACGGTTAGCCAGGGCTACTGATAAATGATTGAACATGGCTTGGTGAGCACTTCCTTCAGCTCCCTCAGTACCCTTGGGTGGATCCCATCCAGCCCCATAGATTTGTGTGTGTCTAAGTGGTTTAGCAGGTTGCTAACCATTTCCTCTTGGACCATGGGAGCTTTGTTCTGCTCCCCATCCCTTCCTTCTGGCTCAGGGGGCTGGGTAGCTGGAGAACAGCTGAGCTTACTATTAAAGACTGAGGCAGGGAAGGCATTAAATACTCAGCCTTATCCTCAACCTTTGTAACTTTTTTTCACCTCACATCCAATAAAGGATGAAGATTCTTCATAGCCCTCCTTTTGTTGCTAATATATTTATAGAAACTTTTTAAATTGTCTTTTATGGCAGTACCTAGATTAAGTTCTAGTTGGGCTTTGGCCCTTCTAATTTTTTCCCTGCATAAACTCACAACATCCTTGTAGTCCTCCTGAGTTGCCTGCTCCTTATTCCAAAGGTCATAAACTCTCCTTTTGTTTCCTGATCTCCAGCTAAAGCTCTCTGTTCAGACAGGCCGGTCTTCTTCCCCGCTGGCTTGTCTTTCAGCATGTGGGGATGATTTCCTTCTTGAAGTATGTCCAGCCTTCCTGGACAGCTTTGCCCTTCAGAACTGACTCCCAAGGGATGTTTTGAGACCAGGCTTCTAAAGACGCCAAAGTCTGCGCTCTGGAAGACTGAGGTAGCAGTTCTGCCGACTTCCACTCCTTACATCTCCAAGAATTGAAAACTCTATCATTATGTGATTGCTATGCCAAAGACGGTGTCCAACCATCACATCACCCACAAGTCCTTCTCTGTTTGCGAACAACAGGTTGAGCTGGGTACCTTCCCTGGTTGGCTCACTCACCAGCTGTGTCAGGAAGTTCTCTCCCACACACTCCAGGAACCTTCTAGACTATTTCCTCTCTGCTGTATTGTATTTCCAGGAGAAATATGGTGAGTTGAAGTCCCCCATGAAAACAAGGGCTAGCAATTGTGAGACTTCTCCTAGCTGCTTATAGAATATTTTGTCTGCCTCTTCATCGTGGTTGAGTGGTCTGTAACAGATTCCCACCATGATATCTGCTTTGTTGGCCTTCCCCCTGATTCTTATCCATAAACACTCAATGTTGTCATCACCATCATTAAGCTGTCATGCAAGCTGTGGGTTCCTGGAGGTGTTGTCGGCTCCCCCTGAGGTTCCCCTGGATCTGTACCCCCTCCCTGTGCACCATGCTGGAGCACTTTCCTACTGATCCTGCTGGCACCAGAGCTGCTCACCTCAGCATCTGAATGCTAGTTTTGCTTACACTGCATTGCTCCTGGCCCCACCCAGATCTCGTTAGCCAAGGTACATCTCTCAGTGCATAATAAAATTGATGAGAAAGACAATTTGAATTTCAAGTTATCCTGTCTTTATTGCATTGTTCATGTCAATCTAAATGCTTACTTGCACAGAAGAAACCCCCGAGTCTAGCAGAAGTACTTGTTTTAAAGAGCAAATTTTGCCAATTTCACTATGAAAAGACACTCCAGATACTTTTTAGTTCTTTTACAATTTTTTTTATTCACATTTCATACTGGATGTGAACATGTTGACACAGAAAAATAGGTTGATTTGCCTCTGGTAGGCTTAGGAAGGAAAATAAGAAAATGTAGGAAAGCAAATCAAAGAAAAGAAAGAAAATAAAGGCCTAAAATAAATCAAAAAGATCCTTATGTCTCATTCACATTTCTTCAGGGTACTTTTATGCTTAGGTGAATAACACTACATTTATTTTTATACAGCACAATAGAATCTGCTTTTCAGATTTGCCCCTTTCAGATGTGGGCACGTCATGGATTTATCTAGTGCCAAATTGGTGTTATCTGATTTTTTTTTTGCTTCCCTAATAATTTCTTGTATTCCTTTTGATCTTTTTATTAGTTCTGAACTGTGAGCTTAAGTTTTCATAGAACTATCATAACAGTCAGGTTTTATATTTTAGTGGTTATGGTCAGCACAACTTTCATGGCTAAGTAAACAGTATTGCTTTTCCCATTTGCATCACTTCATATTGAGGAAAAGAAAATCTTACCTTTACATAAGGAATCGGGGCTGTTGGGAGTTACTGTGAAAAAGTAATAACCAGTCCTTAATATCACCTCATAAACTGGGTAATTTATTTGAGTGCCTACACTTCCAAATGTTGCTGGGCAGATCTTGGTTCTGGGGCACAGATCTGGGTGGATTTACATCAGTAGTTTAGATCGGATGATGTGTGAGCTTTTGAAGACACTCTCCTCTTTGTCTTCACCCACTTGCTTTGCTTTATAGTTCTGCTCTTACTGAGCTGCACAACTTGCCCATGTAGATGTAGCCAGGGTTTCCTCAAATAGGTCCTGTATAGAATTAGACTTTCATGCAGTCATATGGAAACATGACATGACACTGTTGGCAAAAAAGACAAGATAATAATTTTTTCACTATTGAGCAGCACATATGAAGGATTATGTGCTTTATATTTGTCATATATAATGCTTCAATATTTTTAAGAAGCTATTAATTTAACACAGTCTTGACATTAGTATCGCTGGTTGTCCTGGTTTCGGCTGGCATAGAGTTAATTTTCTTCATAGTAGCTAGCATAGTGCTGTGTTTTGGATTTAGTACTACAAGAATGTTGATAACACACTGATGTTCTTAGTTGTTGCCTAGTAGTGCTCAGACTACTCAAGGACTTTTTGAGTTTCTCCTGCTCGGCCAGGTGCATAACAAGCTGGGAGGGAGCACAGCTAGGACAGCTAACCCAAACTGACCAAAGAACTATTCCATACCATATAACGTCATGCTCGGGAGGGTTAGTCGGTTCGGTTGCAGGGAGAGTGATTGCGGCTCGGGAAGTGATCGCGGCTCAGGATGGGCTGGGCATCGGTCGGCGGGTGGTGAGCAATTGCACTGTGCATCATTTGTTTCGTATATTCTGTATATTCTGTTACCATTCTCATTATTAGTATTATTTTCTCTTATTAAACTGTCTTTATCTCAGCCCACGGCTCTAACTTTTTTTTTCCTTCCCGATTCTCTCCCCCGTTCCACTGAGGGAGGGGGAGGAGTGAGCAAGCAGCTGCGTGGTGCTTAGTTGCCAGCCGGGTTAAACCACAACACTGGTGCACAAAAAACCAATAATTCATTTCAAGGATATTTTAACTAAACTGCGGAAAGAAAATATGTGTTGAAATTATTGTCCTGAAAATACATAAATAGTAATACTTCCATTCTAAGCATTTATTTTTGTTGCCTTCCTTTTTACTTAATAACCTGGATTTTTGAGTGTGGAAAATGCCTTTAACGTTTTATGTCAGGTAACCAATGTTAACTAGTTTGTTCAAAAACTCTTAGCCTTCACTGCAATCTTGGCCTTCACATTAAACAACTGCTTGAAATCATGCTCTTTCTCCAGTTTGGACATCAGGAAATAGCTGTGGGCAGAGAATTATCTTGATTTGCAGTTTTGAGGTAAACAGGTATCTCACAATTTGAAATGCAGATGTGTTATCATGAGCCAGTTTAGATTATATTAAAACCTATTTGAACCTTAAATTTTTTAAAGTAATTAAGGTTTTAGAACTACACAACATATGGAGCTTGCTGGGGGCTGTATCAAGAGGTTTAATCTGATAGTGTCTGTTGTGAAAAATGTGAACATTCAAATATCACAATGCACCTTAGAACACAAAGAGATAATGTATATTGTATGAAACAGTTTTATCTCTCTTCTTGACTAAATCATCCATTATTAAAGACTGAGTTAAGTAATCGTATCCTGAGTAACTTTTAAAAAAGAATATCTCTCTCCCAGAGTTGTGGAGTTTTCAAGGATTAAAAAATGTAGACCAACATCAATAATTAGAATAGTATTTTTTTTCTGTCATATCAGATCCCAGCTATTACAGCTGGTACTATAAAGATAATAGAAATGAAAAAAATAAACAAAAAAATCATGGAGGTTTTTTTTTTTTCCTTTCACATAAAACATAAAAATCACGAACATTTTTAAAAAAAAAATTTAAAAAGTAAAACTTTGGAATTGTTCCCAATACTTTTTTCACCATGAATCTTATTCTTCTAGCACTCTTTTCAGTAGAAATCAGGCATAGCTCCATTATAATAAACTGGTTGAACAGTCCTAATAAACCTGCTCAGGAACAGCTGAAAGTATATTCATAGCAAAGAGCATTGATTTTTTTTAGATACTAAATGTACATGATTATTGCAGTATAATCCTATCACTCATTGTAAATAGTATAAATGGAAGCTATGGGCTTGGTATTATCTGGATATTACATACATTGTTTGGGGTTTGGGGTTTTTTGAGAAAACCCATTTCTTTTATGGATGATCACTGAATGTGTTAAACCAACAGTGAATCAATAAATGAAGATTTCTTTTCTTTGTGCTATGGAACTGAATTAAATAAGGAACTAGCAAGTAGGTATGGTTATTTTGGGTCCAATCCCCATGAAAGTTTGTCCTGGTTTCAGCTGGGATAGAGTTAATTTTTCTTCATAGTAGCTAGCATAGTGCTGTGTTTTGGATTTAGTACTACAAGAATGTTGATAACACACTGATGTTCTTAGTTGTTGCCTAGTAGTGCTCAGACTACTCAAGGACTTTTTGAGCTTCTCCTGCTCACCCAGGTGCATAACAAGCTGGGAGTACAGCACAGCTAGGACAGTTAACCCAAACTGTCCAAAGAGCTATTCCATACCATATAACGTCATGCTCGGGGGGGTTGGTCGGTCAGTTGGTTGTGGGGAGACTGCTCGCAGCTCGGGGACTGATCGCTGCTCGGGGACTGATCGTGGCTCGGGGAGTGATTGCGGCGTGGTGCTGAGTTGCCAGCTGGGTTAAACCACAACAAATTTTAAGAAACTTTCTATTAGATTAAATGAATTCTTGACAAAAGTAATGGTTATTTTCTTCTTTACTCAAACCACATTCTACAGAAAAGAATTTTAATTTTTGAAGTTACTTTTTTTAAAAAAGGAGTTGTACCTCTTCTTTTTTTTTTTTGTTTTTACTCTGTATTGTTTCAAATATTGAAAACTTAGATAGTACAGCTACAGTTTTATTCATGCAGGTGGACAAGATTTAAGCTAATACATTCAGAAGTAAGTGATCAACCACTCCTAGTAGCACAGTTTTGACAATAATGATTATAAGCTGCTCTAGAATAACCATTACTATCACAATATATACCACCATTGGTCCTTTTAGGCATAAGCACAATTCATACAGGTTTCTCCTGAATGACAGAAAGGATATATGAGTGACAGCAAAGATATGTGATCACATTTTAATATCATTCTTTCAGTCATTCAGCTTGTTCCCTTGGTGGAATTGACTTAAATAAAACTCCTTTGTTACCTGTAATCACACTTCTCCTTTCATTTCTTCCACAACTACCCTGATGTAGCTCCCTGAGAAGGTCTGATTAGTTAAGAACAGCTATGTGTTGCTGGCTTTTGTTCTCAAATAATTCAGTGTAAAGAGACTCTCTTTTCCTTGTTACCAAGCTGGAAGAAAGGAAAGTGTTGTCCAACCCCTGAAAAGTTTGACAGCTTTAGAAAAAGAATATTTTACAGCCTTTGTGCACAAAACATCTTTTCTCAGAAGAAACAATATTTTCTGGTGGTATATGATTTGCCAAAATATGTTTTCTATGCAAAACACAAACACATGAAAAAATATGAAATAAAATTTCAGATAAAAAATAAGCTATGCTTATGTGAATGATACAGTAAAGTTCTACAAGCTGGTTAAGCAACAAGTGCAATATTTCCCATTCTGCAGAAACCAATCTGGCATAGTAAGTGAAGTTCAGATCCAGAAGACTAAAGAAGAGTCTGGAACACAACTGAAGAAGATTTTTGGCATCTAAGTTTAAAAAAAAAGTAGAGAGAGTAAACTTCATTCAGTTTATGCATGATATCTGCACAATCACATCTGAGGTCCAAATTTGTGAACATATGCAGAATTTTTCTTCTTTAAGAGATTTAACTGTTTAACCCCTGCCCACATCCCTTAGGATATGAAACTGGTGTGGGAATACTCTCTAGCCCTGAGATTGCAGATGTGTGTCTGACCAGCTCTGAGCGACACCATCAGTACTAAGAATCTCAAAAAGGAGTTATTTCTAATATAAAAGATGAGTAGAAAAATACCATCATCCAGACCTGGATATACGAATCTCCCTAGACTGAGGAGAATTTAGGACTCCCTTTTCTAATCTGCTAGACATTTTCCTGAACCTTAATTTAAAGCTGAATTGTACTGCACATAGATACCAAGCTTCAGAAAAGAAGGGAGAGCAGTGGGTTTATACATCTTTAAGGCAAAGTATTCCTGATGATCTGGAGCTGCTGTGCTTACTTAAACAAGGAAGAGTAACATGCTGTACTTAAAATGTTGTTGTGCATCACTGGAAGTTATGGTCCTGTAGGCCCTAAGTGTGTATTTTTTCTTGAACGTGTTCCAGTTTTCTGTAGGTTGTGTTGCCAGGCATCCTGCGTAACACGAGGTGTGCCATACTGAAGTTTTAACATCTCAGCCCCATTTGATAAAATAGATGAACTATATTTCTCCTGTATTCTCATTGTAACTGGCATAATTTCTAAATGCTCACAGTGTTGGCATGTCAAAAAATAGTTGTTCTGCACAGAACAATAAATCATGTAAATGCAGTATCTCCCATACCAAAGGCTACTAATCATCTACCAAGTCTTTGACCTGTACTGAGCAAGTCTGATACATCTGAGTAAGAGCAATTTGTCTGTCTGAGATTGTCCTGAATTTCAACATTTTAAATTGCCAGTCATAAAAAATGTAGGGTAAAGAGTTGTGTCCAATTAGGACACTCTTTTGCCAAGTGAAAGATAACAGACTGAATGCTTTCAGTTTGGGGAGTATCTTGAACCCTATTCTTTATTTTTCCGCAAATGTTCTTTTAACAATATTAAAGAAAAATGTAAATGGTCTAATGTCTTCCTTTAGTATTTGCTGAGTCAGCCTTTTGAAGGGAGATTCTGAGTACCAAGTGAAGAAAATTCTCTTCAACTCTGTGACTGCTGCCGGGATTTGGAAAGGAACAGAATTTCCTGTATAACTGTGGTGAACACCTTATAAAGGTTAAAAAACTGCTCAGCTACTATGGCTGAAGTTGTATATATCTTATGTGAAACACTTAATGATCTGTCTCCAGGCTTTATACAGGGAATACAGACACCTAAAGGAGCTTTTGATGCTACTGAGGGAGGCTTAGATTTGGCTATAACTGTTAGGTAACTAAAATATACATTTTGTATTACATGACTACTTGGACGTGAATCCTCTACATTCTAGAGAAATTAAGACTAGTCTGTATTAATAAGAAAGCACATTATTCTGGAGATGCAATTGATGATGTCCATTTCTTGGCTTTATAATGTCAAGCGATTCTTGGGCTTCAGGTTTTCTAGCATTTAATAAATTAATAGGGAAAGTTCTATAGCTGTTAAAAATATTAATCTCTTTAAGAAATTCCACTTCAGAATTTCAGCCCTAGACCTGAAGAACAAATCACAGATCCTGCACAGGTCCTATGTTTCTTTTTGTGCTAAACACCTTCTCATGGTATTGCTTTTTCCTGGCTGTCCATCAGTAGCCTCATAAAAAGAGGACTGTAGGAAGCAAATGGAAAACTCTGGTCCTTACTGAAAAAGGACCATAATGATCTAGGGGCCTCACATGTTTCTAGTCTGCAGCTGCTCCCTTCGTGCAGTGAACTGCAATAACCTCTTACATTGAAAGGTCTCCCAGTCTCCCCCAGATTTAATGGAAAAACTTTATTCTTAGGTTCACTTGATGTAAATTTGGAAACTGTATTAAATGTGATATGTCTGTGTAATTGAGATTAATATCTGTCTGTAAATAAAAGAATTTTCTTTATTATCCTTTTCCAGATTATGAAATAAAAAATGAAGCTTTTTGTCTGAAGAAAAATACTCATCTGTTGAATTCTTCATAGGGACAAATATTGCCACGAGACACATCAACATTTTTACAAGAATCAGGGAGAGTTTTCTACGTCCAATGGCAAGATATGCCCATGATACTTTAAAGTACTTTGTTGTGTTGCTTTATGTATGTGTATGCATTATAAATAAAAGTCTATGCTACTGTTATGGATCAAAACATTTCACAAGAAACCCTGAGTGACCTTCATTATTCTGTCCAGAGTCCAATGGCTAGGTCATATTTCCTGAACCATTTACCCTTACTAAATGTTTTATCAAAGAGACTGCTTAGCCATTTGTTGAAAAGAAATCAATAAAAATAAAGCGAGTGTTTGTGTTAGAAGCAGCTTTTGCAGTAATATTTTCTCCATCAGGAAAGAAAAGTTAAAAGAACTTCATTACAGGGAGAGAGTGATATTTTTAGAATAGGTCTAGCTTTCAAAAAAAAACCCCAAAAACCCAGCCTCCAAACCTTTTCAGTAGCTATTTAAGCTTGTTGTTCACTTCCAGAAATTCGACATGATGCTAGTATGATACTGCCAGGCTAAGTAGTAACAAATAAGCCTTCTAATAGACTTGAACTCCAAGCTTACAGTTCAGTGGAGAATGGAAGGGTCCTAGGGTTTAGAAATTCATTATGTGCCTAGGAAACATCAAAGCACAAAAAGTTAGGACTGTATTAGTGGCTAGATCCTGAATCCAGCAAAATCCCTAAGTGCTACTATAACATAGTCATGAAGTAAGCTGTTTAGTGTTAAAAAATAAGTATGCACTTCAGTGATTTTCTTGATCATGGAGAAAAATTAAAAACAAAGTCCATGTTTTCATGGTTAAAACATAATAACAAATTAAGGTTGGACTACTGTTGATTAGGGGAATGTCTCAGTCTCATTCCTTTGATCAGGTGCTAAGTGAGCCTTTTTCACATATGGCGTTATCAAGACCAAAGTAATCTTTTTGAAATTGTCACAGATGGAATGTGGCCATTCTATTTTTTTTTCACATTAATTCTATCTGCATTTATTTTATATCATTACAGTGCATCAACCCCCACCAGTGAGGTCAGGCAACTGCAGCGTCCCTGTGTTGTCAATGGACAACACAGGTTTCTTAAACTAGGTGAAAGACCAACATCACATACTAGGTAACCAACACAGATATTACAACTGTTTCACTTCTTTCTATAGGTCAGGAATTGCACTTCACATTCTTGGCTTTGCATTCCATAAGAAATGTAAAAACTTTAAATTAAAAACATAAGAACAATGTTCAAAATAACAGGTACAAAAGCAAACAAAAGAGGTACATTTTTATACTGTGTAATTAGTTTACAAAGCTACTTATCACAGAATGCTTTGGGTGGGGAATGTTTCTGTGTTTCAAATACAAAGACACTGGCTTTGATTAAAGAAGTGGTAACAAAAAGAAAAAATTCTTGAAACTGCAGGAATATTCTGGAAAAACACTAGTCTTATACCCTTCCTTAGATATTCATAAATTATCATGGTCAGATAAATAAGTTTATGACAGATGAATCTTTGGACAAAATCACTCTAGTCATTGCTACATAAATTCTTTACCTAAGCTAGTCACTTATTGTATGCAGCTAAATTTATCAGAACACATACAATTGATGTCACCAATTTAAGGTAAATCTAATTGTAATATTCTCTAATACTTGACTTTTCAATCTTAATAATCTATATTTAAAGTAATATTTTGATTTTAATTGAGGGTTTTGTAATCTGTGTGAGTATAAAGTGTTGTAAAAACAGAAACAAAAAATAAAAAAGAGATTGTACCAATCTTGTTGTTTCCCGTGGTAGAGTTTTGGCAAAGCCAAGGTCAAATAAACTTTTCAACATGACCTACAGATGTGGGAATAACAAATGCAGTTTCTATTTCCAGGAGTGTATTCAACTGCATTAGTGTTCTGAAATGTGCAATGACATTGATTAGAAAAAAGTTTTCAGTTACGTTCATATTTATTGTCGCTATTTTATCAATCTAGGATATGTGGAAAGATAAATATATTTACAACATTAAAACTGCATCTTTGTGAGATCAACTGTCATACTTCTTTCTATTTCTTGACAGAAACATAGTCAAGTTTAAACTGTACTTTATCCATGTTAAAATATGCTTTGCATAATAGTTATGCTTGTCAATCACTGTAATGACAAATCTAACAAACTCTAAATCCATCATGTAGTTTAAAATGTAAGGTCTCATTTTACATGTTTTAACTCTCAGTAATGAGGGAGCTACCTGAGACTCTTCAGTGTTCTAAGAATTGAGATGTAAATTGGTTTTGTAACACAGTAATGTTATAATCAATAGGGATTTCTCAGTCCTTAATTTCAGCTGATACTTGCTGGCACTGAGGCAATAGAGTTGCTTCCAATAAAGTAGCAAGGAACATTCTGATTTAAAAAAGAATTGAGACAGTGAAATTGCAAGCCAATAATGGTTCATTCATTCTGTTCCTGCATTTTATTGCTAGTAACATCAATGCCATCATGCTGCCCCCTAAGAGATGACATTCTGTTTGTAACCAAAGCATGTAAACTAGAAGCTATATATGCAGTATATCTTATTAATGTGTATGCTACGTCTGTTTCTGCAAGAGAACATTGGCAAATTGGGCATATCTGACTAATCCTCAACACTCATAATTGTCTGATAATAAAAAAAAGGAT
Organism: Egretta garzetta; assembly: GCF_000687185.1. NCBI lineage: Eukaryota > Metazoa > Chordata > Aves > Pelecaniformes > Ardeidae > Egretta > Egretta garzetta. Next base: position 897,719 of record NW_009259681.1, read on the forward strand.
GAACTTCTAAAAACTTTTTATTATCTCCTTTTATAGTCACATGTCTTTTTATGATGCTTCCTCCTTCTTCATACATTTTCAAGAGGGATACTTGGTGAGAATCCTACTTATAAGTGCATAAAGTGCTGTCCTAATAAAGCTGCATATTTCTTATTGTCTAGAGAGGAATTAACACAGTCTCTGATGGTATGTGGAGTTACAAGATCTTGAAAAGTATATGATAGCTATTATCAGCTGTCCAAGATTATCAAGCAGAACATTTGGGAAGATCCTGTTGTGCAAAAGCCTGCTCCTCCCTAAAGCTATTCAACAGTTTCATGGCAGTGGTGCTTGCATCCTTATGCAACAAATCGTTCTGGAGTATGAGGGACACACCTGCCCCACTGATTGTGCAAACAAGGGTACAGGAGGTTTTACCTTTACGGAAGTTCTGACAAAGTGCAAAGACTTTCAAGAATTTTAGACTAATTAATTAAGACTAATTAAGTTAATTATTTGATGTATTTCACTGAGTATATGAAAGATGAAAATAATTACCTCTCATTCAAAAGAATGTGTACAATGCGCTGGTTTTCACTGAACCAAAAAGAAAAATTCTGTCACTGACTTTGTAATTTCCTTTTCAAAATCCTTCACATCTTTCTTCCATTTTAGACTTTTTTCCCCCTTTCAGAATCCTTGAAGTTCACAAGATTCAAATAAAATGAAACCATTGGAAGAATATAAACTAGAACTTGTTTGATAAATATTCTTTTATTTCTTTTATTCTAATAAAAAATTATTTACTTTTGAAAAAGTTTCATGTACTGACATAACTAATTCTGTATGGACTGAAAGTTTTCAAGAGTGGGGCAGAGGCAAAACGTGTGTAACACATTTTACTTGAGTAAGGTATGAAAATACGTTAAACAAACAGCAAATAGAAGTTAACTAATCTAATAAAACCAAAATGTACATTCAGAGAAAACAAATAAATCTAAACATTCACAAATGAAAATAGCTATGTTGGAATTTAGTATTCTTTGTCTAATGTTCAGTACTTGTGTTCTTTTAGTTAAGAATAGCATTTCATTTCAGCAGCAACACTGAGCTTGTATTATAAGGTCACAATACCTGATCCTGCAATATGATCCTCATGGGAAAGGAAGAGACAGGCAAAAAAGGAAAGGTGATTTTGCTTCGCCAGCGAACCTGACTGAAGGCAACAGTTCAACATGGATGCAAAGGCAGTTCTAGACAGACAAGAAATATATGACTCTATGTCACTAGGAGATAAATATCCAATCAAAATGAAGAAACAGAATATAAGGAACTGTAGTATCATACAGTAACCCATCAACTATTTCAATTATAAGCAAACAAATTTAAGTTCCTTCTGATCTTTCTATGTGTAAAAAACAGGAGGGAACTCATCAGGTTTTTCTTGCATATGATTCTACTACTAGTTACACAGACAATATTGCATGCAAAATGTATTATTATATGACATTAATGATTTCTTTGTGGCATTTTGTATTTAAACATATTTAAATGCATTACAAGTAATCTGTTAAAATGTTTTTTATTCTCTCTCCATATGGATTCCTGTACAGATATCTACCTTCTTCTTTCTCATATATTTATTTCTCATTATGCAAAAAAAATCATTGTATTTCTTAGTGATTTTTATGGATAGCTTGTTCTCCAATGACAATTAAAAGATTTTTAGGACTAATTCGGAAGCAGGGGGGGAGTTGACTTTGGAAATATGTTTCAAGAACCTTGTGTATGCATAATGTAGAGTATAAAACAAACTTTAAGCTGGTGAAGTCAGTGGAAGCACCATGTACTTAATGTCTATTCACACTAAGAGTCCCACTATTTTATTCTTTGTCATTCTCTCTGTTTGCATCATATCTCAGTTTAACATCATCTGTGAGTTTCATTAATGTGGTATTTGAACTCCCTTCTAAATTATTAATGAAGATGTCAGATAAAGAAGGAGGCTGAAACCTTCTACACTAGTATGCCCCTAGACATCTCTCCCTATCTGATAAGTTGTCGTTCATCATTAGCTACTGTTTATGGCTATTGAGCTACTTTTCATGCTATATCATATGGTTCATATCCAAGGAAATTTGATTTTTCAGAGTAATATTTCACAAGACTCTATCAAATGCTTTGCTAAGATATGGATTTGTTATGTTTGCAAAACTTCATTCCCTTCAGTCACCCATTATGTTATTTCACCCAAAAAAAATTCATGTTTTGCTTGTAAAAAAAATAAAAAAAATCAATGTTTATTAGAAAACATTGACTTCTTTTTATGCTTTCATTATCCTCACTTGCTTCAGTAATGAAGGTGTGCAAGAGTAAGAATCCTACAAGGCGTCATGCCTATAATTCGCTTTTAAATTGATTAATCATTCTTTATAATATCATTTTCTCTTGGTCTAACTGAAGAGATTCATCCACTTAAAAATAAATTGGTGGTTTTAAGTTAATTTATAGGACATCAGATATCCTTTCTAGTACTGAATGCTAGAAGGTACTTGCATTTATAAAAATATTTATTTGTATATAAGTTGCATACATAACTTTAAACATTGTCAAAATTCTTTATATATAATGACACTGCAATTAAATAGATGATCATGTGGACTGTCATCTAAAATTCTGTGTTTTCCGTTATGTCCCTCGCTAATGACCTTTCAAGACAATAATTTGTTTCCATTTGTATTCTTCAAAGATCGGTATTAACTTGTTTTGTGGAAACTAAAACTAGTTTCAAGGTCATAATATTGTTAAAACTGAATGCAGAGTAAACACTGTATACTGTGGTAACTTCTAGATTGCTCCCCTTGTGCTATTTTTTTAAACAACAGTGGGTATTGTTTCATTTTAATATAATAGAGTGAATTTCCTTGTGAAATCCACAAGAGGAAATAGTATATATTATAAAAATAAACTAAAAAAAGAAAAAAACAGAAGAACACAATTTTATTATCTTATTGCAACAGTGGTACTTCTACTTGGCAGTCCAAACATGATATAATGCAAACATGGTACACAGCTGTAGACTTAATACCTAAATTAGGAGCTTAGTCATCTTAACTTCCCTCTCTAGTCAACAGAAATAGGTAGAGATGGCCCTTCGAGAAGGTACTTTTATCTCACATGCGATCTGAACTGCTTCTTCAATGTGCTTATCTCTCCCCATTGATGTGAAAGGGAGGCTAAGCTGGCTAGGCTGCACAGTTAGCTTCTGCTGTCAGGATTTTTTGTGATCTGTAATGTCTTTTACTCTGATACTTCACTAGGCTTTTAAGAGGGGTGCCTGGGGTCCATACACAGTGGCAGCGTCCAGTGAAGGTAGCACAGTGTTGCTGGGTGCTGGTCTTCTGACCCTCTGCTTCTGACGTTGGTCTGCTTGGGGTTTCAAAACACCTCTGATTTGGGGTGGTAGGAAGCTATTCTCCAAGGATTGCTCCACGTGGCCTCTAAAGCTGGTTTTGTCCTTTCTCTAATTTTAATTCTTCTACATATCCAGTACTCAGATGACAGTAGGGTATTTTTACAGTCTCCATGTCATCTGAGGACCTCTTCAGCTCCTGGTCAGTTCCTCACCAAGAGATGTAAAGGCTCAGGATAAGAAACTAAAATGTATTAACAGGAACATATGTAATGCTTAATTAGCCAGAGCCTGGTGCACTTCAGCAGCAATACTTCATTGTTTCCTTTGTCTTTTTCCTGATTTCCCCATTTCTGTGAAATACCATCTTTCCTTTGGCATGTTATGTGGTGGCAGAGAAGTTAATAGCTGAGAAGAAAAGCAAAGCGTGGGTACTGTTGCGTTCAAAAGCGCTTTTGAAATGAGTGCATAGTAGCTGAACCTCACAGCTTGTTGGTTTTGGATAACTTGTTTAGGGGGCTACTGTGGATAAAAAAAGCAACATAGAGAGCAGGGAAGTGGCAATAACAGCAGTTTCTCTTCTCATTTCCAGTCGTAGGGAGGCACTTATGATAATTACCAGCAAAGTGGAAAACCCAGCTGGAATTCTGAGCAATTTCATTTTTCTGTACTTTATCTTTATTAAGTTGTTATATTTTCACCAGGTTTTTGCTGGCATTAGGCATAACAAGAGAGAGCAAAAAGGACAGAAGTGAAAATTGTCACGGTGGGATGCCTGAAGTTGCGTTCCTTAATCTTCATCTGGGCACCCAAGAAAAAGCAGAGTGATTTTGAAAGGTGCTGAGAATCTTTAAGTTCTGTTGTCTGCTATAAATTTAACAGATCAGAAGCACCTCTGAAAGTCAGACTGTTAGGTTTACTTGTCTTTAAAGTGTGGTATGGTATTGTAACTTCCAATACATAGATTTATACAATTGTGGTCAGCTTTTTTTGATTCCTTGTACCTAGCCTAAATTTTCTTCTTTTCTTAATGTTGATCTTTTACTACAACAATTAAAAACTCTAGCAGAATATAAATGGTAGGTACTTAGCAAATATAATTAGTTTATTGTAATTACCACTGAGGCAAAGGTAAGAGTATATTAACTAATGTAAATGCTTAGACAGTTATTGGACCAAAGGTCAACAACACAATACTGTGCGTAATAAATATTTTAAAAGTGTTTCATCTAGATTGTCACAAAGTGTACTTTTTACTATTAGAACTAGTCTTTCTAAACATGATTGGTATGCACTCAACGAGGGTCTCCTAATTTTTTGGTGTTTATAGTATTCAGTTGTCTAAACACATTTATAATGAGTCTGCATTAGTCATAATCACTTAATGAAGCTACACAATTTTTTTTTCTTTTGTCCCATCAGTTAGGGTTAATTGCACAGTTATGAACAGCTTTTAAAAGGTCTTGATATGCCCTTGACACCAAAACTGGGAGAATAATGTTTCATGAAATAACCTGGGGAGTCTTACACTTAGTAAGAGATCTGTCCAGCGATGTTATGGATTCACATAGAACACATATTTAGCTGTACCTCTGAAAATATATGATACTTGTGCTATTGCAATAAAAATATTTTCCGTGACCTATCGTCCTGCATGGTTGCATTTTTATTCAATCCAAAAAGTACAAAACAGTGGGAGAGAAGAATTTTACATGAACATCAATTAATAGGTCCCTTAGGTAAATTTTTATTTGCAGCAACTGCTGACAAAGAGAGTCTAGAACCCATCCACCCAGTTGGCTGGTAGCTTGAGGCTCCAACAGAAAATGATGTTCAAAGACCTTTTTCTCCAATCAGTTGGTTATTCTGCCAAGTGGAGAACCCTACAGGTGTCTTTGTTATGACACTGTGGTTTAGCACGAGCTCTGAAACCTCCAGACTATACTGCAATTTAGGCAAGCTGAGCTGAGCAGCAGGGAAGAGTCATTATTTGCTGATAATATATATTAGGATTATCAGACTTGACTCGGAGGACTGGGGTATCGCTTAGCTTTTGGGACATTGGTTGCTTCCACTATTATGATCAAAACCCATTTTATTATTAAGGCTATTCAGAGATACTGAGCAATAAAAAATGTGATTAATAATGTTTATTCAAAAGAGGATCAAGTGTCAGATGAACTGAGGGTACACTTGATAACATAAATCTGGGCCAAGAACAAACTGGACAGATCCAGGAATTTTCTAGTTGTTACCAGGGAAAAGTGAGCAATACACCTCCTATGCAGCTTAGACTTTCATTACATTCATTATTTCTGACTATTGTCTTATAGTGCACTTTCTCTTAAGCAGTGTTAAGCTTGCTTTTTTTTTTTTTTTTTTTTTTTTTTTTTTCTTTGTCACCACAGAACAAAACTAATGAACATACTGGGGAAAAATTCCCAACAAACAAACCCCCCAAACAACCCAAAACCTCAGAAATGTTAGAATAAATTTTCCTGATTATTAACTGAAATAAAATCAAACAACATAGAGAGACCTGTGGGTACTAAACTTAGTGCAGAACATGACAGTTTGAGCTCATCTTATATTCAGTGAAGGCTGAACAAATGTCCCAGAAGCATTCAGCTTTTTCCCAACTTATATCCCATTCAGTTACTTTTTCCCAAGACTCACATTTTTACATTTTTTGTAATTCCAAGCAATGGAGGCAAGTGGGAATTATTATCTGAAGGAATCAAAAATATTTGGTGGCCACTCAGTATCAAGGATTGAGGAGAGGTGAAATTGTTAGGTTAACCTAAATACATTTGAAAACTGTGTTTGAATTTTGTAGCAGATCTCATCCTGTAAGAAACATGTTTTTAACTGCTAAAAATGAAGCTGCATCATTTTTCCTGTCTCCTCCTAAAAGCAAGGAAGAAATATTTTTATTTTTTCCATGTTTGAATTTAAAATAAATACATTTTTTTCATGTTTCTTCCTATTTTTCCATAATCTAAATTAATAGAAATACTCATCTTGAAAACAAAATAACACCACATTCTCCTACCCTTTATTAAGTCATTTTTCTGCTAGGTCTCAGATTACTGCTACAGATTTTCAGTGCTTAGCAGCCAGGTTTCGTAAAGAAGAACCTGACAAATAAGGTTACTAACTATTTACCTTTGAATGGACTAACATAAAAAGGTAAAATATTGGTTTTCCCTTGTATTCTCCATTTACAAATAGTAACTGTGACTCCGTTTAAGTTGGTAGGGAAAATACATCCTCCTTTATTAAGAGCGTATCTAATTTTCAGTACTTCACTTTATATTTACCCAACAAAAGATCCATCTTGAGAGAGTTCTTTTGAGAATGGATGATAAATATTATTGTATTATATTTACTTTCTTAATACAAGAAGCCAGGTGTTATTTCTTACTCAAAGTTCTACAGATAACTATGAATTAAAATATGCAAATTAAAAATATCAGTAGCTGATTTTCTAAACCTCTTATTTGAAAGATGTCTACCTAAAATATGAAAGTATTTTAGGTAGACAAATTTAATAACTATTTTCTCATCAGTTGGGAAATCATTGCTATTTATAATTCACATAGTAAAGCACACTTCATGGCATGTTGTGTCATGACATCGCAGTTATGAATCAAAGTAATGATATATAAAATATGGCCCAAGACTTCTGAAATGCTGTGAAATTCTTTACTTAAAGAAAAAAAAATTGATTCCATTATTTGTCCCAGTTCATTTCTACAGGAGAATATAAAAGAGGTACAACAAGAAATAAGGATTTTTCAAGCCTTCTTTTTCAGTCTATTTAAATAGGAGAATAACTTTCAGAACTTGTGCTCAGACTTTTAATGATATCTCAAGCACATCATTACTCTATTACTGAGTCATGCCAGAAGGACAGAATTAACCAGCAGCTATTTTTCATGGCTCAGGAATGTAGAAACTCCCAAGGTAAGATTTGCTATTTGGAACAAGACTATATATATTTTAAGAATTTTATTATTTTTATGCAAATTCAATCTAAACATTCAATGGAAAAAGCTGTATCACTTAATCACAATGAATAAATTATCTGGGCGACATGTTACTACTCTTCAGGATATACTTTAATGTTGCTATTTGTAAAATCCAAACTTTTGTCCTGATGAACTCCTGAGAATTATGAGCCTTGTCTTCAGTGTGCTCAAAATGTAATTCCACAAATAGGAATAAATTTGTAGAAATAGTCACTGGAGAAAGAGGAGTATTTATTTTTTATGAAACATATTTTAAGGAAAAGGCCTTGTGCTGAGAAGAACCTGTATTCATACCCCAAACAGTTTAGGCAGTAAACTGAGATGACAATGTTAAGAGACTTGTCAGCCTTAGCTCCTTGTGTTGCCTGGAGGGTAAGATCAGCTTAAGACAATATTTAGTGGACAAAATCCTCTCTGAGAACTGTCAGCTTCTCCTCATTGAATGCACTGCAGTCAGGAGCACTTTACTTACATGACTAAATTTATGAGGAGATAAATCTAATCCTGATTTGTGCACAAGTTCACCAATACTACTAAGTTGCCTCACTCCCTTCCTCCCTTTTTTGCTAGTGCCCTGCTTATGCACATTGCTTATCCATTCATTCAATACCATTCTGGGGTAAAACATAAATTTCCTGCTGTGAACCAGATCACAGTCCATGATAGGACCCGGACCTTAAAGCATATAGGTAAAACAGTCCAGAGCACTTGACTATCATGCTTTCTGCTCACAACCTCAGAAAAACTTAGATGTTGCCAGTGAGATAAAAATTTCACCCACTGACATAAAAAACACACCAGTCGGCTAGAACAGCTCTCCAGTGAGATAAGCCTAATCGTTCAAAAGGCAAAAGCAAAGACATCTTGTTTGAAAGTAAGCCCTGAAACAAGAGGACATTTTATCTGGAGACATTTTATCTGGAGATGATACATGAAATAAAGCCATTTAACAGTTTTAGAAGCATGAGTGGGTAAGTTAGGTGCTTAATTTTGGCATAAGGTCTGAGAAGAAAGGAAAACATCTGAAAGGTTAAGTTATCACGACTCATGTTGAGTGATTTAGTTCATCCTTCCAGAAATCTTGTGACTCATCAGCTGGATCTCTGTGTCTGCTCTGTTGACTCCAGTTGGATTTATATGTTACATGCAGACACCCAGATTTGCATGTCTTCCACCTCAGCTACCCAAATCAGTAAGAAGTAACCTAGAAGATTCTTGGAAAACTCTTCAGTGTTGTAGTTTAAATAAATTGGCTCTCATTCCTTATTTGTAAGCATCTTAAGTTTTGATGCTATGTGTTGCTGTTGCTTTTCTGCTATTGTTTGCTTGTTTGAATGATCAGAGTGAACAGAAGTACATACAGGCTCAAAGGTATTATTTGCTTAAGAATGCAGAGGCAATCTGCAGCAAACACTTTCTGTGTAGTTGAGTGAATAACATGCATTGTCTACATTGACCTTATTTTGCTTGCAGACTCCACCTTTCCTCTTTTCAAGCCTCAAGTCTCTGAGTCCATAATTCAGAAGTGTCAAGCTACACATGAAGGATGACGGTTTATTAAATTTTCAAAATACATTCCATATGTAACAGACCTGCTAGAAATAGTGAGAGCAGTTATTTGAAGTAAGGATCTTGCTTGTCCTGTTCAATCATGACTGCAATAGCTGCAGGCAATTGCTTTGCCTATTGGCCACTCTGAATTATTGACTGGATTAGTAGATTGGGTGCAGGTTAAGGAACTCTCTTCTTTCAATATTTCTGTAAAATGGCAAGCGCAATTCTCCACTGTGGCTGTGGTCAATCCAATAAAAAATAAGGTTAAATAAAATTAAGATTGTTCAGTCCCTGAACAGAAAAGACCAATGAAATTCACAGCTGGGTTAGACGCTTCATTTAGTCCATGGTACAAATGGAGAAAAATGAACTAATGGTAGAGTTAAAACAGTATGTCAGATTTAAGTCTCCCACACTTTGTCAATTTGGAATTAGAAGACTTTTATATTGCTTTAGTTTTTATTTTTTATTCGGCAGTAAACAGAATGCTGCTGTTTCAAGACTTCTTTTATTTTTTTTTTTCTTGTGGACGATTAAAACCCATATATCTCTGTCCTGGAAAACATAAAAAAAGGAACATGCATGTTATTTAGCTATTTCCTCAACTTGACATCTGCTATCATTCTTGACACTGGAATCAACTCACACTAATTAAAGTTTTTGATTTGGTTGGGTTTGGTTTCCAGTAAAAGAAGATATTTAAAACAGCACTAAAGTCACTGCAGTTTCTTATTTCACTATTAAAATATAAAAAAATTGAAACCAAAAAACAGCTCAGAGGTTACCTGATGGGTACAGCTTGACAAGTAAATACTGAGTTACGAAGCTTGTTGCATTTGCCACATAAAAGAAAAACAGAAGCAAAACAATTCTTTGAGGTGCTATAGCAGCTCCATTTATGCTCACGACTAAAAATTATCACATTCACCACAGTTTGTACCATGATAGCTGAGTTATTTACCCATTAATTATGAGAAAGTAGGCATGTGCGATCTCATATTGCATTGTAGCTGCTGATTCATATTGATTACTTAATGGTGACTGCCATGTGAAAATTAGTTGCTCAAGAATTTTTGCAGCTAAAATGAAGATTGTGAGCATTCTGCAGATCAGCTATAAACATGGTTGAAACACCTACTAAAGCTGAGTTTATGACTGCTTTGTGTCACTGGAGCCACACAAAGCAGCCAGAGTACAGCAGTAAATCTGACCTTTGATTTTCATAATCTATTTTAGTTGTTTATATCGTTTCCTGTGCTGAATATCTGAGCAACTTCTATGTAGTGTGAATGGTAACATCTTTTCTCAGACAATTTGTATGCAAGGTACTTAAGACTCATTTTTATATCCATGTTTTTCTCCTTTGTCTTTCCCTTTGCCTTTCCCTTCTGAGGATTCTATCACCACACATTATTTTAAGACTTGTTTAGAAAATACAAAGAAAGTACATTCCAGGTATTTGTAACGTATGATCTGAAGAACATTATAATGCATTAGAAGGACCAATAATGAAAGACATATTATTTGATAACTAATGAATAATAAATAGACCCAATAAGCTACTGAAATAGATAAAACTTAAGAACATGAGAGGGAAAAGAAGTATATCCTTTATAATATAATACATAATTATAATATAATGCATATTATATTTAGAAACATCATGAGTAGGCAGTATGATTCTCACTAGCACCATAAACAATAGCTATGAACCAGACCAGAGGGAATTTGGTCCCGAAGGGATCTGGACAAGCTCTACAGCAGCTATGCAAAGAATTTTCATAAAAGTTAAACCTTCCATTACAAGTAACAGCTCAGAAAATAATTCTGAAAAATCTAAAAAATTATGAAACTTAGATGATTAAAACCAGGTTTCACAAAAGACTATCTATTGAGCAATACCCATTTGTTACTGGAAAAAAAAAAGCCTCTAAAATGATTTGGTTTCTAGCAACTTCCATGGATCCCAAGCTTCAAAAAATAGCTTCAGCTGCATTAGTAAAACTGCTTGATGACTCAGTTTTGCATTTACCATCTTTCTGATTTTCCAGAAAATATTTAACTATTCTACAAAGTGAAATTACTTAGCATCATAAAGTCATAAGATATCTCACATTGGAAGGAATCCATAATGATCATTGAGTCCAACTCCCTGCTCCTTGCAGGACTACCTAAAACTAAGCCATATGACTTCCAGATTCTCCTTGAACTCTGACAGGCTTGGTGCTGTGACCACTTCCCTGAGAAGCCTGTTCCAGTGACTGACCACCTTCTCAATGGGGAACCTTTTCATAATGTTCAACCTGAACTTCCCCTGAGGCAGCTTTATTCCATCTCCTCGTGGCTTATCGGTGGTCACCAGTGAGAGGAGATCATCACCTTCCCCTCCACTGCCCCCCTTGAGGAAGTTGTAGACTGTGTTGTCACCCCTCAGCCTTCTCCAAGCTGTACAAACCAAGTGATCTCAGCCGCTTCTAGTAAATCTTGCCCTGGAGGACTTTCACCATCTTGGTTGTCCTCCTTTGGACACACTCTAATAGCTTGATGTCCTTCTTATACTGAGGTGCCCAAAACTGCACACAGTACTCAAGTTGGGGCCACACCAGTGCAGCATAGAGTTTGACAATCGCCTCCCTTGACAAGCTAGCTATGCTGTACTTGATGCACCCCAGGACACAGTTGGCCTTTTTTGCTGTCAAGTCACACAGTTGACTCATAGTCAGCGTGCCATCAACCCAAACCACCAGATCTCTTTCTGTTGGAGCCATTCAGACTGGCCCACATCAACCAGAATAGCCTATAATCTAGTTACTGAATGTGATAAAAAAGGTATTAATTTAAAACAACAGACAGAACTCAACTCATTCTTGCTATATCTGGATATTTACTTGTCTCCTGTTGTGTTAGTTAAGGGGCATAGATTGTAGTACTCAGGAGAGCACTTTCACTCCCTGAGTATCTTCAGGATGGAGCCCAGTAAGCAGACCTGAGCTGAGACTATTGCTGAAAATGGTATCAATGAGAGAAATAGGGACAGGAATAGTTAACTGGAGGTCTTGAAGGGGTTTGCCCTTGAGTTACCACATACTTGTAAGACTGTAAAAAGGTCATCACTTCAGACCCTTACACACATGAAAGGTTGTACTGACAAACAGACATGCTTTTTGGATAGGTTTAGGGACTTAAAATGCAGTTAAATGGCCAAATAATACCTATCTAATTTTACTTCTATGAACCTTTTCACAGAAGAAACCTAAGGTGGTGGTTTTTTTTATTCTGCTTCTCCCTTTATGATGCTATATATGTTCCTGTGGTTAAACGTATTCATAACATTCTTTGTAAGAGATAGAAATAAGCATACTTGGTTTAGAACCACTTGTAGACAGATTCTGAAGTCCTTCAGTTGCCAATTTTACCACTAAATACTAGTTATAGCTTGCCAGGCAAAATTATAATAAAGTGATTGCATTTTATTATACACTGCGATGTTGAATAATATTCTTTGCCTTGTGGTAAAGTGGGTAATATAATATTTTAAGGACTGGAACATAAAAGACACCAAAGAATTAAATTTGGTTCAAAATAATGTAAAATGTTATATTCTTTCTAAATTTCCATTTCCAGGATCAATGTTCAATGGAGCATTCTTCAAAGGGATTCTCTAGTTTCCTTCCTTTCCCCAGTCCCTTATTTTTATTTTTCTCTTGATATTAAAACAATTCCTCAGCTGAATCAGAACTCTGGTTAGTAGCTTGCCATGCATTCCCTTGGGAGGATTTAGCTGGGTGCAGTAGAGCACATTGTTATGATCTAATTCCGAGTTTCGGATAATTTGCACGTTTCCAGAGTGTTTGTCACAGGACTATTCTTCATGTTCAGATTTGCTGCAGTTGGAGCTAACTTGAATGTTTTCCACCATGATATATATACTTTTATCACATCTAACACCTAAAGAAGAATGAGAGAGGAAAGGTGATTGGCTATAGTGAATGGGCAGAGAGGCTTGATATGGCTTAAGGTGAGTCATAACCAGTTTCAGGATTTAAAGTCAGTGCATGCTCATTGCTTCTAACCTTGCTTTCTGGGAGGAAACAATTAAAGGCAGAGCCTACAGCTCATTTCTCCACAGACAACACACTGTTCTACCTCACCATCACAAATCTGGCCATTACTAGGTCAGCCTGCATTTTCCATTTCTAAGCCTTGGTGTTATTTCTCATTTTCTGATTTAACATTAGTGAAAAACAACAGCAACAACAGCAGCAAAACCTCCCAGAAAACAGCCCGGAAAACAAAGAAACCAAAACATGATTCAAGTACTTGTAGACATGAAGAAATCATTGGTTTCCTTAGCAACTGAATGCAGTTCTATATTAAGAACAAGAAAGTAATTAACCCTCTAATGTGAGATAATGCTGGAAACACACGTTTAAGTCTGCATGAATTTTTGGCTACTGCTCTAGCATATTATAATTTTAAATGATAAAGGCTAATCTCTGGCTGGCCATCCTATTAAAACAACTGGGAAAATCCCTGGAACAGTGGTGTATGTCATGAATAGAAAATATCCAGATTGTAGGTTGTAATTGTTAGTCCTGATAGAAGCAGCTGCATGGTCCTGTAATTTGATTATACTGTAAGATGGCTTTCTGTCCTCTTGTGCATGCAGCTATGATGTCTTAATAGTTGTTTGGACTGACATATTGTTACATATTTTCTGTTTCAGTCTCTGCTAATAGTTTTTCCTCATCCATCACTATGAACTTAGGAGAATTGTGTGTTCAGATATTTATTTGTGTCTGAATATGCTTCTGTGCAATTAAAATCTTTACAAGTAGGATTCAGAAATGCATGCCTTCACGAATATGGTATGATTCAGTAGAATATTTAAGCATCCCACAAACTTTAAGAACCAAACCAGTTTTACCAATTTCTCAGTTACTGCCTATCAAGTTGTAATGAATGTCTAACCACATGACTTGACCGTCAAAGTACAAAATTTTGCAGACTCAGAGGTGGTTCTGGTGTAATTATCTGATGTCAGAATAATTCCTATTTATGTAGTTGTTTAAATGTGGTGCAAAATTTGAACCTTATGTACCATATTGCAAAATGTTAACTATGATTTATGGAAATGACTGCAGTATATACACATCTCTTTAGAGGATTTAATTATATTACATTGTAAACATATAAATTAAGGCTTAGTGACTGCTAAAATTACTAAATAATACTGATATAATACAGGTTGATTTTAGTTATTTTTTACTGGAAGAATGGTTGCTTCTGATACCTAAGAACCAAAATTAAATATTATTTGGGAGTTTGATTTGTGAATCATGTTAATGAACATTTTGCTTTCTTGTTCTTTATTTTTCTAATACTGTTGGCTAAAATACCAAACAAGGAAAACTAGTCTACTTCAATAATATCTGTAGAACCCAGCTGACTTTTGTAGGATTTTCTCAGCATTAACGAAAGACACGATTTCACCTTTTAGCCAAATGTCTTCATTGTGTATCCTTATTGCTTTTGTAGGAGTTTTATACCAAGAATACAGCTGGCCTCTGCTTCTTCTGTGGTGCTGCGGCAAAGCTTATTAGAAGTCAGACTGCTTCTGGAGCAATGATAGGAGGTATAGCGTTTCAATGTACTCTTCACTATGAGGATCTTTGAAAAAATTTTTGATCAAGCTGGTTCAAAGTCACTATGTACCCCTAATTCTAAACTGTATCTTACTGTCAAGATGGCTGAGAATACATATTAGATACAGTTGCACTTCTGCCCCATCTGGCTGATCAGATCTTATCAAGGTGAGGCTATCCAATTTCTCTACTTTTTTTCTTTCTTTTATTGTAAGAGAGAAATGCATTATAAGGGTACAGGCTGTACATAATGCTTTGTAAATAGAAAAAAACCCTCTAAACTTTTTTCCTACATAGTCACAGGCAGTATCATCTCTCAAGGTTTTATTTCTTTCCTCATATAAGAAAAAAGCTATAAAATGTTTTGATGCAGTATTCTGTCATGTTACCTATCAGTTAGAGTTTTCACATGCTGTGTGATGTGTATGAATATGTAAATAAGAATGTGTATGCGCATGTGGGGCTTTTTGTTTGTTTTCTTCTGGAAAATAAACTTTTAGCACTAATGAAAAGCAATCCACTTTGGAAACTGTGACTCAGAAACTTTTCAGTCAGACTGAAACAAGTGTAAAAATATTTTCATTTTCAGTGAAAAAGTTTTTAGTTATACTTTGTGAGAGAATTGTACAAATATAGCCATCTTAGTTTTATATACATGGTGATATTTTAAGCAGACTATCTGCTGGAACTGATCATAGGAAACCCAGACTTGTGCATACAGTTTTCACCCAAGGGGACTAAATCACTTGTTCTCTGGCCTAGAGCACAGATTTATAAACATGGATCAAGTAACTAAGGAGTGGGAAGGAAGGGAGGAAGGGAGGGAGGAAGGAAGGAAGGAACGAAGGAAGGAAGGAAGGAAGGAAGGAAGGAAGGAAGGAAGGAAGGAAGGAAGAAAAGAGAAGAAAAAGGAGAAAAAGGAGAAAGGAAGGAAGGAAAGAAAGTAGGAAAGAGAAAGAAAAGAAGAGAAAGAAAGAGGACATGAGAGCAATAAATAAAAAGAAAACAATTTCTCACACTTCTGTTTGTCAACTTTATTTTGATCATTGTAAAGTCTTATTTGTCTCTTATCACCTGTTTTCTTTTATGCAGATACCTTTTAAGGATCAAAATATTCATTTACAATTTGCCTTGTTAAAGAGGATTGTGCCTGTCATCAACTGTGAATAACGGAAAGAAAAACCAGTGATAATCTTATCAAGTCTTTTCTACAGTAAGCAGTGCAGTCTGGAGTAGTTAGTGACTTTAAGACCATCAGAAATTCCACAGAATGTGCCTTTCTTCTCTGTTGTCATTGGATGTCCCAGTAAATTATGACTCATGTATGGGGGATGAATGGACTGAAAGCAACCCCGTGGAGAAGGACATGGGGATACTGGTGAATTAAAAATTGGAAAGACCTGCCAATGTGCGCTTGCAGTCCAGAAAGCCAGTCATACCCTGGGCTGCAAAAAAGGAAGCATGGCCAGCAGGTTGAGGGAGGTGATTCTCCCCCTCTATTCTGCTCTCATGAGACCCCACCTGACGTCTTGCATCCACCTCTGGGACCCTGTACTGAGTACAAGAAAGACATGGACCTATTGGAGCAGGTGGTCTTGCATCCACCTCTGGGACCCTCAGTACAAGAAAGACATGGACCTATTGGAGCAGGTCCAGTGGAGGGCCACAAAAATGATCAGAACAACTCTCCTATGAAAAAAGACTGAGAGAGTTGAGGTTATTCAACCTGGAGAAGAGAATAATCCAGGGAGGCCTTATTTCTGCCTTTCAATACATAAAGGGGGATTATGAAAAAGACAAAGACTTTTTTCCAAGGCCTTGTAGAGACAGGACAAGGGACAATGGCTTTAAACTGAAAGAGGGTAGGTTTAGATTGGAACATAAGGAGGAATTTTTTGCAATGAGGGTGGTGAGACACAAGATTGCGCAGAGAAATTGTAGATGTTCCATCATTAGAAGTGTTCAGGTCAGATTGGACATGCCTTTGGACTTCAACTAGAATATCTTTAAAGGTTTCTTCCAATCCAAACCACTCTATGATTCTATGACTCTGGTGACAGCAGACTCATAGATAAATGCTGTGAAAACAAACTGTACTAACATCACTGACTAATGCTGTGGACTTCCACATTTAGGATTTAAATATCTTCATTTATTGGATGACAGAACAACATTTTTCACAGAAGTCCTTTCAGGACTTATGTTGAAGTTCATCCCTAGGACCCTTCCTGGCTCCCTGTGCATGATGTTGTTTTAGTTGCTTACAGCCAGTCTCTGTATCTGACCACTGCTGTTATAAAATCCCCACAGTGGCCATCATCATTCTAGTATCTCAATTTTCTCAGCTGCTGGAACTACCCCACATAACCCTTCTCTTCTCAGAGAAGCAGTTCTTTCTCAGCTGTGTCCTCTGTTCTTCTTAAAGTTTATTTCCCCCTCTAGAGTTGAAGGAAAAGTGAAGGCAGACACCATCATGTAATGATTAACAGAGGGACATCTACCATAAGACTGCTTTCTCTGAGGCTGAACTCAGACCCTCAGATCTCCTTCAGATTGTAAGGATATAGATTGCTTGGATCACAACAAAGTAGGAGGTAAGAAAATAAATATTTAGCTGTTTGTGTCCATGAAATAGAAATACAAACAAATATTTTCAAGTGTAAAGTTAATTAAAAGCTCAATAAAGCACATAATTTACAATATCTTCCTAAAAAAAAAAAAAAAAAAAAAAAAAATTTAAAAAACTTCCCAAAAAAAAAAAAAAAAAAAAAAAAGAACCATGCTATCTAAAGATACTTTTTTTTTCATGATTGTTTACATGTTTACATATGTGTTTCAGTGTGTGTGGAGAGCAGGAGGTCATTAGTTCCCAAATAAACCCTGATAGCTGGGAAATAGATGGCTTCTTCAGCTGTAGTGAAAGATCAGTATCTTTCAATGAAACATCAGCTGCAGTCAGATTTTAGATGACTGGCAGATTTCAGAAAACTGAGTGCCTTTGATGAAAATAGATTTGATGCTTTAAAGACAAAATAGGCTGAAAACCTAACTGAATTCAGATATGGATAGGTAGAGAGTAAGAAAGATTATAAGGTTTTACTGAAAAATAAAGATGGTATGATTTCAGTGTCTGAGATTGACAGAATAGACCCACTGCAGCAACTTGCATCAGTCACTTCATGCTTACAGCACACGGTTATATAGGTTCTTAAAATGTCTTCATAATGTACAAAAACATATCAGAAGATTCCTGAATGGAAGACAGTGAAGTAAAATGAGAATTTGAAATGCATGCTACATGTATAATATTTTGCCTTCTTTTTTTTTTTGATGTAGGTTTATGACCAAATCTGCACTTTTTGGCTTATATCCGTGATGATTTAGGAGTTATATTTATATTCAAATTCTGATTTTGATCTAGTCATTACGTACTTGCTGTTGATACCAAGCTGGGAGGTGCTGCTGACTCTCTTGAAGGACTCTGTCCTTGTCTACTTCAGAGAAAAGGAGGCTAAGGGGCCACCTCATTGCCCTCTACAGCTTCCTGAGGAGACGAAGCAGACAGGAAGGTGCTGATCTTTTCTCCCTGGTATCCAGCGACAGGACACAGGGGAATGGCTGAAAGCTGCATCAAGGGAAGTTCAGACTGGATATAGGGAAACATGTCTTTACTGAGAATGTGGTCAAACACTGGAACAGGCTTCCTAGAGAGGGAAGAGACCAGCATGGTTGAGACAAGAGATGCTGGTCAAACTAAGGAGGAAGAGGGAGCTGCACAGGCAGTGGAAGCAGGGACAGGCATCCTGGGAAGAATACAGGGACGCGGTCCGGTTATGTAGGAATGGGGTCAGGAAGGCCAAGGCGCAGCTGGAGCTAAACTTGGCTAGGGGTGCAAAGAATAATAAAAAGGCATTCTACAGGTGTATCAGCCAGAAAAGGGTGGTTAAAGGAAGTGTACCCCTGCTGATGAGCAAGACGGGCAAGCTGGTAACAGCAGATGAGGACAAGGCTGAGGTACTCAACACCTTTTTTGCCTCAGTCTTCACTGGCAGCCTCTCTCCTCACCCCTCCCCAGTTGATGGATGGCATGAGGGGGACCGGGAGGGCAAAACCCCTCCTGCTGTAGGAGAAGATCAGGTTTGTGACCACATGAGGAACCTGAATGTACATAAGTCCATGGGCCCTGATGAGATGCATCCCAGAGTCCTGAGGGAATTGGC
>NW_009259681.1:918165-931251 GCF_000687185.1 Egretta garzetta
GATCCGAGGGCTGGAGCACCTCTCCTATGAGGACAGGCTGAGGGAGTTGGGGTTGTTCAGCCTGGAGAAGAGAAGGCTGCGGGGAGACCTGATTGCGGCCTTTCAGTGCTTAGAGGGGGCCTATAGGAAAGACGGGGAAAATCTTTTTAGTAGGGCCAGCAGTGACAAGACAAGGGGTAATGGTTTTATACTAAACCAGGGTAGGTTTAGACTAGATATAAGGAAGAAGTTCTTTACAATGAGGGTGGTGAAACACTGGAACAGGTTGCCCAGAGAGGTGGTGGAGGCCCCATCCCTGGAAACATTCAAGACCAGGTTGGACGGGGCTCTGAGCAACCTGATCTAGTTAGCGGTGTCCCTGCTCCTGCAGGGGGGTTGTACTAGATGACCTCTAGGGGTCCCTTCCAACCCAAAACATTCTGTGATTCTATGATTCTATGTGGTGAGTGCCAGTGCCTGTCTGTGTTTAAGAGGTATTTAGACAATGCTATTAATAACACTCTTCAGCTTTTGGTCAGCCCTGAAGTGGTCAGGCAGTTGGACTAGGTGATCGTTGTAGGTCCCTTCAAACTGAAGATAGTCCATTCCATTCCATTCCATTCCATTCCATTCCATTCCATTCCATTCCACTTTCAAGTCTACTTTCATTATAACCTGTACCAAAATATATGGTATTCCAGTACCACTCTTGATAGGAGTTCAGATTAAATGTATCAGACATTTAATTAGAAAACCTTCAATGGCATTTCAGCTTGCAGAGAAGGGTGTGCAACGGCAAATGGCAGGGAATTTGTAAGCTTCACAGCTTGGAAGTTTGGTTTCAAATGAGACCTGTAACTGGAGAGATGATATTTAAGCATAGGCAAGCCCTCTGGTTTCTATGAATCTATGGTTAGTTCACTGCTATTAGTTGGAAATCAGTTATTGGGAGACATAGCTGAAGTTATAAAAAGCCTATTTTTTAAAAAGAAATCATCCTTGTATGTTGGCTTTAATTCCACAAAAAGAGAAAGGAGTGTATGGATCTCAACTAAAATATTATTGTCCAAGTCCTTTGTACCATTTTCATTTTGGAAATAAATGTAGTTAGCTTTTGACGTTAAGAGAACACTCATCTAACAGACAGAGTCCATCTACACATGGCATATTAAAGACTACTATTTGCTAGTACAGTGCCAAGATTTTTTTTATATCTATGGTATCTTATTCCAAATGTAAGACACGACAGAAATCTCACAAACAGTAAAAGCAGTAAATGACAAGTTTAAAAGTGTACCAACTGCACCTGCCTTATAAGTAAAAATAGACCTTTTCACTTGTCCCAACTAAGCAACACGATCAGAACAAAAAAAAACAACAACCCACTATTAGAAAGCTATTAAAATCATGTGGCACTCACTGCATGACACATTAATTTTATTGAAAGTCTAATATCAATTCTTACCAGTGTATCCCCAGGTCATTATTTCAGTGCAGTTTCATGTCCCATAGATGCTAAAATTGTAAATCTGTTTGAAGTGTTTCTCATGAAACACTTTTCAGTGACAATTTTAAATATATTCAATAATTCATTAATTAAATATTTTAATACAGTGTTAAAACTTTGTTTAGATGAAGACATTTATATTTACTATACTTCTTTAACTAAATGTTTCTTTAAAAAAAAAAAGTTGATTTTCTGAGACAATCTGAAGTTATTGAGTAATGTAGAAAATACAAGAATGTCAAAGGCAGATAAAGCAAAATGAGGTAAACCTATCACAAGACAATGAAAATCATGTTATAGTGAGGAACCTGAGTCAACAAAACTGCACTTCTTTACATGAAAGTTAAACATACCTAGTAGTACTTCACAAAATTTTAAACCATTAAACATCTTTTTTTCTCAGAATCCATCAAAAAGGAGAAAGCAAAAAAAAAAAAAACCCAAACCAAAACCAAACAACCTAACCCCCAAAAAACAGGAAGAAAGCATATCCACCTCAACTGAAACTGATATTGATAGTCTACATGTAAACTGAACACTGAAATAAACAGAATTGATGTTTGACTTCCAGTGCATGACCACTGAGGATCATAAAAAGTTTATTCTTTAACAACTGGTAATAAGCTGACAAAAAAGCCTGAAGCCTTATGTCTGACACATAACAAAGAAAACTCTGGGGTTTTTTCTTTTATTCCTTCTGACATAAACTTTGCCTTCTACCTGTTAAAATCTTTTGATGGTGCTATTTAAAATAGCAAAAGGGAGTGAGTTCTGTCTTTCTGAAGAAAGTAATACATCCTTTGTACCTTGCCAGTCCAAACTCAGCACACTGTCTTCTTCCAGGTGTTTATGGGACATTAAGTGCCATTGTGTTTTGGGCTATCTCATAAAAATTGTCATAAAGGTACTGGTGATAATGGTTTATCAATGCCATTATCATCTTCTCAAGAGTATATTAAGTATAGATTAAGCCATCTATTCTTCAGAATTTTTGTAAGAATCTTGATCAGAAAAACATCATTCATACAAAGTATTGTAAGAGAGGCAGACAAAAAAAATACGACCAACATGAGTGATAGAAGTGCTGAGGAACAGTTACTGAGAGTCCTCAAAACAGCAGGAAATATAGAGGAACACTAGAGAGAATTTGTGAAAGTTTAGGGGAATACTGCTAAGAGAGTATGGCAAAAAAGTAATTAACGTAATAAAGACTTGGCTTAGTTCTCTTGTCACCCCACAATTTGTTGTTTTATTTTCCAGTGACTTAACTTGTGCAGAATGATTCAAAGAGGAAGGGATATAATCACAAAAACAGCAGATAAAGTGGCTGTATGTCTAGTTTAGGCTATATATCTAGTTTAGGGGACCCAGGAATATTTCCCATTTCCTGTGTTTGAGTTTTATGCAGATCTTGGCCTTGGCTTCAGAGTCAGACCTGAGAGATTTCAGCTTCCAATTATTCTTATAGAAAGGAAATCCTGGAGACCTCAGTCTTTACTAGGAAGACCAGAGTTCAGGAATCCCAGGTCCCAGAGACCAGGGGGAAAATCTGGAGAAGGGAAGATATACCCTTGGTGGAAAAGGATCAGGTTGGGGAATACTTAAATGAACAGGACATACATAAGTCCGTGGGACCCTGATGGGATGCAGCCACAAATGCTGAGGGAGCTGTCAGATGTCATTGCAAGGCTGCTTTTGATAATCTTTGATCATGGTGATTGGAGGAAAGAAAACAGTCATTCCTATCTTCAAGGAGGACAAGGAGAAGGACTCAGGGAACTGCAGACCAGTTAGCTGTACCTTGATCCTTGGGAAGGTGATGGAGCAACAAATCCTGGAAACCATTTACAGGTACATGAAGGAAAAAAAGTCATCCAGAGTAGTCAGCATGGATTCGTCAAGGGGAAGGTGTGCTTGACAAACTCAGTAAACTTCTATGATGAACTGACTGTCCCGGTAGACGAGTGCAAAGCAGTGGATATAATCTGCCTGGACTTCAATAAGATTTTTGCCACTGTCTTCCATAAGACACTCATAGACAATGTGTTTAAGTATGGGCTGGATCAGCAGACAATGAGGTGGGCTGAAAACAGGCTGAACAACAGGGCCCATGGGGTGGTGATCAGTGGTAGGAAGACTAGTTGGATACCACAAACCAGCAGTGTACTCCAGGGGTTGATACTGGGTCCAACTGTGTTTAACACAGAACCATAGAATCAAAGAATCATAGAACCATAGAATGGCTTGGGTTGGAAGGGACCTTTAAAGATCATCTAGTCCAACTCCCCTGCTATGGGTGTCCTGGTTTTGGCTGGGACAGAGTTAATTTTCTTCCTAGTAGCTGGTATAGTGCTGTGTTTTGGATTTAGTACCAGAAGACTGTTGATAACACACTGATGGTTTAGTTGTTGCTGGGTAGTGCTAAGACTGGCCAAGGATTTCTCAGCTCTCAGCTCCAGCAAGTGCACAAGAAGCTGGGAGAGGACACAGCCAGGACAGCTGACACAAACTGGCCAAAGGGCTATTCCATACCATACGACATCATGCTCAGTATATAAGCTGGGGGAAAAAGAAGGAAGGGGGGGACATTCAGAGTGATGCCTTCTGTCTTCCCAAGTAACCATTATGTGTGATGGAGCCCTGCTTTCCTGGAGATGGCCGAACACCTTCCTGCCTATGGGAAGTGGTGAATGAAGTCCTTGTTTTGTTTTGCTTGCGTGTGCAGATTTTGCTTTACCTAGTAAACTGTCTTTATCTCAACCCATGAGTTTTCTCACTTTTACTGTTCTGATTCTCTCCCCTGTCCCATTGTTGGGGGAATGGTTGCGTGGTGCTTAGAATGTCACTATATTAATCAGGCGTTATATGTCCTTGGTGAAGCCATGTTGTCGGTCTCTAATCATTCCCCTGCCTTCCGTGTGTTTCAACATATCTTCCAGGAGGATGTGTTCTATGTTCTTACTGGGCACAGAGGTGAGGCTGACTGGTTAGCAGTTCCCAGGGTGCTCCTTTTTACCCTTTTTCAATATGGGTGGGATATTCCCTTTTCTCCAGTCACTGGGGACTTCATCTGACTGCCATGACTTTTCAAATATGATGGAGAGTGGCTTGGCAACTACATCAGCCAATTCCCTCAGGACCCTGGGATGCATCTCATCGGGTCCCATGGACTTAGGTATGTTCAGGTTCCTTGGGTGGTCACAAACCTGATCTTCTCCTGTGATAGGAAAGACTTCGTTCCCCTAGTTGCTGCCTTGAGTTTCAGGTGCTTGAGAGATGCGGGAAAAGAGATCACCACTGAAAACTGAGGCAAATATCTTCATTAATGATCTGGATGGTGAGGCAGAATGCACCTTCAGCAAATTTGTTGATGATACAAAACTGGGAGGAGTGGCTGACATGCCAGTGGGTTGCACTGCCATTCAGAGGGACCTTAACAGTCTGGAGAAATGGGCTGAAAAGAACCTTTTGAAATTCATCAAGTTCAAAGTTCTGCACCTGGGAAGCAACAACACAGGCTTTAGTATATGCCTGGGGTCACCCAGCTGGAAATCAGCTTTGCAGAAAAGGATCTGGGGTTCCTGGTGAACAACAAGTTGAGCATAAGCCAGTGGTGTGCCTTTGTGACAAAGAAGGCCAATAAAATCCTGGCCTGCATTAGGAGGTTGAGGGAGGTCCTTCCCCTCTTCTCAGCAGTGGTGAGACCACACCTGGTGTGCTGTGTCCAGTTCTAAGCTCTCCAGTACAAGAGAGATACGGACATACTGGAATGCATCCAGCAAAGGGCCAGTAAGATGTGGAAGGGACAGGAGCATCTCTCCAATGAAGATTGAGAGAGCTGGGACTGTTCAGTCGAGAGGAGAGGAGAGGAGAGGAGAGGAGAGGAGAGGAGAGGAGAGGAGGCTCAGGGGGATCTCATCGATGTATAAATACATGAGGGGAGGGCGCAAAGAGGATGAAGTCAAGCTCTTTTCAGTGGTGCCCAGTGACAGGACAAGAGGCAAAGGGCACAAACTGAAACACAGGAGGTTCCATCTGAATATCAGGAAACACATTTTTCCTGTGAGGGTGACTGAGCACTGACACATTTTTCCCAGGGACACTGTGCAGTGTCTATCATTGGAGATATTTAAAAGCCATCTGGACATGGTCCTGGGCAACTGGCTCTAGGTGGCCCTGCTTGGTGGTCCCGATGACCCTTCCAACCTCAGCCATTCTGTGATTCTATAGGTTAGACCTTACAGTCTCAGTTATGCTTAGTTGTGGGTGGGAGGAGGGAGAGGAGGAAGGATAGGTACTTGAGGCTTTCCATAGTGTCCCTGAACAGGTAGGTCTAGAGACAACCAAAAAACTTTAAAAGTATTGATACCTTATAAAGGAATTGCTGCTTTTTTCCTTCTCCAGCAATTACTTTCACAACCAGACCTATGAAGCTGAAAATACCTGTAAATGTCACAGTAAAAATATCAATTCCTTTTCAATATTAGGTTTTTAATAATTTTTCTATATCTGATTTAAGGAACTGGCAAGACAGATCAGATGACTTGCTTTCTTCTTTCCTGTCGTCGTTTAACCCGGCTGGCAACTAAGCACCATGCAGCTGCTTGCTCACTCCCTCCTCCCTCAGTGGGATGGGGGAGAAAATCAGGAAGAAAATAAAAGGTCAGAGCCGTGGGCTGAGATAAAGACAGTTTAATAAGAGAAAATAATAATAATCGTAATAATGAGAATGGTAACAGAATATACAGAATATACAAAACGAATGATGCACAATGCAATTGCTCACCACCTGCTGACCGATGCCCAGCCCGTCCTGAGCAGTGATCAGTCCCCGAGCCGCAATCAGTCCCTGAGCCGCGAGCAGTCTTCCCGCTACTGAACCAACTGACTAACCCCCCCAAGCATGACTTTATATGGTATGGAATAGCTCTTTGGACAGTTTGGGTTAGCTGTCCTAGCTGTGCTGTACTCCCAACTTGTTATGCACCTGGCTGAGCAGGAGAAGCTCAAAAAGTCCTTGAGTAGTCTGAGCACTACTAGGCAACAACTAAGAACATCAGTGTGTTATCAACATTCTTCTGGTACTAAATCCAAAACACAGCACTATACTAGCTACTAGGAAGAAAATTAACTCTATCCCAGCCAAAACCAGGACATTTCCCTTCTTCTATACTTTTTTTTTTTACAAGTTTTGTCTGCACTGTTAAGATGCTCTGTCCTGGAATTTTATAGGCTTTTATTAAGTGACTAAATAGTTCAGCTTTTTTTCTACATATCTAACACTATCACCACTCTAAGGAAAATTGTACAACAGCAGGTGAAGATGCTGTATAAAAGAGCACAGTGTGAATAGACCATCTCACACTGCTCCAGCTTCACATCTTTCACTGCTGTTTATAATAAGCTAAAAGATAGACTTTGGGTGGTCAGGCACACATTGATTTGGTCTCATGATTGTGATAGTATGTTGGCTAGTGTGTGATCTTTGTTAAACAGAAAGATAGAAAATGCAGCTCACCTTAGAAAATCACTGTGGGTGGTTGAAGACAGATGCACTTTCAGAATTATATTAAGTGTGCTCATAAATCACGTAGTCAGGTGTCTGTGCACATATTTGCAGAAGTATTCATACAAGTCTATTGCTTCATCTCAAGGATTTTTTTATTAAGCTGGGTACTGTGTTCATAGCCTGTTATGATGAAGTAAGTGTGTGCTGCGCACATTAGAGTGGAAGACTTACCGAAAACTCAACCTTTTCCCTCGTAACTGAACCCTCTTAGAATTTACATGAGCTGCAAAGGTTCAAGTAAGGAGAGCAATTTCATATTAATTTTGTAGGAATAAGAGATACTTAAGTAGCAGTCTGCATTTTCATTGATAAAATAGTAGTTTGAATGAGAAGGTTATGACTCTGTGCAAAATATACCCTTTTTTTATTTCAAAATACATTCTGGTGGAAAAGCAGTATCATGGGGTGCCCCATAATGGGTCACAGGGTATAATCTCATTTAAGCAACAGGGTGGTGGACCTTAGCACATCTCATCTCTATATCTGTTTGCATCTAAAGCCACATATTTTTCCTTGCCATGTTCTTAATCTCCCATGTTAAAGAATCAGATCATGCTTCATTATGTGTGCTTTGGTATTGTCTTATCTGCTGTGATTTCTAACAGTGATCCAAGTTGTGATTTTGGACTGTCTTCATGATAGGACCTCCCAAGTCTGCCTATGTTAGGTTCTTTTGGGGATGATTTTACCTCATGTCTGTAGTCTTATTATATGCACTGAGGTGATAACTGATGTGCTCAAGACTGTTCCTCTTCCACTAGTACCACACATACCAAAGCTCCAGGTGGAGCACCCTAGGGTAAATGGGATGCATGTCCCTCCAGCAGGTAGTGTTCTACACACATACGGGAAATTTTTAGCAATGGCAAGATGACCTGGGACAGCTGGAAAAAAAAAATATTTTTCTTAACACCTGATAGCACAGTAGGTGCTTCATGTCAGGGAGGAGCCAGAGCAGGGCTGCTCCACAAAGGTTGATGAGCTGGGGGTTGAAACAAGTTGACCCTTGCTCAAGCAGGGCAGCAACCCCACCCTGGCAGTGTGCAGTCCCACAGCACCTGCACAGGGGGAGCAGTGTCAGGGTGGTGATGGTGATGGTAGTGGGTCCCACCACAAGCTCACAACCAGCAGGAAAAGGCAAGGGGAAGGATCAGGTCCCAGGTCATGCTGGGTTGTCCAGCCAAGTCAGGAGCTGCAGGAGATGAGGCTGGGTGCTGACCTGTCTATGGTGTGGCTCAGACCTTGACTGGGTGCCCTAGGCTGAGGTGCAATAGTGCCCGTGAGCCATGGGTAGGGGTCCCAGGTGAGGCTGGGCAGGGCCATTGGGACTTGTGGGTGTACTCAGAGCCCTATAACCAGTACTCACAGTTGGCACGAAGCTCATTCCTGATAAATAAGTGATGTATGTGTGTGGTCCTAGAGCCATAATGAAACATGGTAAATCACACCTCAGTCCCTCTCTCTTTGTGCCACCCAAGTCACTAAAGGCATATGCATATGTTGTAGTAGGAATCATTGCAGGACAAATTATTTATTTTCTAAAGGCCATACAAAGACCTAAAAACCCTGGGAAAGCTAGAGTTTATTATGAACCTTCAATAAATTTGAACTAATAACTTTGAGAAAAACTCATACTCAACTACTATTCCCTTAAGCCACTGAATATTTTATGTAGTCTTATAAGGATTCTTAGAGTATTATGTTAGATTAAGAGCAAAGTAAACAAGTTTTTTAAATTAGTTTATTTAAAAATTATTCCATCTTTATTACCTCTGTCATCTCTTTGGAAATGTAGAAAATGATAACTATAAAACAAGTATATAATGGAAAATGTTTACTTGTTTTGAACGTATATGTTTTGCTTTGCTTTGCTTTGCTTTGTACAGACAACTAGTGAGACACTAGTGACACTAGTGATGGATGCTGACACTCTAATTTGAATCTTACTACATAAGTAACAGCAATGGCCTTTTATGTATTCAAAGGCTGCAGCATCTACCTGTAGCTCTGTGGTAATAAGTTAGTCATGTAGGGTAAGCTCTAATTCAGGCACAATTCTAGTTAATGTAACAAGCCTTGTTTCACTGTCCACTTTCTTGAACAATTTCCTTTGACATTAAATGACATAGTCTATTTTTTCAACACGGATGAGTTAAATCTTTAAAAGTAAGGAGAAATTAGATTCTTTTTGCATCTCTCTCTTCCTGTGATATTAATTTATTTTATATCTCCTGCTTCCTTACATATTCTTTTGTGGATGAGAAGTAGCTCATTTAAAGACATTACGATAAAGCAGCCCAGAAACCTAAGCTTGTGGGGAGAAGGTAGAACTTGTCATAAGAACACCCGGACAAAGCAGCAACTTGTGATTAATTTTGTTAATGGGACTTCCACAGTCTTCATAGAAGATTCTGGAGATCATGAACACATGGACTCAGCACCATTGAAAGTCTGTGATTTATTTTTTAACTGTTAGGTAAATAGTGCTATCATGATGGCTATAATGATTTATAGTGAGATCATTTAGGTGAGATCATTTACATCTTCTTGTCTGTCATACATCACCTGACATATAGGCAGTACAATGCGTAATAGCACTGTCTAGGAGTCTCAAACCCAGAATAGACAAAGGCATCAAAGTACTCTGTATTTTACATGGTTCGTAATCTGCAGGCGCCTGTCCACTATGGGTATTTGCAGGAGGAATATTCATTTCAGACAAATATTCATTTCAGATGACCTTCAAAGAAGTTGGGTGTGGTGTCAGAGGATGTATCTAATATAAATGAAATAACTTATTCAATAAAGACCTATATGCCTCCCCTTTATGCTTTATTGTTGTCAGGTATAGAGAGCAGAAAAATGACATTGTCTCACCTACAAAGGCTGTTGGCAAGGCATAAATTCTGAAAGCCAAGCCACACTTCAGAGAAGTCCAGGAAGACTGAAGAAAAGAGAGAAAGTGAATACTTTCAAATAAAGGCTAAATCCTTCTTACAGGTAAAATCCTTCTTGCATGTGCATAGTATGCATAGTGAAAGCATGGTACCTGAGGAAGGACAGGGCTTTCTCAACAAGATTAGTTGAGATTAGATACAGTTGTGTTTCACAGCACTGGGAGAGAAGCCATTCTTGCTTTCTGGGGCCACCTGGAACTTCTCAAAACCCATTGAGATTAAATTAATGTAGAAGCCTTCTTCAGGATGTGGCTTTGGGGCAGATTCCTCAGAGGAAGACAGATAATGTATCTATAAATCATATTGTCATTTAGCACTTAAAAGCACCTGAGAAATCAAAAGTGCTTCAACAGGTATGCTCAGACAAACAATAAGAAAAACAAGGCCACTGTCACGTCTGTCCCAGTTTGAAAGCTACCATAGAAATTGTATAGAAGGTAGTATTTCATAGCTACAAGATTCATACTTCTTCTCCACAGTGTCAGAATAGTCTCATAACGTTTAAATTTTTACAGTTTTGCAGAGTGAATACCTGTGGGCATAACGGACCTCATAGCCTACCCAAAGTTTGCAAGTGATTTACGTCTGTTTAACAGTTACCAAGTACTCCAAAGATGGATCCTACAGTGGATTTGCTGGAGGATTTGGGGGAAAGAAGACGGACACAAAGACAATTTAACTTTGTCCCTTTCTTGCTGGTTAGCTCACAGATAAAATTGCAGCCAGCATTTGAATAATAATCCTGGGCAATTAAAGTCCTAAAGCCCCCCCAAAAACTGCTTAAGAGACAAAAGCACAGAAATTCTCTTGCCATACTGTCAAAGAACAGAGAAGTAGAAGGTTCCTCCTGATTTTCTGAAAAGATTTTATCAATTTAAGCACACTACATCTGGAAATTTCCTGAGATATGGGTCATCTACCCAGAGTCTTCAGCTGTATTGTTGCCTCTTATGTATAACTCAAGTCTTGGCATATTTACACAGTCCAATTTCCTAGCATAATTCTGCTAAAGTTAACAGAGTTAAATCAATGAGAAGCATGACATGCATTTACTGATAGAACCATAGATCTGTGTTACTTATTCACTTGGAGTAGTAGGTCTGCATTATAACATACTTGTTCAGAAAAATACTTTAAAAGAAGTAAAGATATTAACTATTTTTTGAAGGTGATTTGCAATAGTGGAGCAGTGCAGAAATGAACACTTTTTGGAGGAAATTTTAGCATAGTTTACCAGTATTTTCAGCAAATGCATCTTGCCATTATGGTTACAGTATACCTGAAAAACAGGACTGTGACAGTTTAATGCAAAAGCAATTATGCTCTATGCTAGAAGTACTAAAAGTGTTTTCCAGTAGAGGAGGAAACAGCAAAATTTCCAGCATTTTAATAAATTTACTGCATTTTTTCCTTAGATATTCAATATCAACTGTCAAAATGCACAAGAACTAACCATACAATTTAGTTGTTTGTAAAATGTATGACTTCTGTGTATAACTTTAGGTTGTAAACACCTGATTTCTTTTCTTACAACAATGCAGACTCCAAAGGTAATTTGAAGCCTGTAACAATAGATTTGGGTTTAGTTACTTGTCTCTCATGGACCATTTTAAAAGCACCCTACAGACTCTGAAGACAGCCTGTAAAGTAACAGGCTTTCTGCACTCACAGGCCAGTTCTCACGCCTCCTGATTTCCTTCACTTTTTTCACTTATCATTCTACAAATGTTATTCTATTTGGCACCAAAGCACTCATTATCTAATTTCCAAATCTCAGCTATTACCATGGTAATCCTCTGTATTCCAACACTTAAACAATAAAAATGTGTTTAAGCAACCTTAAAAGATCAAGTTCTACTTCATTTTTATATAGACACAAATGGTTAAATTTTTAGTAACAAAAATTGACAGAGGAAACTGAAAGACCATTAGGCACATAAATATCAGCAATTTTACCTGAATGTATTCTGTAATTTTTGTCCCCATTCTTCAGCTCACCCACTCAAAGTAATTAGATACAGTCTTTTCACTTCCAAGTTTCAGTGGCACTATGTTTTTAACACATGTATTAAAAAACACAAGGTTTTTTTTTTTGGTTTTTTTTAATTCATTGATTGTTTTTGTTCCTCTTTCTCTGCCAATTTAATCTCTGCTTTCTCATTGCTAAAGGAGTATCTGCAAGCTGAGAGTCACAATCAAGCCCAGGGGTAACAATCCCAGTTATTCTAACAGCTTTCTGAGGCTGAAATTGCTTTTGCAGAATATCTGGGTTACTTTAACATATTTCTCTACTTTCACTGTGGCTTTCTGTAAGATAAAGCTTCAAGATAAGTGAATTACACTAACTGCTACACATTGGAATATTGGAATGCTATTTTCAACCACCACCCCAGTCTACTGTAAAATGGCGACCATTAAGAAAAGATGGAAACAATATTTAGATTGCATAATTGAATAATGTATATGGCAGCTCTCTTTTTCCTTCATGTTTGTCACATTTATTTATGGATATTTAAAAAATCTGAATCGTGAGTGTGTTGGGATTGGTGTTCTGTTCTAACACAGTCCAACAAGATTCCTGATGTTATTGTTCATCCTGTGAAAGACAAGAAATTGCAGTAGCTGTTGTCTTGATACCTACACAGTGCCTGTCTCCAGATGTTTTTCAAATATGGTATGTGAATTCTAAGCTCTAATATTATAAATTGAAATAAAATAGTTCATCTGAGTTCATGCATAGATGTTTCAAAACAGGGCAAAACAGGAGCAAATGTTTAATTGTATTCAATTGAACTATTTTTTACCATGAATATTTAAATTTTTTTTCCATAGCATTCTTCATTTATCTTGCAATTTTGTTATCATTCCTCTATTGTGAGCTCACAGGTATTTGACATGTATGACAGATCATATCATGAAAGCATTATTCTTTGAAAATTCTTATTTTTTTCATGAAAATACTTTCATCATTTTCTTCACAAACTGATTAAAAGTTTCAGACATCATGAGAAATATTTGGAAGCTTAGGCATTGCACTATTTGACTGTTCTGCTAAGGCATCACATGAAATACCT
>NW_009259682.1:0-15848 GCF_000687185.1 Egretta garzetta
TTTGAGTTCCTTTTCCTTTTAAAGTTCAGAATGGACACCACGAAGCACCAGCACTGCAGGCTTGAGCCGTAGTGCAGCCCTGCCAGGAGTCCAGAGCACAAGAACTGGAAATTTGAAGCAAGACAGACTTTTATAGGAGAGCACAAGTCCTCTTAAGACTGTTCTGAAAGAAAAAGGGGGGTGCATGCAAGTGGCTGGTGCTGTCTGAACATGCATCTCACCGCTTGTCGGCTCCAACAGCAAGGCATCCCCAAGGAAGGGGACGAGCTCGCCCTTGCTATTGAAAAGAATGAGGAGAGGTGGTACAGGTTCTGCAGCAGGGTAGAGTGGAACATCAACCACATTCTCCTCTTTATCAAATGGTACAGCCCAGAGATGTGAAAACCCATCTTCTTCATCCCTTCCCCACCAAGACAAATCTAAAGAGGGTGGAAGTGCATGAAAGCACCCCTCACATGAGATCATATTTTGGTTCTGAAGTTCTTTGAAGCTGATTTCTGCCTCCTTAATTCTCTTGACAGTTCACAGAGATAATCTAAATGTGAGAAGCAGAAACGCAGGGCCAGGGTGACAGCTCTGATGTGGGCTTTGGCTTGCTTTCCAGAAGATATTACCAGTGAGAACAGAGTTGGAGCTGCGTTTCTTCTTTCTTTCATGCTGGAGACACTGAAGCAGCTACACTTGCTGCCAGACACTCAGCAAGCTGAGATAGGCAAAGGCTGTCCCGTCTGCTCAGCGTGGAGCCCAGCAGATCCGCTGGCTGTCTCCCACAGACGGGTGGAAGGGTTTGGCACCATATCCTAGTTAACAGTGGTCAGGGCCACATGGGAATATAGGCTGTGTCACTGGGCAGGACTCTCTCTGTTGTTCCTCAAGTGTTAAGGGCTGGATCCAAGAGAAAAGTAAGATGCTTTCAATTCTGAATCAAGACATTCAGTATCTTCAAATGATAGCCTAAAGGGTCACCTTTAAGTGGAGGAGCCTTGTAAGAGATGACGTGACATGTAGATGTGGCACTTAGGGACATGCTTTAGTGGTGGGATGGCAGTGCTAGGTTAACGGTTGGACTCAATGATCTTAAAGGTCTTTTCCAACCTAAACAATTTTATGATTCCATGATTGTCTGCTGAGTGAGCAGCGTAAGTTCCTGGCACTAAGTCAGCGGCAGCATTTGACATCCCAGCAGGAAGAGGTAACGATCCCCTCCTTCTCACCGATAAAGAATTTCTAAATGAAAGCCTGACAACCAAAATCACACACACATTTCCCCCACCGCTTCCTTCCCATTTCTTACCCACATGGTGATTGCTAATTGCTGAGCCTTACCCAAGGCCTGCAGCTGGCAGCAGCTGATGTAGGAGCCCTGTTCTTAACGATGGGCCTTCAGGTAAAGCTGAGTATTTTCTACAAAGCCTATGCCTGCCTAAAATGTAGTGTTGTGGGGGGTCAGAATTTATGAATTGTTCTGATGCTCGAAACATCATTCCAGACAAAGTATGGAGACTTGGGGTTTTTAAAAAATAAATCTTTCCGTGTTGGCTTTTATTTGTTTGGCAGCGAGAGGCATTTTGCTCCCACAATTTTTGAAGTAACACTTTTTAAAGTAATATTTTTCTCTACAAATATTCCTTATTTCTAACAGTAATCTCCAGGGGAAGAATGTATTTCATTTGACCAAAGCAGAATGCTTCATGTTGACTCAGAATGGCTTCTGGGGGTTTTGCAGTCACTTTTGTTTTGCCTAAAGAGAAAATATTCTGCTTTCTGTTTAATCTAAACATTCCACCACCAATTTTTTTCATTGGCTTGGCAAACTGAAAAGTCCTTTATTTTCAAAGATCCAGTTTCAAAATAAGTGACTTTACAGAAGTGACTCCTGTACCTAGAAGAAGCTTTGATGGGTTACCAGGAGGAATACAGCAGACCAGGCAACTTCCTTGCAAAGCCTTCCAACGTACCCTGGCCACAGTGTCACCTAACCGCTGCTGATCCTATTAACGTAAAGAACAGATTATAAACCTCCTCTCAGTGTTTTTGACCTTGATGATGACAAACTTCATGGGGATTATGTCAAAACATGAACTTAAAGAACCTGTGAAACTGCCCAGGCTTCCCAGCTAAGGTATGACTGAATGAAGAAAATAAATAGTGAGGGTGAGAGAATTATCTTTAGCAGGAACAAAGCAAGAAGCAAAATGAGAATGTTCCGGAATGTCACAGATGTGAACAGCCACGGATGACTGTCCTCAAAAGCCAGTTAGTGCTTATCATCTCTGTGGGTTGATGGATAGTACCTGAAGGGAGAGGTGATGTTATCTCCACCACTTTAAAAGATATGACACAAATATCATGAGACAAATTGCTGTCACGGTGTACGAAACATGAGCAGAAATGAAAAGCACCCAAAATCCTGTACAAAATCCTGTGTGTGTCTCAGGAGGATGTTTTGAGCACACAGGCAGGTGATGCAATGCTGAAAAGAGCTGTAGGAGAGAGCCTGAACCGCCAACATGCTGAGCTCCTGGGGTGCAATGGGGAGGGCTTTCAAGCCCCTCAGCTTCATCAGCTGGCAGGACGGGGCGTGAGCCCCCTGGAGAGTGGGATTCAAATGGCAAGTGAGCATGCCATGATGAGAGACCTCCACCACCTCCTGGCAGGCAGTCACCCATCTCACCGCTACCGCTAAGCAAAGGAACAGATGTCACGGCCAGGCGAAGGAGTCCCCTATCTGCGTTCACATGCTGCCGCTGTGGTGGCCTGAGGAGAGAACTGCCCGTTCCCCAGGCAATTGCTATTACACCGCTGAGTTAAAAGGGACCCTCCCTAAGCTCATCTTGAGCAGCAATTAATCTCCTCCTAGACAGAACGAGAATTTAAACATGAAGGGCTTCACTGCCTGAAGATAAACAATGTTCTTGTAGGCACTTGACCTTTGAGTTGCTTTTGTGTGCGGTACGCTTGATTTTTGTGCCTGGCTGGCCCCACGGCTGGACAGCAGGCCCCCCTCCCCTCCGCCATCCCGCTGCCTCTGCTTCCTTCGCTTTGCTGTTTGTGTTCCCTCTTGAGCCGTGCTGGGTAAACAGTAACACCCTGGCCTGGCCGCAGTTTCCTGCAAACTTCCACTGACCTGGAGAGCTAGACAGCCAGTCTGAGACCCAAGGGAAGGGGCCTTTCCCTCGCCTCGGAGCTGGGGCTGCAGCTGATAAGTCCCTAACGTGCTACAGCTCTTGTCTGTCTTCGCATATAATGAGCTTTGCAGTGCACGGTAAATTATTCTTTTTAATTATCCTGTGGCAATTGATGGGTGTTTCTTTATGGGCGAGATTCATCGGGCATATTACCTTCCCAACTCAGGAGGAGCAGATGAGCCAAGCTCCAGGGAAATACCCTGTGTTCATAAAGTGTTTCTTTGCTGAGACGTTTTTCCCTCGGAGCTCAGCGCTGGTAACTGCAGGGAGGATGACACCTGCATTTCCCATGCCACAGCTCTCCAGATTGCAACAGTTGAGTGCAATTGATTTACACCATCTGGAATCCGAGATCTTCCTTGAGGCTAAGGTTATCATTTTTAAAGAAAAGTGACCCTGGCCCTTTCCTTTCAAGAAGATCTGTCTCTGAGAGACTTTTTTACAAGGAGTTAACAGATTGCTCATTAACTGAAGGTGGTGGACATGTTTGTAAAGCGGGCAGTGACACTCCCGACGTTCCAGCAGATCATTTTTCCATGCCACAGTCAGTCTGAACCACTTAGGAGCTTCATGAAGGACTCAGTTTTCTGTCTGCACAAACCATAACGAAGCTATCAGCTGGCAGTTGATTAGTTCCCTACTCAGTATTTATTCCTTGTCATTTCGTTAAGCTCCAATGCTGAGCCCCTTTATATTTGCTGATCTGTGAAGTGAAGCGCCCGGCTGCGGGGAAAGCGCTCTCGCTCAGGGCGTCTCCCTCCCAGTGCTCGCTCCTGCTTCGGTGGGCTCTGGAGCAGCTGGGGCGAAGCACGGGCGGCTGCAGGACACACGGAGGTTTGCTCTGTTGCTCTGCGTCCTGGCACTCTTCAGCTCTTGATGATATTCTTTTTTCTTTTGCATAGAGTTTCACAGTTGGGGGGGGCAAAAAAGCCTCCCTGGCCTCACTGATGTACCCAGGGTTATTTAGTGAGGGTTTGACCTTCACCTGCAACTGCCTTTTCCTTTCATTCCAGGGTCACCTTCGGCTGGTGGCCCTAACCTCATGTTTAAGCTCTCAGATCAAACCTGTAGTAGTTGAGCCCTGCAAGTAGCTGCCACGTTAGCATCCTCACTTTAGGAGCTGCTCCGCTAACACGGGTATCCCACCCTGTCTAAGGGCTCTAATATTGCAGATTGAAATAGGTAGGAAAGGAGGCCTTTGGTAGAGAGAGAACTCCCTTTAGGCTAAGGCTATACGCTGGATAAAGCGTGGGGATAACACGAATTCTAGCCATCTGCGTACCGCATGGGGCTCCAGGAAGCCTCACGTACTGTAGGAAGGAGAAGGACCCATAAAATTTAAACATTTTGGGGTTTTTTTTCCAGACAGAGTGAGAATGATGCCCGTGAGAGCTGACATCCCCTAGAGATTAACAGCCAGTTGCAGCTCAAGCCATCCTCTCCTCTCCTCTCCCAGCCCGATCTTTACAACCCAGAAACTGCCTTTTGCTGGTGTTAATTGCACAGGGATTTTCAAACACGATCTAGATTTCAATTCCTGATGGTAGAAGGGTAGATTTATATATTTTGGCTTCCGATTCAGATTGTAGCTTATGATCTGGGATAGTGTAATTCTAGCTACCGGGCAGGCATATGGCAATGCAGGTGCAGGCTGCTATTAAAAATCAATTAGGAATGAAATACAGCTTCTGTAATACATACTGTAAATTCAGGCTTCCCATTTAGGTGCTCCTCAGTGGGTCAGTACCACCACGATGAGTGTCTGTCCTATTTACAGCTGAAAAAAGCAGATTATTTTTAGGTCTGTTGTGAATCTGAACATTTAGCAGAGGTCAGTCTTGGAGGTAGGGAGAGATGATGGAGGAGAATGGGGTTAAATAATTCTGTTTTTTCCTCTGAACAGGAAATATTTTTGAGAAATTTTATTCTGTTTGACTAAGATATTTCAATCATTGCATAATTCAATATTTTCTGACATTTTAGGATTATTTAACTTTTGCTTAGCAGCCTTCTTTTGATTTATGTTACTTTTTAAACAAACGGTGCTGTTCTGAAATTACCTCTAAAAATACCGGCACAAATATTTTTAAATTCAGTGTTCCCATCCTTTCAGTCAAAACAATTGGTCACAATTTGATCCAGCTCTGTGAATAGTTTGGTATCAAGAGGCTCTTTTTTTCACAGCAAGTTTCCTCTTGGCCTGTATTCTTGTCCTAGCCCCCGTCACACGGTACGTTACTGGCTCTCTCTTTTTCTCCATAGGACCACAAATAGATATGAATCCACTTCCCTGGACACTTTTTGCACTCCCAGTGTTTGTTGCAAATACACAAAAATCTGCTCTCCCTGATTTTTCCTATCACACATAACCCAAGGTTCTTCTTTTAATAATCCAGGGTCATCTTTTAAGTAGAAAGGCCTTTCACCATTTGCACAAGCTTTAAAGATATCATCGTATTTGATACCTCCTGGTATGCTTTAGCTGGAGAGCAAGACCGCAGAGGTATTACGCAGCACTAATGCTCAGGGACAAACACAAAACACGTTTTTGCAATGTGACTCAACAGAAGAATTTAGCAGACCTGTTTGGGAAAGCGCGTAAGACGCTGGACGGAGTGTAAATATTTCCTATTAGTTTTAGGGATTGGAACAAGCTACAGAGTTGTGGTCCAGAGATCAGGTTTCTCTGCTCAAGGCTTGACTAGAACCAGATGTTTATCTGAAACTTCCTAAATGTAGGGAGATTACAGGTCTAATTTTTTTAATTCTAATTAATCTCTCTCACATAATGTTTCTTGCAATGCCCTTACTCCAAAGTACATGCTTTTTTATAGATCAATCCACTCAAAATAAATCAATCACAGAATCATAGAATGATAAAATCATAGCATCATTTAGGTTGGAAAAGACCCTTACGATCATCAAGTCCAACCGTTAGATCATGAAGTACAAACCGATGGCATGGAATAAAAGCTGACATGAAAAGACATTACTAGAAATGACAAATCATCCAGATTTCTGGTCTTTATCTTCTGGTTACACAGAATCACAGAACGGCAAGGGTTGGAAGGGACCTCAGGAGATCTTCTAGTCCAACCCTCCTGTTAAAGCAGGGTTACCCAGAGCAGGGTGCACAGGATATCCACGCGAGCTTTGAGTTTCTCCAGAGAAGGAGACTCCACAGCCCTCCTGGGCAGCCTGTGCCAGGGCTCAGTCACCCTCAAAGTCAAGAAGTTCAGCGTCTTGTGTTCGGTGCTACTGATCAGCTCCTTGTCACAGCTCCCCACATTAACCACACATCTCGTGTACTTGCATCGTCACCCAAATGCCTTTTGTAAAACATCATCGTAACACGTGTGACCTTTCTGATACACACGAGGAGTTCCAACTAACATTTGTTCTCATCGTGATGAAGCACACGGTACATTTTGTCCACTAAGAATCCTACTTCCAGTTCTCAGAGCTAAAATTAATCTGTCAAAAATACAAAAGGCAACAGTCCCACTCTCCTGTCTCAATCCCTGCTTTTCACCCTTCGTGTTTTTGTGAGTGAAACTGGTTTGGGTTGTGGAGCGGAGGAACTCCAGCTCTGCACCAAGCTAATTCTTTGAACATTAATTCCAAGTTGACAGCACTTATGTATTTCTATGAAATTCCTTAAGCCAATGGCCAGGAAATGAACACTGATATCCCCAAACGAATGACCTGTTCCCAGATGAGTTACCAGTCATGGGGAAA
Source organism: Egretta garzetta (assembly GCF_000687185.1). NCBI lineage: Eukaryota > Metazoa > Chordata > Aves > Pelecaniformes > Ardeidae > Egretta > Egretta garzetta. The sequence goes on from NW_009259682.1 coordinate 6,927, forward strand.
TAAAGCCACTGAGATAAACCAACTCTTTTCCTTTGTCAGTGGAGCTGTCAAAGAGCAAACCCAAATCTCACAGTCCGTGTTCAAACTGTTGTGCAGGTCACCAACAAGCACAGTTACATCCCTTCCATGTAGAACACTTGTCACCCAGAAAAAATCAACATAAATAAGCACTTCACCTAGTGTTTAGTTACAGATCCTCCAGCGTGGAATGCACAGCTCCCTGCTAGGGTCCAAAGGGTGAGCATTGGGTTTAAATTGGAAAATGGATCCCCACTGATGTGAAGCCAAAGACCGAGCAATAAGTAACTGATTATTTTTCTCCGTTAAAAATCCCTTAATATTACATCAGGAATTAGAGAGGAACCATGACATGAGGATACAAGGGTAGTTCAGGAAGTGCATTAATGATCTTCATCAAGAAGGACACTTTGCCTCATTACACAACATGGGAGAACAGGTCGCCTACGCTATAGGTGTTTCCCCTTCCAGAGCCATAAAGTGTTTGGCCCTTGTTGAAGGCATCCCACCAATCCACAGCGATGAATGTGTCAGCCTCAGCCGGCTGCATTCATTACCGATTTAGCCCATTTGGGAGTAGTTAAGCATTCTTTTGAAAACTGATTTTAATTTCCTCATAGCACATCCTTTTTTAAAGTACTGTCAGAATACTTTAGAGGACATTTTTGCAACCTAGATTGTCCAGAAACCTTTCGTGTCAGCTATTTCCCATGCTTTAGGTGAAGCCATTTCCAAAATATAATTAAGTGTGTGGAGGCAGGTCCCAAGCCGAGGATAAGCAGGTTGAGGTTATTAGGCAGGGCGCACGTCCTTTCCCGTCAGCGCTATAATCCAACCCAAAAGTGGCTGACTGCCTACACTGTGGTGTAGTTGGCATTGCATTAGCTGAGTGCCATTTGAAACTTTCTACCCTAAGAATATCGAGTCAAAGAATGCTTTTTAGAAAAATCTTGAAGGTTTTAGGATTTCGCAAACATTATTTTCATTTTCTGATGACCATCACTGTATTCATACAATGAAAAATCAGTGAATTAGACCCAGAAATTTTATTACCTTAAACTACGGGTAGATGAGGTGCTTAGGGACATGGTTTAGTGGTGGGATGGCAGGTTTAGGGGAACGGTTGGACTTGATGATCTTAAAGGTCTTTTCCAATCTAAACAATTCTATGATTCTATGGTTCTACCTCAGATTTTTATTTATTTCTATTGTATATGTATATCCAGTCTGATTTATTGTGGCAGATCTGTAGAAAATCCCACAGTTCCCCAAGAGTGTGACCAAGTTACTTCAGTGTTAGGTTAAACAGATTATTGTTGCCTAGCTTTGACTATCATGGGTCTACGTTCCCTTTTGCATGCTTTCTGCAGTATTCTAGAGATTCTCATTGACAGAAAGAAGCTTTTTTCTTTCAGTAGATTTACTTTAACTGCTGTAAACCTACTGTAACACTTAGCTGCTGCGGAATTCAGGTGTAATATCACCTATGAAAGAAATTCAGAGCACTGGGGAAAATTAACTCCAGTGCCATGAAGACCGGTGGAGCTGATTTATAAACTTCATTTTCACAGACGGAGGATGGATAAGAGAAGGAGTTTTTACAAGATTACACTGCAAACTGGTAAAATCGGGTTAGAAATGGGGGATTCTGATTCTTGGTTGTGGCTATAATCCCTAGATGACAGTGGCATTTGCAAAGAAGCAAGATGTGACCGGATGCCTTGTCCCAAGCGACAGCGAGCGTCCTACGGGCAGTTAGCCGCACAGATTATGGTGCCCTTTTGCTCAACGAGCAGTAAAGGAGCAGTTTTGCAAATCGATGTTCTTTTCCCTGCAGACTACAGAAATCCATTTGTGGAGATTCACCCAGAACATCCCCAGATAATCTACATTTTAGATGATAAGAAAACGGTTGTTATCCCTTGCCGAGTTACCGCACCAGATATCAAACCCAAGCTTACCCAGGTAAGTGGCTGTTTCAGAGAACAACAATTCAGAGGTCTGGGCTGCCAACACAACGCGTAAATATACAAAATAAAATCTAAGAAGCTAGGCAAGTTTCAGAAAGAACATGGCAAAGACACCGAAAATCCAGAAGCACAGTCCTGCTTTTGCAGTGAATTTCTATTGAACTGTGTACAAGGGTGTTTGGGGGATTAGGCTGAGCTTATCACCTATTTTTCTCATCTTGTGGCTTGATGTTCCTCTGTAAGTTGGCAAAGATAGATGACAAGGCAGTATTTTTCTTCAAAATTTTTTGTATAACACCTGGCTGTTAGCTATCCTCATGAAAGTTTCTCTCTTTTATACCTTGAACCTCCTCAGAACAGTTGCCCATTTCTGCTTGATTTCATAAATTTAAACCAAGTTTCAGCCTTGGGAATAAATGGCTACAGCATCCATCCCTTTGGCAGCAGTTACATCTCTGAATGTCAGGGTTACAGAATGGACTGTGGAGGCCAAGGCCATTTTGTATAATAAAAATGGAAATTTAAGGTCTGGGGCTTCCTCAGTCGATGGAGATCTAGTCACTCATTTGAAAGGCTTTAGAATTGCTCTGTAGAGGAGCCCAGCACAGAGTGAGGAATGGCACACAGGTCTCCTGGCTTCAGTCCTGCCTTTTACCTAATGGGTTCTGTGCCTTTCCATTGCCCTGCTGGGTGGACTGCGTCGGCTCTCCTGCTGGGCACAAGAGCTCTGCCTCTGCCCCTTTGCCACGGCCCGTTCTGGAGGGGCTGCGAGAGATGAGGTTGTTCTGCTGGCTATGGTGTGATAGCAGATAGGCTGATGCCGGTAGAGGGGTTTGAGGACCTCTGCTCCTCTTAGATGTCTGCATTGTGAGATGTCTCCTGCTCCTGGGAGACAGCACATGAAATCACGGAGGCCTGAGACAGTGCTCGGGCTCCTGCTGAGACCAATGGCAGATTTCCAGTAGACGTGCAGAGGGACAGCGCTAGCCTTATTGCTTTAGCAGATCTCTATTTTTAAATTTTGTCAGTAGGGATTAAAAGGGGGGGGAATAAGACTCCTCTCCAGTTATAGCTTATCACTTTCTCCTGGATAAGTGTTATCGCCTTCTCTTCCTTGCTATAAAAATGAAACATCCCCATCTTATTTTAGCCCACTTCAACCAAATTCATTGCTGGAGTACTGCTGCTGACTTGGGCACAGTCACATGCGCCTCGAAGTGGCCTTGGAACCAAGCAGACCTCCGTGTGTAGTCCCTTATTTATAGGCAGCCCTGCTCTCCCTGCTTGCCAGCTAAATTCTCTCATGGTAATTTCTTCAAACACAAACCGAAGTCCTTTACCTTGCTGCAAGCTGCTGCTGGAATGAAATCTCCACTGAAATACCCCTTTTGAATTGCAAAGAAAATTGTCCCCAAAAGATTTTTTCCCTTCAAAGGAGGGCAGCTGGACTGCAGGGCAGAGATGTAGACGTTGAGCGCCGCTCCCCGAAGGAACCCTCCTGTGGCTGTGAGCTCCTGGAGGGGATGCGCTTTGGGAGGGAGGTGTTGGCTGCGGGAGCCGCCGGCCCCGGGCTCCATCTGTGGAAAGGCACCGCTTGTTTTGCCCTGTCTGGGAATTTCCTCGAGCCGTGTGGAGCCAAGGTGGCGGCTTCCCGTGCGAAGAGGAAGCGGGGCGGGAGAGGGGTGGAGGTAAGGATGGGGGAGGAGAGGTGAATAAGGCGATCGGACAAATTTAGAACATCCTCTTCTTCCAAATTTAATCGCCAATAGACAACGAACTTCAAAGGGAAGAAAGCCGCTGTGATTTCCTTCAGGCAGCATTGACGCTTTTTGTTTGATTGTTTAAATATATATTTTTGAATATTTTAAGAAGATGTTTAATATGTGTGTAGTGTTGAAAAGGGCCTCCTGAGTAGGGTTATTTTTTCTTTCCCCTTGCCCTAGCCATCAGGGAGCAGAGCTGCCAAACCATGAAGCTCAGCTTTATTCTTGTAGAAAATGTGCTTTTTTCCACCGTAAATTAAGTTCCTTATGTTACCATTATACTTTAAAATCATTGCACTCCCTGGCCTTTAAGTATGCATGGGGAAAGGTACCTCTTGCCAATACTAAACAGATCCCAGCTAACTCCACATATCAGCTTTGTTATTAATAAACCCATGCTAGGACACACAATTCAGACTTTTAATTTTGCTTCATGTGATTTTAATTCTGGGCAAAAAAAAGCATTTTCAGTCCTGTCAGATCTGTTCAGTCACTGATCTGGCCCAGTGTGCATTTGCCACTTACAGCTTGACCTTCATGGGTGTTAAAGCATGATTAAGCCTCAGGTCTCAGATCTCTCTCTGTAATTTTCCTGAATTTTCCTAATGGCTCTGAAGAGAGATGCCACAGCTTGATTACTTCAAAAGTATCTACATGAAATTCATGTTTCCTACTACTGTCGGAAGAGAACTGCTGTTCCAAAAGAAAGCAACTGTCTTGCTGTGCCGCCTTGCCCGCAGCAACATCACCCGTCACTGCCCCACAGTCCAAATTCCTTCGTCTTTGGTCTGTGCTGGCAATGTAATAACAAGCGACCTAAACCAATGCCAACCTGCTCAATCGTGTATTCGTATGTGAGGTATGAGCATCAGCTCGCAAAGCCTGAAGCTGAAATTTCTTTGGAACAGGAGTATTATTTAAACTGAATCCTATTTAAACTGCACTGCCATACAAGACTACTGTTTGTTTGGAGACAGAAAAATAAATTGCATGCTGTGTAGCAACAAGGAGAAGAGCAGAACTATTACATCATTGGGGAACTTCCCACTTGCAGTCCCTCTTCCCTTCGTTAGCTCCAAAAGGTACAACAAGGTAGCTCTGAAAAGGCAAACATTAACTTGCCTCATCTTTGAGAAGCGGTGTATGATAAGAAGGAGAAGGAGAAGGAGAAGGAGAAGGAGAAGGAGAAGGAGAAGGAGAAGGAGAAGGAGGAGAAGGAGAAGGAGGAGAAGGAGAAGGAGGAGGAGGAGGAGGAGGAGAAGGAGAAGGAGAAGGAGAAGGAGAAGGAGAAGGAGAAGGAGAAGGAGAAGGAGAAGGAGAAGGAGAAGGAGAAGGAGAAGGAGAAGGAGAAGGAGAAGGAGAAGGAGAAGGAGAAGGAGAAGGAGAAGGAGAAGGAGAAGGAGAAGGAGAAGGAGAAGGAGAAGGAGAAGGAGAAGGAGAAGGAGAAGGAGAAGGAGAAGGAGAAGGAGAAGGAGAAGGAGAAGGAGAAGGAGAAGGAGAAGGAGAAGGAGAAGGAGAAGGAGAAGGAGAAGGAGAAGGAGAAGGAGAAGGAGAAGGAGAAGGAGAAGGAGAAGGAGAAGGAGAAGGAGAAGGAGAAGGAGAAGGAGAAGGAGAAGGAGAAGGAGAAGGAGAAGGAGAAGGAGAAGGAGAAGGAGAAGGAGAAGGAGAAGGAGAAGGAGAAGGAGAAGGAGAAGGAGAAGGAGAAGGAGAAGGAGAAGGAGAAGGAGAAGGAGAAGGAGAAGGAGAAGGAGAAGGAGAAGGAGAAGGAGAAGGAGAAGGAGAAGGAGAAGGAGAAGGAGAAGGAGAAGGAGAAGGAGAAGGAGAAGGAGAAGGAGAAGGAGAAGGAGAAGGAGAAGGAGAAGGAGAAGGAGAAGGAGAAGGAGAAGGAGAAGGAGAAGGAGAAGGAGAAGGAGAAGGAGAAGGAGAAGGAGAAGGAGAAGGAGAAGGAGAAGGAGAAGGAGAAGGAGAAGGAGAAGGAGAAGGAGAAGGAGAAGGAGAAGGAGAAGGAGAAGGAGAAGGAGAAGGAGAAGGAGAAGGAGAAGGAGAAGGAGAAGGAGAAGGAGAAGGAGAAGGAGAAGGAGAAGGAGAAGGAGAAGGAGAAGGAGAAGGAGAAGGAGAAGGAGAAGGAGAAGGAGAAGGAGAAGGAGAAGGAGAAGGAGAAGGAGAAGGAGAAGGAGAAGGAGAAGGAGAAGGAGAAGGAGAAGGAGAAGGAGAAGGAGAAGGAGAAGGAGAAGGAGAAGGAGAAGCAGGAGCACTGTGCAAATAAAGTTAGTTATCATGTGGTAACTGTAGGCACCCTGAGGTTTCCCCAAACCCTTCATTTTTCAGCCAAAAGCGATCTCAACATTCCTACAGCACATCCACAGTCCTAAAGAGCCTTCCCGTGTTCCGTTGGAAGAGTCAGAGCTACAGCCTGTGCTTCCATCCACCTGCCTGCAAATAGGCTGGAATGGGTGGATTTCAGCAATCTGCTCTTTTACAGACTCCTGGGCTATTTGCCTCCATTTACTTTCACACATTTCTTTTCTACATTATAATCCAGGATTTTCAAAATGATTGGAAAGTAAATTGCATTTTCTCTAGCAAATAGAGGATTCCTCTGTGTGCTAATAATAAACTAATTATTCCTACCAACAAAAGCTACCCTGCGTGACACTGGTGCTGTCCAAGGGTATACAGAGGGGTTCGTTCTTATTAAATGAATTTTTGCTCTCGTTCATCTTCCAGACTTGCCTTTCGTATCCTCACTTCTTCCTCATAAGCAGAACTTATAGATAATGGGTTTTCAAGAATCTCAGAACATTACAAGTATTTAGGACAAAAAATGTCTGTCTTACTGACTCCCCTTATTTCTGCCATCCTGTGATTTACCATCTGAAGTCATCCAGGCTGCTTCCGTGCCTAGTGGGAATCGATAGGCTGCTTTCAAAGTGTCTCATCCCTTTCTGTGATAGAGGGAGAATCTGCTGACTAGCCATAGACCATAGCCTATAGATGACTGCCATCAGGTGTGTTAGCGACATGAATAATTCTGATTTTTTAGGGTTTAACTTGACACATATTTTTGGAGTACTGTGAGATCCCAGGAAAACATGTAGCTACACGTAGCACTAGAAGAAGCAAATTTTGTTCTTAAACACTTCTAAAAATATTACCCTACAAAATTCATGTAAGATAGGCATAATTATTTCCAGTGAAGAGATGAGGGCAATGGGACCTACAATGGGTAGCATGGTACCTTGCCTAAGATCTGAGAGGACTGGGGCTACTGAATCAAAAGCCCCAGTTACAATGTCCAAGTTTTGGATTTCAAAGACAGTTATACCCTAGGGGGGGCTTTTCTATTTGCTTATGTTGATGTTGCTGAAGGTATGTGTGGAATGAGACCACCAACCCCTCTGAAAGGTCGAGTACCTGCCCTGCCTCTAAACCAGCCTTGGCTGGTTGCCGCTATGCTCCGAGGGGAAAGGGAGATGTCTCACCAGCCTCCTGTCTGTCTGTTCTCTTGCAGTATCCTCATTCGGTAGAGGTGAAGTTCAAGAAGATGATGTGGGACCCAAGGAGAGGCTTTGTCATCCCCTCTCATTCTTTTGTTTACTCTGGGGTGCTGGCATGCACTGTCAGTGTCGATGGAAGCGTCTTCACCTCCTATTACCTAGCACAGAGATTGGGTGAGTGACTGCTGTGCCCCAAGGAATGACCACGATGTTTCTATTTCATAGCTAAGCTCCTGGGTGTTATTTCTTGGTTAGCCTCAATTATATTTGATATAGCTCATTGGTATGTATCTGTAGCAAGTCCAATCTGGAACGCTAAAAGCAAACTCATTCTTCTCCTTTTTTCCTATTCAAAAGAACTTGGATTTGATCCACTCCTGGGTTTGAAAAATTACCAAGTGTTGAGGTGGTACAAAACAGGAGTGTTTTATTCAAACCCCACCAAAGCTTGTTTGCTTGGATTGAGCTATATTTACATTAAAACAACTGCTGGTTTAGGGTAAACCAAACAGTAGCTTTCTTTTTGCTTCTGGTCATTAAACACACGAGATCATGGTATAAAAATCTATTAAACTGCTAATTCAAATCTTTGCTTTTTTATATAGCTTTTCTTGGTGATTTACTGTACCCTTTCCCTTGTATTTACAGTTGAGCTTCAGCTCAGGATTAAAATCTGAATTTGAAGCAAAAAACATTAAATTTTTGAGTACTGGGGATTTATATGAAGCCAGTTACAATTTATTTTGCCTTTGTTTTCAATGTATGTTCTTTCTCTCCCCATTTATTATATTTTTGACAGAGGAGACTTTATTGTGACTTCATTCCCATTAGATCACGGCATCCTCCCATACAATTAGCACTCAGCTTTAAACAACAGGCTTGTAAATTTGTATGGCAGCCAAATAAAGTCCTGTAAATCTCTCTCTCTCCCTTTCTTCATTGTTAGAGTAATTATTTTTTACTAGAATCATGAATGCAAAGCTAAAAAACCCATTAGGTCATCCCCCTCTCGCCCCACAGGATGCAGGCAATATCTTGCCCTATAAGCGTTGCTTATAGGCGGTCAGACGTGTGTTTGGTGCGGGGCACCACAAACACGAGGTAGGCTTATTTCAGAGTTGATGTATCTAAGGTATCAATAAATAGGTAAGAGCCAGATTTGGGGATCCCATTCAGAAAGGAGAGGTAGCTGATCATCAGAGGGCAGGAGAACCGTGTTTCATGCTTTACAGAAATCAATCCTCTCACAGATACACGAACGTTGAGGCACTCAAAAGGATGAGTCACTTTTGAAAAGTCTTTCTGAGAATGGCTGTGGAGCTGCTGAGCAAGGGTTGGAGCCAAACATGGCAAATGCAAGAAAATTCATTCATAAATTGCTGTGCCCACATGCGATCAGTTAGTTTGACCACCTGATGTTCAGGCATTTATACAACTGACCTAATGTTTCCATTGTGGGGGCATTTCCAACAATTTCCATAGGAACGACAGAAGAAGGTGAGGTGCTTTGGAAACTGAAAGGAGCGGATGCTGGAGAGGCAATCGGAATGCGGATTCAGTCTTAAATGTGATTGATGCAGAGAGTGCTGCGTGGTTATACCTTTGCTTCTTTCATTTCAGAGAGCAGAGTACAGAACCTGACTCTGAAAGCCTTTCCTCAAAAACTGCTGGTTG
>NW_009259682.1:16000-20772 GCF_000687185.1 Egretta garzetta
AAGCAGAAACCTTCATCAACGGGCGCATTGAGTTCAAATGGACATGTCCCAATGGGAGAGTGAGTTGATGAAAATTCAGTACTCTGCTTTCACGCAGTCTCCCCTTACCCAAAGGAAAGATCTGTTCACAGGGCTGAGTAAACCCTAAGTACTGCTTATTCTGAAATACAGCCAACCGTTTGTAAGCCTACAATTGGTTGTATTTTTAGTTTGGATGAATCTAAAACTTATCTGACCATCTTGAACCTGCAAATTAAACAGCAAATCTCAGGCTAAATATAGGCTTGCAAGAAAAGCCAGGAGTGCGTGTTTCTGGTTGGGAACTAGTCTTCCTTCTGCCTCATTTCTCCTGGCCTGGTTGTTGATCCCAGCTCACAGTGGCAAGTCTCGAGGCAGCCGCGAAGGTTGCACATTGTCAGTCTGCTCATCCGCCTTGGCATTTCTTAAGTAGGAAAAAGTGAAACAAAAGCCGAGTGTATCTGCTGAAATCTCCACCAAAGAATGAAATTTAAATTCTGAGTGTAGGTTCTTGAGCTTTCTGTGGACTGCAATACAAAAATGCCAGATTTGAAGTAGCAACATGTAAGAGACTGAGCATTTGCTTTGATGTGCTAAAACCTTTCAGTTCTCCTAAGGAAAAACAGAGGGAAGAAGGGGTATTTTCCAAATCAGTTCATTTATCTGAGATCCTACTCATGGTTCTGTTTGATGCTCAAAACGAAAATTATTTTTTTTTTTTCTTTTTAGTTCAGCGAAATATCCACTTCAAAGCAGCATCTAAGCCTCTTGGAAAAGTGTAAAATGTGATTCCTAAAACCTGATTATTTTTGACTTATTTTGTTTACTTAAAGAAAGAATGTCTGGTTTTGTTTTGGTGAAGAAACGACAGAAAATAAACATAGAATTTATACAAGTGCAAGCAATATGGTGCTACTGAATTTCATTTCTGGAACCCCATATGATGGAAGAGAGTTGTTTCTCTATGAACCCTCCTTAGATTTCTAACATTATAAATGTAAAATTTCTTGGCCAAATCTCTGGGATCAAAAATCCTATCAGAAGCTATAATGCTTTCTAAAATTCTACAGGAATTTGCATTGGCACTTGGCTGTCATAATATATTATATTTCTGCCATAATATATTTCTTTTAGAAAGTAGGAGTTTTTAAAGACAGAAAAATACTGACTGTGACAAAAAAACCCCAAAACCAAACCTCCCCAAAAAACCCCAAAACAAAAAAAAAACCAAACCAAAACAAAAAAACCAAAGCACAACTCTGCCCCTACAGATGCCAACAGCAGTTTTGCACTGAGATCCCTGGGATTTGGTCCCTGGGAAGGGCTGAGCTGGGATGCAGCCCCTTATTTACCTGCCTGCCCAGACTGCGGTAGGGAAACGCCACAGTTCCACTCTTTCTCTCTCTTGTTAGACTTGATAATGAAACCTCACACAAGAGCTCTTCCTGCTGATTTGTCTTTTACATTATTTATTTCAGTGATGGGGAGATATGATAATTTTGATATGAATCACAGCTTTTCTTTACTGGCACGCTTTGAAAGGATGAACAAAACAAGCCAGTTTATGCCGCTTTTTTGACCCCCTTTTTTTCCTGACTTCCAGCAACCTTATCCTAAAAGGACAATAGACCAGAGTGGCACGGTGTATAAAGTCCGCAGTAACCTGACAATTGAAAATGTCACCGTGCAAGACGGAGGCCTGTATGTATGCAAAACATTCGGCGCAACCAGGCTGGAGGCCAACGTCACAGTTACAGTGTACGGTAAGTTCTGCAGCTAAACCAGAATACCTGAGAACCACGGGCGGTAAGCTTAAAGGATAACGCCACATTATGAAATCTGTTGACACACAAATGGCATTAGGAAGAATGCCAGCTAGTTAGAACAACCATTCATCATCTATAATCTCTAATCAATCTATGAGAGAGGCAGCACCTGGCGTTATATTTTCAAAGAAACTTTAGAGAGCTCAAGACTGAGACATGTTTGAGGATGTGGATTACCTGGGAGCTGAACTGCTTTGAGAAAGCTGGCACCAAATGTGGTTGCTGATGCCCTGGAAAATCTGGCCTGCTGGCATTCACATGCCAAGAGACACCCCCGGCGTTTTTACACACTGCTCCAGGCACAACGCAGGTGCATATTCTCTGCTTTAAATATGAAGTCCTTCATTTGGAGATAGACCTTCCTGGCTTTGGCTGAGCTTTGCAGGGGAACCGCGGCAACAGCTTGTCATTCCCTTTGGTTGTCTGCAGCTTCTGCAGATCTGTATTGCAAAAAACCCAGGGTAGACACAACGCAATTCAAAGATGCGAGCACAGTACCGGGGCAGATCTGCCATTACTTGTCCTCCTGTTCATTTCTCTTTCCAGACAAACCTTTCATTAAGGTTTCACATAAGAAAGGGCCTTACTACGAGATTACGTCAGGACACAAGTCACTGAAACTAGCTGCAAAGGTGGACGCCTTTCCTATTCCAAGTGTCACCTGGTGAGTACCATCATCTTGAGCAAAATCAGGAATATGTGACCTTCTTTTGGGCTCCTGGCTAGAAGATATTTTCACTGATCCTTACCAGACAGGTAAAAGATGAGAGCTAGGCATGCTTGTAGCTGTGGTCTCACGGTTCAGCTAGGGCGGTGTGACTCCCTTCTCTGCTGACACATGTTCCGTGAAGCTAGGCAAGCCATGCCTCTTTCCCATGCTATTTTTCTCTCCTAGTTATGCAGAAAAGGTCCCTGCAGGAAAAAAATGGGGGTTTCATTGACCCTGGACACAGGAATGTTTGGAAGATTCAAGCAGAAAGCTATTGGGGAAGGGTTGCCAGTTTACCACCATGAGCGGCGGTCAGTCTGCAAGGCGGCAGTGCATAATAGAAAGCTGCAGGACACATTCTCAACATGAGAAAATGTTTCTCTTTATAACTTTTAAGTCATTTTCTCCAATCCTGTACCACCAGCCATGTCAGATCCTTGCAGACAATGCAGTGAATCCTCCCGAGCAAACTGAAGGCTCCGCCAGGGCTGTAATGGATCAGCTGAATAGGAGGGGCAACATGTCAGCAACTCTGGGAGACATTCATTCCTTTCTTCACCCTTTCATTCCTTGTCCTCTCTCTTGCTACTTCTCCTATGCTTCATTCTACAGGGGGTCTTTAACAACCTCATCCAACACCTTATCCATTTTTAACTGTCTGAAATCCCGTACAACAGCTGGCGTGGGTTTGCCTATCCTGGCAGAGAAGGTGGCTTGGTGAGCTAGCACCGGTACAGTGCACTTTTCCTTGGCCAGCTGAGTGCCACCCGGGGGGGTTGGCAGTCAGCAAAGGGTATTGGTCAGGGAGGGGTTTGCTGCATTTTTTTTAGCATTGAAATAACATGAAATTCTCCAATATGCAGTCAGACCAGTGCAATCAGTGCTGCCAGGAGATATTTTTAATTGTTGCTGTTATTTAGGAGATGGGAATGTTTTTGTGACCTGAAGCGGGGATCGTCCCCCTGCTCTCTGCCAAGGCTTTGTTCTCGGGGCTCAGCGTGGAGCTGCTTGGTGGCTGCCTGGGACCACCAGAGCTGCCTTCCTGGCGTGTTCGAAGCTACAGCTGTTGATGTTGGAGGTCTCTCAGTACAGTTGTTGAAAGGACTGGAAAGGAGGTTTCCAGCATTCTCAGGCAGTAGGACACATGCCCCGGCTTCTCCTTCCAACCAAGCCTAAAGCTCTGTGGGTGGCAAAGTCTGCCCTCTTTCCTATTCATAACCCAAATATCATATCATATGCCTATCAGATTAGCAGTGAAGAGGAGTCTGCTCATGCAGACTCTGCTATCCCACTCTTAGCTAGTGAGGATTCGAGATTGTGGATTCCTCGCCGACCTTCCTATTGACCTGAAATTCTCCAGGTCACAGACTTTAGCTTTTTCAGAAACAGTAAAGGGTCATATGTACACATTGAAAGACAATTTTGCTTAATTAATACCTTGTTTTAAAACTGATGACATAAGTTTTGGTGAACCCATGAATTCCTGCACTTACTATTGCACATCCAGCATAATTTGGGGGCATCTAGATGTACCTTTCTGCCCAGGGAGGTGGTTGAGTCCCCATCCCTGGAGGTATTTAAAAGAAGGATAGATGAGGTGCTTAGGGACATGGTTTAGAGGTGGGATGGCAGTGCTAGGTTAACGGTTGGACTTGATGATCTTAAAGGTCTTTTCCAACCTAGACAATTCTATGAATCTATGATTCTATAGTGGAGCACACGAGAGGCACTGTTCATTCAAATCCATGAAAATATCTTTTTCCTGGTTTTTGGATGAAGCCATCCCATGGCACTGCAGGTGCTACTCAGTTTTAGTGTGGAAGGATAAAAGGAATAGATGTACAATTCAAGCAGTGATTATAGATCTGTTTCCCTTGCTGTTCCCAAAGGATGACTTTTTCCCCACCCTCATTTGGGTAGCAGGTTTTCTGAGGGATAACACGCATGCACGCACATGATGAGCCTTGATGGGACTTTCAAAACAGGTACAAAGACGGCAAACAGATCAAGGATAACCATACTTGCTATGAGCAGGATCCAATGAAGTACAGGCTGGGCATAAGAGATGTGAGACCAAAGCATGCTGGAAACTACACCATCGTCTTGAGCGATGCAAAATATGGCCTGTATAAGAACCTCACCATGCAGCTGGTAGTGACAGGTAAGGACTTGATGTTTATAACAACTTCTGCTGGGTTCTTTCTTGTTTTTTTGTGTGA
>NW_009259682.1:20795-28213 GCF_000687185.1 Egretta garzetta
GTGACATTCCCCCATGTTTAGCTGATAGGAGCTGATACAGAACTGTGCATAGATCACCACCTTACTTAGGAGTCACTGAAGATGCACCTCATTTCACCACATGTTAAAGTGAAGCAACAGAATGGAGAGATGGTACAATGAGTTGGTCTGATCACCTAAAGTCACCTTCCACTGAGATATTGCACCTCAGAAACCACCTGCGGCACCTTTGTGTTGGGACAGCGTCTCCGCAGAGGGAAGCAGAAGTGGCTTGAAAGTGAACAACCTTAACAGGACTTAAATTTTCATAGGGGTTTGGGAGGATATCTAGTAGTGAGGTCTTAGAGCTAGGGGCACAGTTTCCCAAGAGAAGTGATGGAAGTTTGATCCCTTGGGATTAAAAACTAGCTTGGGCAAAGCACTGGAGAACATCTGCTGGGACAGGAAAAGTCCCAATAGGTCTGACGGAAGGAACTAGATAAGCTACCCTGTCTTTCATGTCTCTCCATCATCCTGCTACAGAAATACTTTCTAAGTCTGTATTTTATGTATTGTCATTTACCTGCTGGGAACACTTGAGAGACAGGTTCATTTTCAGAGGAATCTGGAGAAAACCAAAGTAAACAGTGGTGCGCACTGAAGCAGGTTCACTTGACATAGAGGGAAAAGAGAGATTGGAATCACATTTATTAAATTCCCTTGGTGGGATAATGGAAGCCACATTGTCTCTTTGCACATCCACTGCTTCTTTTAATCCATTGAATTCGGCAACAGAGATTGAATCATGAGGCCAAGCAGGAGTTCAGCAAAAGTTAGCTCTGCTTCCCCTTGTATTTCCCGAGGTTCACTCACGTGGTGAGATGCATAAAGTTATTGAGGTAGGTTTGCTTTTTTTTCTGTGGTCAATTCTTTTCTCCTTATCCTCTTCACACCTAAAAATATTCTCAGTCGCCCTGTTCTGTATACTTATGTACGGTAGCACCATGTCCCTTCCAGCATTTGTGGTTTTCCCATTTCATCTTTCAGAAAGGAATAATGCCTAACAACTCAAGAACTTGTCACTTAGGCATATTTGGCTTATTAAAAATGCTAAATAAGATACGGTAGCTTAAACCACCTCAAACATTACATAAACTAATGTGGGATTTAGGAGTGGTGAGAGCGAAGAACGTGCTTATGGTCAGGTGCTGCAGCTCAGCTGATGAGCAGGAATCCGTTAAGCTGCGGTAATTTGTTCAGTTGAGATTGTTTATCCATACAATGGTTTTGCCGTCTTGTGAAGAGAACGGAAACGTTCAAAGGAAGAGAAAATTAAGAATGATAATAAACTATCTTGTCAAGGTAAATACTGGTGTTTGCATGCAAAAGAGAATGTTTACTTGAAGAGCAGCCATTCCCCAAATAGGCATATAAAAAACAAACAGACCTTGTTTGTATCAGCAAGATGCTATTTCAGGATTAAACCATCCCATGCTCTTAACTACAGAACAAGCCTTTCATCTCCGTGGCATGTACAAGTACGTGGTATTCCGTCTCTTGCACACAGTGCATGCCTAGCACGGTGCTCCCTGTTAGCCCTTTGGAGAGATCAGCCCAACAAAGACTTCAATCAGCAATGCTTATTTCATTGCAAAATCACCATTTCTCAAGAGTCTGCAAAGGCCAGCAGCTGCAGGAAGGTTGCTGCATGGTGAAGCACAGGAAAAATGAACAGCAAGTGTTTCTTTGCTGGTAAAAGAAAGGCATCCCAGAAACGTGAGCAAGCAAAGGAAAATACCTGCCAGAGTGCCACTGGTTTTACGCTAAAGGCTGCAAACAGTGAGGATATTGGCCTTGATCGTAGACAGGACTGACACAAAACACCTAGGACATCTCTCTTGCCTTTGCCAGGCTCTTCTCTGCAGCCCCAACCTGACATGCTGTGTCTCAGCCCAAGGAGAGGGTCATTTTGCTGAGATGTAGAAACCAAAAAAGGCAAATTTTGCTCTTGAAGTGTATCCAACAGCAGCAAACTGCCTTTTTTCTTGTGCCTTCAGTTAGAGTAAAGGGACTGCTTTTTCAGATCTGGGCATCATTTGCTTTGTTTTCAAAAAAAAAAAAAAATCTGAAGCTCCAAATTGAATGCAGATTTGAATTTTTCTCTTAACTGCTCAACAAATAACCTGACACTTTATCTCCAGCCATCATGACTGATATCCTGGTATCGCACCTGAGTAGATTAAATTGCTTGGAGTTTCAGCAGGCACCGAGACCTGGAGAAGGAGACCCAAACACTCATTCTAGCCCTTTCATGCAGGGCTCACCTTGCCCACCACTGAAACACAACCACCTCTGAGCTGGGAGGGGTGATTAATGTCTCCTCTTAGAACCATAGGCAATTACCAAAGCTGGAATTTGAACACAGGGATTAGCAGACTTGATGGAAAAATCCTCTTGGGCTTGCAAGTGAACACAGTGGTAGGAGCATCGGTTCTGTACCACGCCTAAAAGGGGAAGCCTGCAGCATCAGCACCCGCTAAGCCTCATGCTGAGTACGTAACCACGTACCAGCTCCCTCTTACTGAGAAGTAACATTTCTTTTGGAGTAACAGCATTGCTCCCCAAAAGCCAAGGCCAGTCTTTTAAATTTCAGAGCTGCACCTGTGAAAGTGAGTTCTGAACCGATACAATTAAAGATGGAAAATTATTTGACTAGACTTTTGAATGGAAAGATAAATGTCATTTGAATGTCATTTCTTTTGCTGCAAGGGGACACTGCATTGAAGAACTTATACGTAAGCATACAGCCCCCTCTCCTGTGAGTCTCTTCAAAATAATTCGTCATTCGTGTTCCTGAGCATCACAGCCAGTTCGGCTGGCAGTCAGCGTGCTGTGACAAACCCGTCACTGAGAATTTGCACTGGGTGTAGGGGAAGGTTAAAGTTAATAGTGTTGTGAATTGTTCAGGAACAAAGTATAAATTGCAGCAGGACTCGTTCATCAAATTGCACTATATTAATTTCTGCAGTGTATTTTATTCAATAATAACGGCAGCAGAAGAGAACCCTTTAAGCAGGATGAGGACAAGATAAGATGTCATCTGCTCGAGCCCTGCAGGACGGGAGCTTATCTGCAGTGTATCTCCCGACCTGCTAGAAGGCCAGCACTGCTGCAGGCTTTCCTTGGAGTCACCTCCTGTATGCTTAATTGGTAGCAATCACATTAGTTCTGACATAAAGCGTACACAGTACGTGCAAGGTATTTCTCTGCATGGTAATGAGGAAAATGTTAGAAACTATTTCCCCCCCAAAGTCTGATACAGCCATAAAACCGATGCGTATCTGCAGAGTGCAGAGGTATCAATTGTCCCAGCTCCACGGAGGCAAGGAGGAGCAAAATGGGGCAATAACTCCCAGAGCTGCAGGGTGGGAACTGATAGCAATGCCGGCCCGAGGCAAGGACCTGGCTGACAATACGCAGGAAGGAGCAGGCTGCCTGGCCTGGAGGAGAATCCTGCCACTATGCAAAAAATGTCTCTTTAAGAAGTGGCTTAGCTGTGCCTCTGGTCACCCGTGCTCCCACTGCAGCTGGAATTTAATCTTGCAGGAGCACATATCTCCCTTGTGGAGTCACCTTGGCTCATTGTGGGACTCAAGTCCCCGGGAGGTAGCTGATTGCATTTTCAAAACACTCCTTCTTTACATATTTACACATCAAACACTGTCCAAGAAGCGGCGGGTTGCTGTGTTTTTGTTTTGTTTGATTAAATTCTTATTGAGAAAAGCTTCAAGAAAATAATGTCCTGAAGAATTTGGACGGGAGGGAGCAACGAGAAGGAACAATCCTAGCAAACAGCTGGTGGCTGCACATCTGAGCCAGCCAAGAAGGAGAAATGTGGGAGAAAAGAGTTATTCCGGGCTGGAGTACAAAGCAGTTTCAGAACAAAACATAAACAAAACCCCTCAAATCTATTTATGGGCAAGCAGGCTGCATTTCATTCTCACCCTTGTACAAGTCATCTGCATGTATCAGGGCTCTTGCTGAGCCCTTACGGAGCAGCCAGCATGCTCCGACCACCACGTCGTGAGTGAAGATTGTACTGAAGCATAAGTTAATTCTAAAACGGGATGAATAACCTCCTTTACCACTTTGCCTTTCTTTTTTGTCCCAAAGTTTCTCTCCTGTGCTCCCTCAAGGCTCTTCCAGCAAATATTGCTTTGGGTTCCAGCTGCTCTAGTCAATTGAACCTACGTTCCCTTGTAGAGTCCTTGATCCCCCAAGCTCTTGTGCTGTATCTATAAGAAATGCGGGATGAAGTGCTGGAAATGGCCTCTACCACAAGCAGTAGTAATTCACAGGCTCCTTACGAATTCCCTCTCTCCTGGGCAAGGACTGCAATAAAAGGGGTGCATGGCGAATTCACGTGTGCATTGCCATGTCCTCCTGTATGTCAGCGAGGTGACCGGCTATACCTCGATTCGTTACTAGGGAGAATTAGCTCCAGGGCACTTAATGATGCATATGTTGCCCAACTTTGTAGTCAGGCCAGCTCTACATATTTGGTTTAAAATCAAAGGCAAAGGGAGTTCCGTGCCTGACCTACTTTGGCTTGCAAGGGATGAGTTGACATCAAAGGAGTCCCCAGTGATCTCCATAAAAGTTAATAAATATGCAGTGATCCATGTGAACAATACCCCATCACCTCAACCAGACCCAGAAATAGTCTGAAGAGGGAAATGAGCCTTCAGGATGAGGTGAATACATTTGGCCTATGCCAGTTCAGAGAAAAGGAGCTCTTAGAGTGATGGATCTCAGTTAAAGCTGGTTGAAGCAGAGGGGAGACTCCCACAGCCTTTCGTGCATGGAAGGGCCACTGAAATCTCTTCAGCTGGACACTGTTGCACTGTGAGAAACATGAATTTCTTTGGATTATTAGTGCAACCCAGCTGATGTTTAGGTTTAAGGACTGAGACAGATATGAAAAGCAGGGCTATGTAAAATGATCTACCTTCACCTTGCCTGCCAGGCCTGGTTTCTCTCTGTGTATCATATCCACCTCTTGCATAGCTCCTTGGAGGATGACCCATTTGGGAAAAGTCAAAATAGAAAATCTAATTTACCACCTCCTGGGCCAGCCAAGCAAACTAGAAACCCCAAAATAACCCACAGCCTGTCTCCATCCAACCGCTATTCCAGTGTGTTCCTCCCCAGGCCCATTGCTTTGCTTTCTTCCTGGGTACTGGCAGGAATGGCTGTGACCAGTGCTTTGGGTGGGCAGGATGCTCAGCTGAGAAGAGCAAGGGCAAAGAGATCATAGAATCATAGAATCATAGAATGTTTTGGGTTGGAAAGGACCCCCAGAGGTCACCCAGCCCAACCCCCCTGCAGGAGCAGGGACACCTTGAACCACATCAGGTTGCTCACAGCCCCGTCCAACCTGGCCTGGAATGGTCCCAGGGATGGGGCCTCCACCCCCTCTCTGGGCAACCCCTGCCAGGGTTTCAGTACCCTGAGATACAGTGCTCCAGCCTATCCTTGAAATCTCATTTATCAGGCACAGGCAGAAGAGAAATGCCTGACTTTTTCTGGGAGATATATAAAAGAAAAGGAAAAAATGTAGCAGCACAAACAGACTGCAGTGGGCCTTTCCGGCACGCTAATTATGAACAAATTATGAAGAATTTTCTCACTGGCATCATGCAAACCCCGCACACTTGCAGCTCCACAGTCCAGCCTCCTCTCAGCCTCTGCACGCTCCCAGGAGAGCCCCTAATGAAAAAGTCAGATGAGCTATTTTCATTTTGTTGGAAGTAGCCAAAGCAATTTTAGGAAGAGGAAGGTGGGGGCCTGCTGGAGTTTGCCAGAAGAATCTGAAGCATTCAACTCACGTCCTTGCAGCAGCAATCTCTCTCTGACAGCCCTTAAAAACCCGAGTGGTGGGGGGAAGTGGCAGCATGTGGTTCCCATGCTGTCCCTCAGCCAAGCCTGCAGGTATATTAACTATTGTTTTTCTCTTTGGAAAATCAGGCAAAGGGGGCAGAGACAAAAATCCTAGAAAACTGCCTGCTCTGCTACAAATTAAGCAGTTCATCGTTACGCGTTTGAACTCTGTTTAGCTGCAAAAAATAAGATGGGGAGAGACAGATGAGAGAAAACCTTTTTTTTTTTTTTTTCCCCCCAAAGCTTGGCTGCATCAGGGTTGAATGACAGATCTGGGAAAGATGGTACAGGATGGGAAAAGGCAGCTTTCTTCCTACAAGGTGAAGATAGATACATGCAAAAGTGACAGTACAAGGTCAGAAAAACCAAAACCAAACTGCACTGCCATTTTAACGACAAAATTCCCTGTAGGGTAGGTCAAGTGCCTTTTTTTCTCAGTATCTGTTCACACAGTATCCAACCGCATGGTTTCTCTTCCATTTGCTTCCACCCTGCTGGCATTCCCAGCCTGTAACAGCAGGTTGCAGTAGAGCAGCAGGGGGGCTGTGCTAGAGATTAGGCAGGCGACCGATAATCGTTGACCCTAATTCTACCCCTGGCCGTCGTATCGACTCACAGAGCGATTTTGGCCACTCGTTTCATCTTGGCATCTACTTCCTTTGAGGTACCATGGGGACAGTGCCATGCACCCATTTCACGGCAGCCTTGTATGTAGTGCCACGCAAAATAAAACAAAAAAGCAAACAGAAGGAAACAAAGAAAACCACCCAGACAAAATCAGCTGGGGTCAAACACAATGTTCTGTGCAGCCTGAAACAAAAGTTTTGTTTTCAGGTAATTTAACACTTTTTTTCTTTCTTTCCTTCTATCAAAAAAGAAGAAGACAACAAACCAAAGCACAGAGATCACCTGTAAACCAAACACAGTGTTTATACTTTGGGGGACAGAGATTTGAAGGGGAAAAGGGATAAAACCAGGCTTACTAGAGATAAGCCTGGAGGCAGCAGGCCAATGTTTGAGGGATGGTGTGCTAGCGAGGTCCTTGGACTGTTGTCTCAGTGGAGGACTCGTTGGACTTCCAACAGGCAGACTTTGGCCAGTTTAGGAGCCAGGTTGGCAGAGTCCCTTGGAGGCAGTCCTGAAGGGCAAAGGGGTCCCAGGAAGGATCGAGTGCACCCTCAGCCAGTTTGCAGATCACACCAAGTTGGGCAGAAGTGTGGATCTGCTGGGGGATAGGAAGGATCGCTATAGAGGGACCTGGCCAGGCTGGATCCATGGGCCCAGGCCAGTTGGGTGAGGTTCAACAAGGCCAAGGGCCGGGTCCTGCCCTGGGGTCACCACAACCCCATGCAACACTATAGGCGTGGGGGAGAGGGGCTGGAAAGCTGCCCAGCGGAAAAGGCCCTGGGGGGGTTGGTCGCCAGGCGGCTGAATATGAGCCAGCAGGGTGCCCGGGTGGCCAACAGCATCTTGGCTTGTATCAGGAATGGTGTGGCCAGCAGGAGCAGGGCAGGGACCGT
>NW_009259682.1:28309-44513 GCF_000687185.1 Egretta garzetta
CAGGGAACCTGCCAGGGCAGGTTTAGGTTGGACATTAGGAAAAATTTCTTCACCCAAAGGGTTGTCAGGCTCTGGAATGGGCTGCCCGGGGAAGTGGTAGAGTCCCCATCCCTGCAGGTATTTACAAGACATCTAGATGTGGTGCTTAGGGACATGGTTTAGTGGTGGACTTGGCAGGGTTAGGTTAACGATTGGACTCGATGATCTTACGGGTCTTTTCCATCCTAAACAGTTCTATGATTCTATGAAATTTCATCCTCTTCTTCCCATACAGTTTGAACAATCCAAACTTGCACTAATGAGTTCCATCCCTGCAGGTATTTACAAGACATCTAGATGTGGTGCTTAGGGACATGGTTTAGTGGTGGACTTGGCAGGGTTAGGTTAACGATTGGACTCGATGATCTTACGGGTCTTTTCCATCCTAAACAGTTCTATGATTCTATGAAATTTCATCCTCTTCTTCCCATACAGTTTGAACAATCCAAACTTGCACTAATGAGTTTCCGATCTACCGTATAGAATATTCACCTAGCTCAGTTTACAGATCTTAAATTTCCATCAAGTACCATACAAACATCAGATGAAAGATTCTAAAAGTCCAAATTATTTTTGCTTTTGGAAAACAGAAAGGGTAAATATAAAACAAATTGCCTCTCTATCAATAATTTTAATGAAGCCCCACGTCCAGCAAAGTGCATAAGGCTGAGACTAAATGCTTGACCATTCTGTGTTATTTTAACCATGTGCTTAATGTGAAAAGATTTTTTGAAACCCACTTTAAATGGTAGTGGGGAAGATACATAAACAGCAGTTCAGTCAGGGGTCACTGAAAAGAAAGTTTCTCTAAAAAAGACAGGGAAACTTTCTATGTGCTGTCCTCTATATTTGAGGATGCTCCTTTGGGTGACAAGTGTGCAACCCCGTAACAACATCTGCAGTGAACTGAGAGATAGAGGAGCCTCTTGCAACAGGGGTAATGCCAGAGGGTTAATGTCCTAATTCTTGTACGTAGTTTTTGCTCCTGATGCCACAAACTAAAGATAACATGAGAAAGTAAGGTGAGATTTACATAATGCTGATCAATTTGAAATTTACAGTAAGCAGAACTGCTTTTTGATTGCATTTCACAGTGCAGCAGCAGCAAAGTCTTTAGTTATTCAGGTCAGCTCTCACACCAGCAATTGCACCTCTGCAAAGCGAGTTGGGGATACAATCACACTTTAAGCCAGAAAGGACGAAAACCCATTTATTTTGATACATTTAAAGCCATCTGAACATTGCGCGTTCCAAATGCAGCCAGAGACGAGAAAGCTTTTAAGGTTTGTTTGGCTTCTGCTTGAGAAAACTCAGCCTGGGGAGGGCAACGGCCAAGGGATGGGAGGCAGAGGCAGAAAGTACGCAGGCAGATCTTGGTGTGAGCGGTAGCGGGACGCAAGAAGTGGGATAGCGAAGGATACTTCAGGTCAGGAATGCAGTGGATTTAAAGATCTCCTCTTGCAGTTCAGCACTGCCGCAGCAGGCAGGACTGCTGGCTGGGGGCAAGGCTCTGTTGGAAGGTGTTCAGTGACCCTGATCTAGTTAGCAGTGTCCCTGCTCCCTGCAGGGGGGTTGGACTAGATGACCTCTAGGGGTCCCTTCCAACCCAAAACATTCTATGATTCTATGACCCCAAGGTTCAGTTAGCAGAGGGTGCTGTAGGTCAGGCGCTCGGCACAGGCGCAGAGCTTCAAGGAGAAAGGAGGAGGACTCTGCGCTGCGCTTGCTGGAGGAGGCGAGGTGCTCTGCAGGGTCTGGGCAGAGGCAGCTTGCTTGTTTACCCAACTTTTGCACTGCCATTAGCCCAATGCCTGCTAAAGCTCTCCATTCCCAACAGCTTTTTTTTTTATCTATTTTTGCATGCTTAAAAACCAGCAGTGCCCAGGCAAATGTATGTGCATTGATGAAATCCACACTTTAGATGCATAATTTAAGAAATATACTTGGACCTTGGCACGCTTACAAATGGATTCATACCCCAAGCTTTACCTCGCACCTAAACACAAGTGAAGATAAAAGACTTTGTGCATAATCCTCCATGCTGCTTAGTAAGCAAACATGAAAGAGAAAGCAAAGCACTGTTTGGAGGAGGGAGTTATCCAAGAAATACACTGCTAGGTGTAGCTTAGATAATCACTGGCTTTAGGCTAAAAACTCTTCATCACGCTAATGTGGAGAGCCTTTTCACAGGTGAGGCTGCTGCAGATGCCAGTCCACTGAGCCAACTATCTAGTTACAGTCTGAGCAAATCGAAAAGGCCGGTACCCACCACAGAAGGCAGTTAACTGTTTAACAGTAAACTCCATCACTGATGGAAGCAACTTCTGTAAATAGGATTTGGTCCAGCAGTGAGCAAAGTGAATGGAGAAGCTTCAGTTGCCTTCAAGGGGGGTACGGGAAGAGGTAAAATGGCCATAAGAGCGTGCAGAGGTTTGGAAAGTTTGCAGCCCAAGAAATATCCCCCATATGAGTACCCCACATTCCACGTCGCCAACCTGCAGTGCGCCGGGGCCAACGCCAGCACCCTCACAGGCACAGAGGAGGCAAATTCCAAACAGCGGAAGGCATTTGCCCCCACGGGCGGTAGCGCTGCGGTCAGAGTGATTTGCAGAAGGACACCCACCACTGTTACAACCTTTGCAGGGAAAAGGAGAGAGATGCTTATTCAAATTGCTTCACTTTCTGAGTGTCATGCCCATAATTCTCTACGATCCCACACTAAGTTGTAAGGCACCGTGAAAGAAGTGATGGGGAGGTATTTTTAGCCAGCCCCTCAACTTTTAAGAAAATAATTGCTTAAGCCTCATAAATAATAATTATTTCAATTGATGAATCACTTTGACTCATTTTAGGTTTCAAGTAATATTTAATAGTGCCATGCAGTAAAATAATTGTGGAATTCAGAATTGTTGTCACTCATGTATGTTCTGATTTTAATTAGATCAAGTTTAAATTCTTATTTGTTTTTTAAAAGGATAATTTAAATGACAGTCAACGTGTTCATCATTTCACCAAAGATTATAGAAAAAATCTCCTAATATTAAAAGATCGCAATCAACCCTTGTCCCCCCCTACTCTTTCACACACACAACCCCACACAAACATACCGTCGGCCTCCACAAGTGTGTAAAGCTTTGTTCTTGCAGCCCAGAAAACATAACACTTGAGTAACCTTTCACATAACACTTGAGTAACCTTTCACATAACACTTGGGTAACCTTCCACACTGAACTTAGAGTCTCTTTCTCCAAGAGAAAATCGTGCTTTTGAGGTCAGTCCAGACATGCCGAACACGGGATTTGAGACTGAAAAGAAAAATGTCCGAGATAATGAAAAATGTGCTTCTCTCTCCAGGGAGTTTTACAAAATTATTTTTATGGTCAGAAATAATTTACTGATGGGAAATGAGATGCCAGTTACAAGGAAATTCAACATTAGTCCCAATAATTTGTCCTGTGAATTGCTCACAATCTCAAAGCACTTGATCAGCAACACGTTGCGTAAGCCAGAGCGATGTGGTGCAGGAAAGCCTGCGTCCATGTTACAGATGAGGCTGAGTTTGGGAGACCCTAACCACAGCCTGAACTACTCTCCCTTCGTCTGCTCCCTTCTTCGTCTGCTCCTTCACAAAAAGACAGTCCCTCTCCCTGCCTGAAGGGACAAAGGAGCGAGGAGTGGATTTTTGGAGCCCGATAGAACATCATCTGCAGGCAGACGGGGAAACAACGGTCAACCAAAGGGGACCAAAAAAGCAAAAGGGAACACAAGAGCAAACCCAAGCAAGGCTTGTCATTTGGGTTTTTCAAGGGAAATGCTAATCAGGACCTAACGAAGGTTCCTTAAGGCAGCTAATGTTTTACTGTAGCATGGGACTTAGGATATGGCTGAACCACCTACAGTCAATACTGCTTTCATGTGGTGGAGAAGGAAATGCTGACGTATTTTCAGGCAATGATGAGGTCAGAAGATCTTTCAGAGTCTGACCCGGCAGCCATGAGAAATGGAAAGCGAGGATCCCACCAAGACACGGGATCAGCCTGGTCAGTCCTCTCATAAGAGCAGAGGGGTGGAAGGGAAAAAAAAGCTATTTAAAAAAGAAAGAGGGAAAGGGCTCAAGATTGATGAGGTGGGCAGTAGCTCATATTTACATATCTGGGGCCTCCTTGACAGCAGAAAAAATAAGTTAACCCAAAAAATAGAAATCTAATCTACATTCACTTCCCAACTTGTCAAAAGCCCTCAGTGTAAAGCAGCCGCACTTGGCTGCACGGAGGTGTTCCACAGAGGGACCCCGACCAATAAATCTGTTTGATTTCCTGTTATGAGAAGCAGACAAAGAGATATGGCTAGGGATGGGCAGAGCTGTCTGCATAAGGGAAGAGCCTGTGCTTTCACCCCAAACTCAAACCCACCCTCTCCGAGGTTAGGAAAAGTTCAGTTCACTTTGGGGATTTTTTAGCATTATTTCTCATTTTCGCATGTTCCCGTGGGAGCTGGAAGTAGATGGGACAAAGCATTTCTTTCCTGCTGGCAACAAGCAGCCCTGAAAGTGTCACACAAAAGTTTGTTCTTGAGAGATTTCCAGTCCAAGGGTGTGATCTTGCAACCCCTCCAGATGTGAATAACGCAGTGACATTGTTAACGGTTTTGCTGTTGGTGAGAATTTCTTGGCACTACTCTACAAGTGTTTTCTCCCCACCGCTTCTTGCTTTCTTCGCCCCTTCATCCACTGCACATTACACATAAACAGAAAAGGAAAGCAAACGTTTCAGATCAAAAAGACTTTTTTTTGCCAAAACCCAGGGGAGAACCTGCACAATGGTAACAATATTGCAGAACAGCAGCTGTTTGATAAGGTTTTTCTCAGGAGATGACATCAGGAGTCAAAAGCTATTTTGCCCACAGTACACAGACTTAACAGCCCGACCCTGCAGCCCCCGACCAACAGACGTTTCATGGCATAAATTTTCCAGAAGTACAGCAGGTCCACGACAACCTTTGACGGCAATTAGGATAAATGTGGTAGCATTTTAATGTATTTGAATCACCACGACTAATACCCATGGTCCTGCAAATGTCTACGTTCAGTATTGCCGGTAATTGCCCTACAGTTTCAGCAACCCTCACTAAATCATCTCTCAGTGACTGCAGCAAAAGGCTGCAAAACCTTTGATGGAAACAAGACCATGACTATGGATGCAATTCTGCTCTTTTGACGTTATTTTGTTGTTGTTGTTTTTCTTTAGAGAGACCCAAAATCTATGAAAAGGAAACTGATTTTGATAAGATTGAGCGGGTGGAATTAAGAAGCAAACACAAAATCCAGTGCACTGCAAGCGGAAATCCTGACCCGAAGATTGAGTGGAAGTGGCAGCCCTGCAGCCTCACAGAGACACTGTAAGTGGACATTTCTACAGGTCAGCATGTTGCAAAGTAGTTTGGTAGTTTCAAGTCCGTTTTTCTTTCCAGCACATCTTATTTATCTTAGTTAAAAATCACAAGCA
Organism: Egretta garzetta; assembly: GCF_000687185.1. Taxonomy (NCBI): domain Eukaryota; kingdom Metazoa; phylum Chordata; class Aves; order Pelecaniformes; family Ardeidae; genus Egretta; species Egretta garzetta. Next base: position 33,853 of record NW_009259682.1, read on the forward strand.
GTGATTTCTCACCCGAAGTTCTCCATGGTTATGAACCCAGAAGACATCTAGTTGTGTATGATCTTCTTGGATTTACAGGCACCTTCTATATCACCAGAATTGTGTCAAATAAGTTTCAAATGACTAAAGATCAGACTTGATTTTTCTTTAACTTGACCAGCAACGCCCCTCTGACTTACCAAGATCTTTTCTTACACCTCTTGGATGCAGCCTACATGGTTGACAAAGAAAAAAAAGGTAGGTGCTTTCTGTGTAGAGGTAACACACATTTTTCCCCTGGAAGAGCTATTGTCAGACAAACCTGCTAAAGGTTTGGCTTAGTTTAGTTGCCATATGGAATTTATGCCACTTCCTAAGGGGTGTCTTCACTGGTGCACACTGAGCATGGGCTCCTGTGGCAGCATCTGCGTTGCAGAAGCTGGAAGAGGTACCCAGGCCTTCACGCCCTGCTGAGGAGCCTTTGCTAAAGTCTGGAGGCAGCCTGAGGTGTGAAGACCCAGAAGCAAGTCACTGGGTCAAAACTGTCAGAGAGGAATGAGGCAAGATAAAGCACAAGATGCCTTTCGCGATTTGCCTTACACAAGTTGGCATTTTCTTTGCTCCTGCTGTTACATGAGCAGAGTGACCTACAGAGAGAGGTCTTGGCTGAGGGCTGAATACTTCCCCTGGTAGCCCCAGGGGACAGACAGGAGCCATGTATAACGTTTCTGATTGCACTTCAATTCTTCCCTGCAATGAGAGGACTGAAGTCAGGTTTTCCTTCCATAAAAAAATGAAGGCAGGCCTAGGAAGCAAGAGAGAAAAATGCTGGATGGTTCCTTATTTCCCCACCATTTCAGTGCTTTTGCAAATGTTGTGAATGGCAAGTCACGAGACAGGGGAAAATCCCAGAGAAGCTCCTTTCCCAGGTTCTCTACTGCAGTGGTTGCAGTGATGCTGGGTGACCTAGACTCAGGCTGGGGCTAAAAAGTGACCTTGTGTCCCTCCACGGGGGAAGCAACCCATTACCTCATTTAGGCAGGTACACTGCTCCTGCAGGAACAAAATGGCAGAGATTTGTAGGCTTAAGTAGGGCTGTTGGCATCGCAGGGCAGCATACAAGCTGCTGCTTGGGAGGTGTTCAACAAGAGCAAAATGGAAACGCCATAAGGAAACAGGCTATGCATTCTGTAGGAAAGCCACAGAGACGACCTGAAATGTTTCCAGACCTTTCTGTCTAGGGAGAGAGAATTTGTCGTGAATGCCAAATTAAGCCAGATTCGAACCAGTGACCTGGTGGCAAAAGACCTCATATAACCCTTGTTCCAGCTCTCTGATCTTATCAATTTAAATACAATTGCAGAGTGGTGTCTACCTCTTCTGGTCTCTGGGGCAGCCTTATCTTTTCCAGCAGAAGCTGTAGGAGGATTCCTGTGGGAAATGACACAGACCCCATTTCCTTCTGTTGTCTCACTTCCCCTCTCTCTCTCTTTCTCTCCCCCCTCCTCACTGGTGCACTTTGAATCCCCAAACACTATCATTGTTCCTTGTAGCTGTGATGTGATTTGCTTCCTTTCAGTTTTTTCCCCTTCATCCTCAAGGCAGAATTGTGCCTTGCAGGAAGTCACTCAAGACATCTTCTAATTAGGCTCTTTCGAGAGCTATAAACCCTCCCTTGACCCAGGGTGTTACCCATGCGTCTTGGGCGGATTTGGCAAAGGCACGGCTGATTCATGGATTAGTTTTCTGCAGCATTGGCCCTTGGTCATTGCCTATAGAATTCCATATTCATTTTACCTCCTATAATCCTATTATCCTAATCTGCTCCAGTGGCCTCTGGGACCGGCCATGGGAAGTGCGGTGCCTCTCTAAGGCAATACGGACCCCTTCCCGTCGTGCGCTGTGATGACTTGTGCAAGGTGGAGCTAATTGAGGAACTGAACTGACTGCATTAACTTGCCATCACCGAGTCATGGTTTGTAATACCCAGCCGTGCTGGACTGGAGCTGAACTGGTAACTTGAAAAGAAAGGCTTCCTCGAGCTGCAGGGCTGGCAGCACCCTCAGCCAGGATGCTGGAGCTCCAGCCTTGCTGAAGCCTTTGCGCTCCTAAGCATGAGAAGGCCTTGTGTCTCTACTCATTTATTCCAAGAATTGTAGTTAAAGAAGACAGGAAAGCCGTTTGCCTTGGATGGTGCAGAGGTACCTTTCCACATGATGCGCTACCTACACTGCTCTTTGCCCATAATTCAAAACTGAAACTTGATAACTGACTGTGATACGGTTATCTTCTGGGGAATATGCAAGATTAAAGCAGCCATCTGCTATTGTTATCCCAGCATTTGTCCATTCTACTCCCTCAGCCTGCACCTCATGGTGGAAAGCGGAGCAGACGGACAAACGCACTCAGCAACATTCACCTCCCCATGGTTTTGAATGACTGGCATGTGGAATTTTAAAAAGCACTGGAAGTGCTAAAAGAGCACTTAAAAAGCCACAGCTGCATTGAGCTGGAGTATAACTCATATTAGCCAGCTTAAACTCACGTGATTTAATTAGTTGTCCTTCTGTTTTCAGTCTTGAGAAAGTTTGGGGGGTTTCCTTGCTGGTCATATACTGATCTTTTTCTACCTCTGTCAAGGTGCTTTGTAAATAATTTTGAAATGTTGTGATGAAGGAATTCAGTAGTTTCACAACAAGGTAACAATCTCCAGCAGCAATAGCTTTTAGGACTTCTGAAGACCTAAGACTACTGTCTAAGAACGACATTCTCTCTCTTTAATAACGCCTCCCTGGGTTATCTGCGGTAAGTCGGGTTCTTGAACACCACCTTTTTTTTTCTACCTCCAGATGTATCCCCGATGGGCAAAAAATTGTGGTTCAGGAGAACATGTTCCTAGGCAACAAGATCAGAAGCATTGAAAACATAACCATGAAGCATGGGGATAAAAGAAAGGTATGTGTCTGATGAAAATCTGAGCAATGATGTCATGGAATAGCAGCGGGCTTTACGGAGGGGACGCTGCGCTCACACGCAGCTCTGTCCTCGCGGTTCCCAAGCTCCTGCGGGTTGTTAGCATGCTTTAAATTCCACAGCCCTGGGATCATTTTCAGATCTCCGCTGTTTATAAACGCCGGGATTCTGGCAATGATGTCACATACCCTCTTTAAAACTCTCCGAAGACTTTTGGGTCAAAACCCTCTCTGTCTCCCTCAGTCTTGAGAAAGTGTAAGACTGGTTCAGTGCAAGAGGGGTCCTGTGAAGCGCACACAACTGATAAGGACTCCAAGTTCACTTAGAGAGCACTTTGTACTGCCCAACCTTGCCTACTCTCCCAGAAGCAGGAGTTAAACGGCTGTGTAATTTAAGATGCCTGCGGTGGCCAGAGGTAGCCAGCCTGATCTTCAGAGTGTGTAAGTGCCTTCAGTACCTGCCTGTTTCGGCTGGAGTTGTCAACGTTTCTTTACACATTTGGGTTGCCAACCATGTTACAGAGCCAATGAAGGTGGGAAGACCTCCTTCCTTCTACACTTCCCTGCCTGCTTCCCCTTCCTAACAGCACCAGGAGCCCACTTCCTGCATGAACTGCAAAGATCCCAGCCATGAATTATCTGTTAAATGCCTCCTGAGTACCTGTGGTGAGACTGAGTGATGTTTACACATGTCCACGTCCTTGAGAAATTGCTGCAGCTGTTCTGCTCGAGATTCGCGGGCTTCTGGCTATGCCTTGGAGAAGAAGCTGTGGTCTGGCTCAGGCAGTTGTTTTACCCCTCTTGGACTTATAGAGGTTTGTGGCTTTAGGGCTGGTTTTGCAGCTACAGGTTTTGAGGTGGATGCTCCAGGTAGTTTAGTGCCTAATCCTGCAAGGTGCTGAACGCTGCAGTTCGTATCTTGGTATACCTTTAAGCATATGATAATTTTTGGGCTACTCCCATGCTTAAAGTTAAGCACAAAGCTAAAGTGCTCTTCTGGATTGGGTCCAGACTAAATCAGCATCTGGCAGGATCAGGGCCTTAGCCAGCTGCTCTTTCTCATGGAGACTTCCAAGCTCTAAACATAATCTAAAACAGAGCTCTGAAAACATGGAGGTTGGGCTGGGAAGGAGAAAATCAGTGTTCACATTTCATTAATCGGATTTATTTAGATGGCTTAGTGCCCCTTAAGCTCTGGTTTTAATGTATTCTCTAAGAACTTTAGATCTTAGGTGAAAGCAACTACCTACAAAGTGCTAATTGCTTGTAAAAAAGGGAGGTTTGCGACACGTACCTACAAAGGTTCTTCCTTTTCTAAGACTTGCTGGTTGCTGCACGGCCTGACGAGAGGTTTGTGGCTCTCATGGCTACTGTTTCTCTCCATATATACAGTCTGTCTAAATATATGATTTGGCGTCCAAGAGCTTAGTTTATATCTGATGATCTTAAAGACCATCTGATGATGGTCTTAAAGTTATGTTAGTCCCCATATAAAAGTGAAGGGCTTCACAATTGCTGTGGTTCAAAAAATATCTCTTGGTTGCTGAGTTGTTCCACATGTGATAGTGAGACACTTCAGCAACACAAAACTAGAAACATTTTTCTTTGTTTTATGAATATGCACACCACTCCCATTTCTTCTGTTACCAATGAGGCGAATATGCAGCTGGGTGAAATTTTAGTCTGCTAGTGGACTTAAGGTGGGATTTGGCTTCGGTCTCTGAGTGAGGTGTTTTAGGAATGCCACAGGGCTCCTAGGTCCAGTGAGGCACTCCAAACGCATCCTCAGTCTATGCTGGTGCATGATGAGGGACTTCCCAGCTTCCCCTATCACTTAATGTCCCCAGAAAGAAAAGATGCAGCAATCTCCAGGTACAGCAATCGGAGGAGTAGTGCTCTGCTCCCGCAGAGGACACCACAGCCCCTGCCCACCCGCCAGTCCTGACAGCACCGGGTGCCTGAGTTTCCTGCCTGTAAAACACAGTGGATGCTGGAGTGCTAGGGGAGGGGAGGCGCAACCGCCTGGTGGAAACAGGGACCATGAGGGAACCTCAGGACGAGGACCCCACGCAGTCCTCAGGAGGACTCCGCTTGTTCCCAAGAGCTTTGCTGCTGCTCACACCTGGAGTACCACAAACAGCCCTAAGGCTGCTCCTCCTCTGCCCTGCACAGCCATCTCTGCTCTTCCTATAGACTCCAGGCATCCCAAAGTGGTCATTTTTAGATGTGTTCAAAAGCTCAGCCTACAACCCTTTAACTTAAGCTTCCACATATTTCATTATTAAAGTTTCATAAAAATACTTCTTTACAACTTACATAATTTTACAATTTATAGTATATTCATTATTTTCATCTCCTCCTGACCCACCAGTTGAAAACACATTCTGAGGTGTTTCCTAATAATTTTTACATCCTGATTAAGATTTATTCAAATTAATAAAACTAGATTTTATGAATCTCGGGTTTCAGCACTTTGTCTCCCTGCTTACATTAGCAGACAATTCCTCTCCTTCCCCCTTTCTGAAGTCCAAGGCTATCTGTGTTAAGTGGAGTCTTTAGATAATAGAACATAATTCAAGAAAAGATACTGATGAAAACTCGTAGCCTTCAGACTTTTCCTTGTGTTTTATCAGCCGTTATTCCCACCAGAAATGGAATAGACAGGAAACAGCCCAATTCATTCCCACCATGTCCTAGCAAGTAATTCATCTGCATTGACTAGCCAGATGAAATAATAAAGATGTTGGAGTCTGCCTGAGTGTGGCTTTTATGGACTGTGTTATGAAGTTGGGATTAGCCGAGACTGGTTATTTTTCCTGCACCATTTGAGCCTGTCCAATGATAGCTGGGCTCTCAGAGCAGAAGGTGGTATTTCCCTAGCCTCTAAGATTTCTCAGCATCCCTAGAGTTCACTCTTGAAGAACTGTAGCGATACATGTTGGTTCAGCGACACATGAAAAAATCCCTTAATTTTTTAGAGCTGCTAAGAATACGGGAACAAACCCCCAGAAATTACCAGATCCAGAATCTTGCTCACAAGACAGCTTGCAGGGCAGCAAGCAAGAATTTTCCAGCAGACCACCAATGCTTGACGTGATCCTCGATCACATCAAGATCTTTAGACATCTATTTGACAGAAGTGGCATGTAAAATTGAGGTCTCTTGTCATCTTCATCATAATGATTATTCCATTATTATTGTACAGATAGAGAAGTGAATCTCAGCCCCTCCTGTCTTCTAAAGGCTGAGTCTCATTCCTAAAGAAAAGCATGTGGTTATCGCTAACATTATGATGTCCTTCACAGAAGTTTTGGTCAAATAGTGGTTGAGGCAATTGCATTGTGCTAGTTTAATTTTCCTGGTGGTTTTGAGTCAATATTGAACTTTCCACTCTGTGATTTAAACTACTGAGTAGCTCCCTCTGAAGACCGCTTTTCAGCACCAGGTGAAATACCCACGATTGCATGAATTGCCTGAATTTCCTCCTTAAGTTGCAAGGAGCAAGGCTGCTCTGAACTTGGGAGAACAGGACAGAGCAGAAAAGAATAGCAAGATCCATACATAATTCAAGTCCTCATTGAGGGGTTCTTTTCATCTCTTTTCTCCCTTTCATGTAAATATGAGAGAGCGACGTGGCCGTGTAGATGGTTCTGCAGTGGAACTCTGATACCTCTTTGGTTGGTGAAATTCATAACCACTCAAGAAAATTGACCCAAAAACGCCAGGTCTAAACCTCCTGAAGGAACAAAAAGACTACACGAGAGTAGTGGGACTTGTTTGGTGAAAAGGATGTGAGCAGCTCAGTCACGCTGTTTAAATCTGTCACCCCGTGTGGGCGCCCGTTTCAGTGAGCTCCCACGAGCCTTGCCACCTTAGTCTCTGGCAGGGGAAGGTGAACAGTCATGCGAGTGGGTTTTTGAACAAAGCATCCACCCTCTGGGAGACCAGCCTGGATGTTGCAGGCACTACCCAAGCACAGGAGCGCATGGGCTACTACACTGCCCTTGGCAGGTCTTCTTGGGTGACTGTGGCTAGCAGCAGGGGCATAAGACACAGCCCTCTGCCTTCCCTGCCCTCTTAAATTCATTACCTGCAATCACTGGGTGCGAAGGAAGAAGCATGGGGGTGGTAGTTGCTCATGACTAGCCAGCACCTACCCACCTGCCCTAGGGCCAGAGAGCGATCGGTCCAGCCATAGGAGACAGGTATACCCGTTCCTCCAGAGGCACCTCAAAGCTCCGGTTTTCCTGGGTTTCCTGCCCTGCCCAAGACCTTTCCTGATCACACGGTACTACCATCAGCTCTGCCACACTCCGCCAGGAAGGCAAGGGCTGTTCTCATTTTACAGGGGGAGAAACGCCCGCTGCCAGAGACGAGAGCAAGCCCTAGCAGTTCTCAGTCAACTCACAGACTTCTCTTATCACTTGTCCTCAGTCCATCCTTTAGCATGTTTTGAATGAATGAACTAAGATCATGGATCCGAATTGTCAGGCTAGAAAAATAAGTGTTATTCTGTGCCATTCAAGGAGATGGATTGGGAGCTAGCTGAATATTTTCTTTGCGGGGTCTCTGGTGAAGTTCCTATAATTTCATCTCCTTCTAGCCACCTCCACCCCAGCTCTGCCAGAGTTAGACAGCTGAGAAGTTTTCCACCCACTTTTTCTACTCCTCATCCTCGCCCACATAGAGCTAACGAAGTGAAAGAGAGAAGAATTGTTAACTAAAGCCGTTGGAGGGAGGGAGCAGACAAAGGAAAGAGAAAGCAAGGAATAACAAGATATATTAATTCATGCTGGCTCCAGCTTAAAAAAAAAGGTCTTGCTGCTCTGTCCTTACTACAAGATGTCTTAAAACACTCATGGTAGCTGGCTGTGGAATGTTATTTGGCTGCTTCTAAAATAGCTTGTTTTTATCAGTTCGGGAACATTACAGTGCAGGACATATGGACTTTATTGAACTATTCCATTACGACTTTTCCCAGCAGCAATGTCTATTTACTTGTCATAGCTGTTCTTCAGAGATCAGTCATTTTATTTCTTTTCTTACTGAGTTTTAAACTTAGTTTATTCTTTTGTAGTAATTATTTATTAGCTAATAATCCCTTCTTTGGGCTCGCAGTATTGGGTGGCCTTTAGGTTAAGTAATAGGAAATGGAGCCTTTTACTTCCAAATTCAACACAGGCAATCAAAACTGGTCCGAAGGATGTTTGGTGTTTGGCATGCAGTGAACTCGCAGGGTCTCAGTCCAGCTCCCACTAGGAAGATGTCTAGACATGACTTGCCAATAATTTGTTATTAATTAGTATTGGTTCCAGCGCAGCCTGCACAGAAGCTAAGGACGGAACAGCCACGTAGTTTGTGCTATCACTTGTGGCTGGAGTAGCTTGGCAAGGGTTAATGTGTCATTTAGGCTGCACTGCTCTTGATGAGGACATGGAGCGGAACGTAAACTAAAAAGTGCAGACTTCCAGGCTGTAAATAGTTTGTGAATAATAATTTCACTGAAGAAATTGCAATTGCACATTTCATATCAGCATCATTATTTAGACTTAGCAGAAAGTGCTGTGCTCTGCCTGGGAGCAGAGCTTTCTGAGCAGAGGGCGTGAGAAACAGCTTTGATGTGAGCCCCGCCTTGAGTAAGAGGTGGGAGAGGGGACCACCAGAGGTCCCGCGCAGCTAAGGTCTTCCTGTGATTTCATGAGTCCAGATGTGGCAAATGCCAACATAGCTCAAACTCTTCTATCCTGGCTCTGATTCCAGGAATGGAAAATACTTTGCCAGGTGCATGGACTAAGCACACAAAGTAGATTATCCCTCAGAATTTTTTCCACCCTATACTAAAGGCCCCCAAATGCTGGGACTGTGCCGCTCCACCCAGAGAGAAGGCTGCTAACAGTTTGCACTCTTAATAATGGGAAAAGATTCCTACATTTGGTTGCTCGAGTTCAAACCATTGTCTCATTTTTTGCAGACTTTCCTTGAAATGGTTGCACTGGAAGCAGAGGGATGGCATTTAGAAAAACAGAATCCTTATCCCTACCTGCCACTATAACCGAGTACAGACAAATTTCAAATCCTCAGATTTTCAAGTTTGTTCAGCTTGGGTTGCCTACAGTAACAGGCGATGAACAACTGCCAAAACATCAGCACTGTGAATACTACAGGGTTTAACGTCTGGGTTAATAGGGGTTACTTTTCAATGGGATCTTCTTAACTGATTTCAATGGGATCTCCTTGATCTACAGATACTCCAAAAAGCAGATACCCCTGCTGGCTTCTTCCTAAATATTTCTTTCAGGTTCCTTTTGGTAAAAGACAAAACTATGCGGCCTTATAGATGGATTTGGGTGCCCTTTGGTACAGCATGTTAGTGTTCCAAAGCATCACTCTGTTGAGGACTAAAGCAGGATTAGGTTAGTTTGGCAACTGAGAACTTTAAGATGCTGGAAAGATAATTGGACTCCCAGTCTCAGGGGTTTACCCAAGAGGACACGGCTAGAGTGAAAAGCTGATGTGTAATGATTTCAAGGGACTCATCTTGCTACAAGAAAATCACTCAAAATCCTTCATTTCTGGCTCTGAAATCACATATATTTCTCTGCTGGATGCTGCTGGTTTAAAAGTGACATTTTGGAGGACTCTGGGAGGTGCTGGTTCTAAGACAAGGCAGCAAAGTGCTTTATCTCTTGTGCTCAGGTGCGTAGCAAACTGGTATCCAAGTGCATAACAGTGATTTTGAGCATACAAACAAGAACATTACTTTCTCTCTTTTGCTCAGTACATCTTTCCCAAGAATTTGTCCCCAGATTGGTTCCCACCATCTTTTTAACGTCCTTTCTACCTTCAGGTCTAGACACAGTTGAGATTAGATAAGATGAGGTCTTGGTGAAGCTATTTTGTCTTTCTTTTTTTCCCCACTACCACGTCAGACTTTTATTGAGCTGCGTGGTTAGAGACGTTAGCATCTGTGTGTTCATGAGCACATGTGCGCATTTACCTCTGCGCCACCAAAACGCAGCTTGAGGCACTGCATCAGCTTTTAGAAGAGCCGCAGTGTCACCCCTAGCGCTTTGGCCATATTCCAAAATGGATAATTACATTCCCCTTTACGTTCTAACCAGCTCTACAGTATTATCCTCGACTTCGCATCTAGAGCTGTCACTTAGCAAGACTAATAGCTGTTAAATAGCTGTCTAAATTTATCCCCTTCTGTCCTCAGCATGTACATTTATGTTTGCTTTTTCTATTCCCAAATATAAAATTGTAAGATCCAGTAATCATGAGAAGGAAGATCTTGGTCCTGATTCAGCAGTAATTCAGAAGGCAGCGTCTACTGCTCCAAGTCAGGGGTAGTGCTCTGAGCATGTGCTTGTTAATAATCCGTGGCGTTAGGCCCACTGCTACAGGAATAGAAAGAGGAGGAGGAGCAGACTGCTTCTCTGGGTGACTTGTGTCCAAGTTAGAGCTATTTTCACATTATAAATAAATCAGAACCGCACAGCTCTTTCTTTGGTGGACACCAGAGGGAGCTGGGTTTACTGGTCTCCTGTTTTCACCCCGAAATTTGGGTTGTCCCTATTCTTGGTTAATTTCTGTGTTCGGTGCCCATGAAAAGTAGACACTTTTCCACTTACCCATTATTCTGCTGAAAATGTTCCCCATTAGAATGTAAAATGCACAGGGGATCAAAACCTTTGAAACTCATTTCCC
>NW_009259682.1:44615-59298 GCF_000687185.1 Egretta garzetta
CAGGATTTAAAGTGGCAGAGCTCAGAAAAGCTTAAATAACTCTCTGAAAATACATCCTGCGCAGCTATAGACACATTCGTGGTGCAGCTTTATGAGGAGTAAAGGAATGTCTTGTGTGAGTTTAGTTTAGGATATTAAAAAGAAAGTCCAGAGATGCTTTTGTGCACTTCAAAGCGCTCTCTGGAGATAAGGACAAAGGGCCAGAGGGTGTTATAAGTTTTGATTCTCAAAGTCCCTAGAGAGGACGGCAAAGAAAGTGATATTTGTTCCAAATGTGAGGGCTCAGAGTTCCTCAGGTGAATGGCTGCAGGGGAAGCAAAGTAATCTTGCACGAACATATCTGTCTTGGGGGTTAGACCCTGCTTTCTTGCTAGCAGCCCAAAGGAAGCACTAGAAATAATTAAAGCCATGACCTATGGATAGCCCTCCATAAGCTTGTGATGTTGCACCAGGACAGGGGCAGGGGAGAGCCATACAGCTGGCTCCTCGTTAAGAAGGCCCTATATGGAAGCAAGGGCTTAGGATGTTTAAGGAACACAAGTTCTTAAGGATGTGTCTTGAGTTCAGCCCCACGAGTAACTGAACCACTTCCTTTGTGTGGTGAAGCTCGGCACCAGCGTTCCTTCCTTCTCCTTCGTGATCCTCCCTTTCTTTCTGCATTTGCCAAGGGTCAAACTTCTCCACAGCTTCCTTACTTACCGCACAAGTGCTGGTAAGGCTCTGAGGAAGGGTGATGGAATCAAGGGGCTTCCAAGCACAATTTGTAAGAGTGAGCTGGGGCCCAAAAGGGCCACATCCCTCCCTCCCTTCTCTGGGCAAAGCAGAGCAAAATCCTGCAGTATTCTTCATATCACATCCATACGAATGACCTGCTTCCCATGCAAATGCAGGTGTCCTGTTACCCACAGAAACCATAACTGAAAAGCAGAAAAGAAAATAAGTGAATGTGGGGCTTCGTTTCCAATGTCTTCGATGCATCTTCCAGGTCCTTCACTTCAGCTTTTTGCTGATGTTGTCACAAGAAGGCCTGGCAGGGTGTAAAGGGGAACCCTGTTTTTCACAGGGGGAGACAGAAAGAAAAGAAGGGGAAGGTTTAGGAATGAGGAGGGAAGGGAATTAACTGGGCTGAGGTGATGTGAGATCAAAAACCTCACAGAAGCACTTGTCTGTCTGTGAGCTTCATTCATTATTAGAAACTCCTTCGTTAACTGTTTTTGTACCATAAACCATATACTTATCCACCACCCTGCCTCTCTGCTAAGCCTACACTACACTCAAAGCCTTTACTTTTTCTCCCTTTGCTCGGCAGATTGTGAGCACACTAACTATGGAAAACAGCAGCGCGTCAGGAATCTATTACTGTGTGGCTTCAAACAAGATCGGCGAAGAAGAGAGGAGCATTGAGTTCTACGTCTCAGGTAAACAACACAAGAGACACTACACAACACCTAGATGCTGATGATCTGATTTACCTCAGTTTTATATGGCTGGCAAGCGCTCGTTAAAACTTCTGGGAATCCCTGCATGTTGTGTTTTCAGAGGGCTCCCAACCACACAGTCCCAGGCTCTTCACCACATGCAAGGTTGGGTCCTGCGTCAGCGCACAGCTGGATTTGCCACATCCAGCATCAGACCTGATGCCCCTTTGGCCCTTTTCAAGCTGCAGATGCAGGCCCTGAGCCTCACTGCCTGTGTCTTAAAGCAACACTCATGGCATTTGAGCGCTGTCCTCATGAAACCTCTAGCAAAAGCGAAGTCCTTTGTCGTCTTCCAAAGGCCTGAAGCCTCTCCCTGACTCAGGAGAACGGTTGGTCTCCAATTAAGGCAGCAGACAGAGCAAAGGTGAGCAAGGCCAATATTCAGACCTAGTCCAGGGCTGATATCACCAGGAGTTGTTGTGACATTGGATCCCTGCCTGAGCAATTAGCCTTTCCAGTGCCCTTTAAGGAGGGAGGAGGTGGACATGCTATTTCTCCAAAGAACACAAATCCAAACAAATATCTGCTTAACCTTTCAACACAGAAATTCTTTAGTAGTGAGATCAAGACCTACATAATGCTTTTAGGAGAGATGGGAGTTTAAAAAAAAGAGTCCAGGGACAGCCTTGCTCAAATGCTTAACCAGAACAAACTGAATCATTTCTGTGCTCACTTTCTGGATGAGTGGATGTTGGCTGGTAGCATTTGCATCAAAATAACAATTTTTAGAACAAAGAGTGCAGAAGTGTCCTGGAAGGTGAAGGTCTGATTCTCACTACTTGGTTTCTTCCCCGTGGAGCCAGTTCCGAGGGCGAAGCTCGCTCGTGACGGTGCTCTGCACTCCCCTGCCTCTCTTGTGTCCTGTGTTGTTTGACTCCATTGCTCAAGTAATCCAGCACAGTTCAGATTGGGCTAACCAAAAAAGGGCTCCCTAAACAGTGTGACCATTCTTAGTACACAGAAGTGCTAATACGAAAAACCTCATCCAACGATAATGAAGCTGGTGCCATGTGGGGGAAAGATTTCACCTCCATTTACAGCTTCTTTGTGTTACCCCAGTGCCTTACGGAGACAGAAAAGGGTTTAAGCCTCCAAAAGATATTTTCCAAAGCCCTAACTCTTCGTTATTTAGGAAAAAGCCCTTCGAGGTGCACTTTTGGGAGGTACGGCCCAGACCTCAGAGGTTCTCAAGATGTCCAAGGCAGGCTGAAGACCAGCTATTAATTTTACGCTTCACCACTTCCAAGTGTTGAGTCTTCACGTGGGTTTGTTTCTGCTCCGAATTCTGCCAGCTGTTATGTTTGGATGGGTTACTCAAAGCCGCATGTTCCCATGCTATTCACAGTGCTCTGTAATACTTGGTGATTAAAATCAATGCTGCAGCAACTAAATAAGCAACTAGCATAAGGTCTGATTCAAAGGGTTAGATCAATCCATGCACCTTTCACGACTATGTTTTATTTTAATAATAATAAAGTTAAGTAGGGGGTTCATCTAGCAACGTTTTGAGACACAAATGTTTTAATCACGCAATTTTAATTACGAAGGGAATGAGTCACTGGACAAGATTACTGACAGCGGTTATGGTTTTGAAATGTTTCCACCAAAACAAACCAGGAGGTGAATAGGGCTTGGTGAGACAGATATATTCTTGCCTGTGAGTCTGTGCCATTCTGGGGAAGAGGCAGATGCTGAAGGAGCACGACATTTATAAGTGCTGTGTTTAAAAATAGCGGTGTTTATGGATTAGAAAGAAATGAAATCTTTCTAAATGTGGCTATCCTGATCCTAAAGTAGGTCATGTTGCAGTGGTAAAATAGCAGCAGAGGGACCTGCTGCTGGGTTTCTTTACATGATGGTCCTCTGCTGAGTAAGGCAAGCTACTCCAACTGCTCTAAGGCTGCTGCAGGTCTGCCCCACGGATGGAAAAAAAGCACACTCGGAGGAGGAGAAGCGACTGCCAAGCTACTCCCACCAGGAGTTGCCTCTAGTCTCGGTGTTGGAGGGACATTCAAGGACAGTTTGTGAGGTACCAAACGGGGGAAGTCCAAAAGCATATGACTCTAAGCAGGCCACTTTACAACTTCTAGGCTGATTAATTTTATGCAGATTGAATTTAAAAGTGGAGATAAAGGCTGAGCTGGAGTCTGAAAGCACACAAGCAATGTGTGGGCCTTTAGGACACCTAGCAAACGTTCCTAGCACTTCACAGCACTCTGCTCTGCAAAACAGCTGCTAGTTGTGGGACTCCACAATTCATTCAGCAATTTGCTGATTTTAAGGACCTGATGTCCCATTATCTCCTACCGACAAACAAGCTGGTGGAGCCTGAGCTGCTTTCAAACATTTTGGCTGAATTGAATTTAATTAACTTCTCCCTGGTAAGGAATCTGAAGATGATACAGAAGCTAAACTCTCCTCTTCCCTCAAAAACCTGTTCCACGAGGTCAGGGTTGAAATGTTTTGTCAGGACATGGCAGTGTTACAGGGAAGCTTCATCAGGTGTTGTCCGGGCTGACATGCCTTACTTCAGTCTGGTGTTTTCATCACCACCATATTCATTTCAGAAAAATATTTTTATCCCAGTGGAATAATGTCAACAGCCATTTTATTCTTCCACTGCAGAGCCCCCACAAAAACTCCCATGGATGCTAGAAATAGCACTGGTATCTATTTTTAAATCATTTCTTTGCCAGCAGAATTCATTTCAGTGAAGGGTCAACCGGGTTTGGAGATCGTGCTGAAACCAAACCATATACGGGGTCCGACACGATGAGAAATCTTATCAATCAGAGACAGCCCTGAAGCCTCTCCAGGCTCCTTCTGCAGATGTCCTGACTGTCAGTGCCCCACTGAAGCTCTCCCAAAGCTGTTCATGGCAGCAGAAACTCCCATAGCAATGCAGCAGCAGTGTTATCCATCCTGCCCTGGCCTAACTCTTACTCCAGCATTTTTGTTTTGTGTAAAATCCTTTTACCGTTTCTTGCGGAAACAAAATCTGTCTCCTGCCTATCTCGCCTACCGCAGTTTTGACACCAGTGTTCCCATTTCAGTCAGATTACTGTTTTGTCCTGGGCAGAGGCAATGTGGGCGAGCCATCAAATGCTCCGAACTGCCTCGTGTCGTTGCCCACCACCGGTTACGCACCAAAGGACACTCAAGGCTGCTGGCAACCGTCCTAGTGCAGTGAAAAGCTGACCTGATGTCTCCTGGAGGTATTCTCTGCCATGAACAAGTATTATTTACCTCCTAATCTCTGGTCTGCACCTTGAGAAGGGCAACTATATATTACTGTAGGTCCACAGTAAATCAAATTCTAGCCTTTGTGTGACTGTACTACATACAACAAAATGGGATCCCGCCCATATGAAACCTCTGAATGTTCTTGGAATACAAATGAATTATGATAAGAATAACAAATAATAACAAAAGCTCTTTTTGAAGGGCTTATCTGATTGCAAAAACAACTCAGAAAAATGGTGTTAGAGATTTATACCAGAAAGAAAATATTATATTTCAAACAGGAGATAAAAATCTGCTATCAGATACTAGAACAATGTATGAACTGGGCTGTTCTGTGACTGCTTGCCACTCTCAATTTGCTTATTCCTGACATGTTTACAGGATTTATGAAAAGCCCTGCGCTGTTTCAGATGGTAGGGCTCACCCTTCCCTTTTCTCACTCTCCCTCCATGCATATGCCTGATGGCAAACACACCCCCCCCGGCCCCGACAGGCACAGGGATGGAATTTGGGAACGAGCAGAAGTTTTGAATTACACAGATTATTGTGCAAAGCACAGGAAATTAAAACCAATTAATTCCTTGTAAATACAAATGGAGCCAGACTTTCTTTTGATTTATGCTGACTTTTTACCTTCCCCCAATGGCTTATTTCCCTACTTTACAATGGAATCCCGCACAGTTGAGAGTGAAATTCGCGGCTACTACACTGTAATACAATACGAAAGACAAATGTTTTGTGACTGCTGATAAAAGAGAAAAGGCCCCATGGTGCATTCTTTTAGCCAACTTATTAGGAGTCTTATAAAACACTGTATCTGTTCAGAGGGAGGAAGTTAATCACTGCTCAGGTTCAAGATTGTGTAAGCAAAGTAGTCTAAGAGATGAACTGACTTATAATGTGCTCTCAAAGCTGCAGTTACTCCCCAGATAATCCAGGTAGGAGGAGAAATGAGAGAGAAAAGCAAGAGAGACTTTTTTTTCCCCTCTCTTTTTCCTTCCACTGTAATGAAAATCAATGAATATTCTATTGGAGCTGAAAGAGCTTCTTGAAAGGCTAACAAGATGGAAGAGAATAGCACAGGTTCCAGCTAAAAATATTCAAGATGCTAAATAAAAAATGTCAGTAGAAGAAATGATAAGAAAAACAAGCCAGCCCTCTGCTCCCAGCATGTTAAACTGGTGGGAAAAACCCTACGCTGGTGAAGTCCAGCAGAAAGGCAAAACTATCCAGCATCCTTCACAATTTAGGGCTTGGAGATTAACACATCAAATTCATTGGGAATTCGCACCATAATGTCAGAGTTCTCTGGGAGCTCCAGCCCATGCTGTCACTGCCACACACAAGCCAGTGCCTTATCCCGAGAGATGCAGCATGTCCCTTGGGGTGGGCTTTCTCCCACAGCCCTTCACCCTGCAAAAGAAATGGGGCTGCAAGTTGTAAGAAGAAATTATGAAGAAAAGGCTTCCCGAGAGTGCAAACAGGGCTGCCAGCCTACCTGCTTAAGGCCAAGGTTTAGCCTGCCCTGCAGACGTGCAGGCGTTCGCTGTGTTCTACCCCAGGTAAGGTGACCAAACTCCTTCCTCATCGCTTTACCTGGAATCCCTTTATGCTTTCACCGAGACCCAGCCCTTTGGGTAATTCAGGGTGGAGGGGATCTCAGGATGTCTCCCAGACCACTGAGCTTAGTAAAGAACTGAGTTTAACCAAAAATCCATCTATCTTAGTACTGTAACTCTTGCTGGAGCAAATAGCAAGTGCTTGGAAGAGAAACGAAGAGAATGGCAAGTTAAGAGGGCACTTTCCCCCTGTTTTGGTTTGACAGACTCAGGAGAGATGCTGAGATGCTGCTCATGCCACATCCCAGTGGTTTCACTGGGCCCTAATTCTCCTTCTTTAGAGAAGTTCTGCTGGCATCAGACTTTTCCTCCTTTTTGATAAGCATCATCTTGACATGTTGGAACCATGGGACGTTGGACGTGAAGAACGGATGCATTACAGTTTGAGTGTATGGCTAGCACTAAGCAAGGAAGAGAGCAACTGAGCCTAACAAAACACTGCATAAAGTAAACTGAAATTCCATGAAAAGAAAGGAAAGGAAAAAGAACAATTTCCACAGCTGTGGCTTGAGGGGGTCTCTTCTCTTTTGGGATCTTTTGTAAAACATTTCTGGTGGCAGTCTTTAAAAACCACGAAGCAAAGCTTATTGGTTCTATTCCAGATGACTTGTGAAGAAGAGAGACTTTTAATCATATCTGAAAGCTCCTTCAGGGTTCTGTATTTTATATAATATATGGTTTATTATAAAGCAGATTGGTTATTTCAACGGCCTCTCTATTTATGCTCAACTGTAGCTTCAGCAGAACTTGTTGCAAGAGTTTGCAGTGCGAGCCCCTGGCCAACTTCCAGCTCCCATGTGGAATTTGTCAGGTTGCAAGTGCATTGCATACTTGCTCCCCTTTAACTTCCGTCCTTCGCAAAGTACCAGCCACTTCATCCTAGCTTGGCAAAGCATCTTACTCACAGCTTGGTGCTGAAGCAACAATCTGTCAGATTCATTGCAAACCCTGTTCACGTGCAGAAGGTAACCGAGAGCAAAGCCTCCCAAAGTGTCCCATCCCCATACTACACCTGGTAAAATTTATAAGGGATTCCTCCTAATTCTCAGCTGCTTGCAAATCCTGACCTAACAGACAGAAGAATAATTCCAGGTCACTGTGGTTATCAGGCACTTTCATTTAAGTCCACTGGATGGATAGATCACTGAAACTAACAGAATAAAAAGAGAAAATATCTTTCAGAGACAATTTAATTGTAGGTCTCTGGCGACTAATGCAGCAATAGGAACGCGTCTGTAGGCCAGGCTCTGGCAATCTACTCAGAAACATTTTTTCTTGTCTTCAAATGGATTCAGTTCACCACTTCAGGAAAATTGATTTATTTTTTTTTTTCTGGAGTGAAAATTTACTAAAAGTATAGCAAGAAACAGCTTACTCTTTTGTGGATAGATTGGACTCATGCCTCGAAGTATTTCTCTGCTAAACATAACGGCCTCAAGAACTTCATTAGATCAGTTAATCTGTTCAGTGATCAAGTAAATATCCATGAAGGCACGTGCGATGAAACTAAATATTGGCAGAGTTGAAATAAGAAAGAATTGGGAAGATTGAAAAAGAGTGTGTTGCTTCTGAGAAATGGGAATAGGTCTCGATTCTTACGCAATTATCCTTTCAAGCACTGATTGCAGGTAGAAAGGGAAGAGCTCATGAACACATTTGTCTACCTGGATAGAAATCTCTCTTGATTAAGCTCTCTTAGTCCATTAGCTACTTCTATTTATAAACTCTCAATTCATTACTTGAAAATTTAATGATTAGAATACTGAGGGCCAGACTACTGGAGGTCAGCACTGGGACGCGAGAGGTACAGTCGCTTACCTAATTCACAAGCACCCGTGCCTGTTTGCACGTGCAAAGGCGGGTCTCATTAAAACTGGCTCATTCCATTATGGCTGGTCTTCAAAATTTGACCATCAAGTTGCAACCAGGCAGCCAGAGATCTTCTCCGTTGTGACTTAATTGTAAACATGTTTTCTCTTCCTCCTAGATGTGCCGTTTGGGTTGCAAACAGACCCACAAGTCACAAGCATTGTGGGGAACGACGTCTGGCTGACCTGCCGGGCCTCCAAGTACATCTACAGTCACCTGGCCTGGTATTACCCCTCCTCAGCGGTGGCTCTCAGTGACTCCGTGATCAAGAAAACTGACAACTATTCCATTTCTTTGACACTGGTCATTACTAACGTCACGAAGGAACAGAGTGGCCTCTACAGGTGCACAGCCCAGAACCAGCACAACAGCACCGACACGCTAGAACAGCACACCCGGCTCCTCGTCAGAGGTAGGTCCCACCGACGGCAAAATGGCAGCGGGATGTGCTATCGTTCTGCTGCAGGAGCAGAAGCGCCGTGCATCTGCTGCTCCCTTTGAAGCCTTTCAAAGCAGAAGGCGCCCAGCATTTCCTAGGGACTGTCCTAATACAGACTTTGTGCACTGGTTTGGGTTTTTTTTTCGCATTGCTGTATGTGGATTGACACATAGCCATACACATTACTCATCCAGCCACTGCTGGCTTTGTATAAAATACTTGCCTTACACATAAAGGTGATTTCAGCTGCGTTTTATCTTCCTAACTCCATGCTGGGTGCAGATATGGCGTTGACTGAGGAGAAAAGGCATCACCCACAACTCTATCATTTGGGACTGTCACCCCAGATCTCTATAACTTTAGTAGCAGACTCCACCCACGTACAGCTGCCAGCATGGTACAGGTACCTAAATAAGATATGGACCCAGCAGATGTCATCACAAATGTCACTGGTCAAGTGTAGAATCAGGTGACGGTACCATTTATTCTGGGTAAGTGGGATGCACTTTGTTGTAATAACAGTATTTTCTTACTTATACTCAACCCCCCCAACTCTTTTTTTTTTTTTTCCCCCCATAAAAAATAGTGACACTACAGATCCCG
Organism: Egretta garzetta; assembly: GCF_000687185.1. NCBI lineage: Eukaryota > Metazoa > Chordata > Aves > Pelecaniformes > Ardeidae > Egretta > Egretta garzetta. The sequence continues at coordinate 53,867 of NW_009259682.1, forward strand.
AAGCCTGGTTTCTTTGGCTACATTAATATAAAGGGCAGGACACTTTTTCTGGTAGAAACTCACTGAAAATGAGTGAAGTTTCTTATGCTTCATAGTGGAAAAAGTGAGTGATGGGCTCTAAGCCTTTTCAGAACAAAAAGTGCTGCTGGAATGGGTGACTTAGCTATCTCCCAATGGTGAGGGAAAACCCAAGGCACAGAAACGGAGCAGAACTGAAATAAACAGCAGCAAGCCAGGGTGCAGAAGACAGAGTCCTTCAGAAGCCAAATTAGACAGTGATTTTCAAATTGGCTTCTGCACTTATATTAATGGCTAACGAGACGCTGAAGGCACAGCTAGCCTGCCATAAGCACTTGTCCCTTCGGTAAAAACCAAGCTCTGCAGTGCTGGCTTCCTCCTTGTTTAAGTGAATGAGCACATTTCCCACCACATTTCTCCTACCCTGTGCAGCCAACACCACCCTCACAGTCCCTTCCCCCTCCCTGCAGGCACGCACACACGGAGAAAATGCTCACCCACGCCACAGCTGTGGCTAGCACGGCTCTGATACCTGAGTGGGAGGTGATTTATTTTAAGAAATGGCATGAGCACCTGCCTCTCCCTGAAGCACGGAGGAAGGGAAAGGATCTTCACCCTGGTATTACCGAGTGCTAGCGGTTTGGCTTGTCCCCGCAGCCGGCACCGGAGCCACCCGTCAGCATCATCTGCCATGGAGGCACTGGGCTTTCTCTGCACTCTGCATTCAGGCGATGCACTTTTCTCTCCCCTGGCAGATATTTTTATTCAGTCAGTCAAATTTCCACCTACACAGACACCTGCATACGATGGCTATGGGAAAAACACAGCTACACTGGGAATAGATCCATGGGAGAACTGCAACTTTGATCACATTCTTCTGAGAATTACTGGGGTCTGTTACTTGTCTGGCACACGTCAGAGAGGCAATTCTCCTGGAGAATATGTGTGGAAATGCCCCTCGACACCAGCCCTCTTTCCCCTATACAAACAAGGGCTTTTAAATGCACAGCTCCTGTCCTTATTGCAGGTTTTATGTATTTTTTATGCTGTGCTTGTGATTTTATTCATTGCTTTTCTGTACCTTTTATAAACGAACATCAAGTGGAGGTTAACATGCTTTGTAGTAAGATAACTGCACTCATGATGGAGGATACAAAATCCTTAGAACTGTTTCCTCTTTGCCTCCTCCCTTCTTTTTTTTGCATTCACTCTGCGTTTGCTCTACCCATTTGCTGTCCTCTGCTTTCTTCAGAGGATGAGAATCTCAAGGAGGTTCGAGCTGAAGCCGAACCTAAGCTTAGTCAGCTTGAAAATAAGCCAGATGAACTCACCCACTCCTCCCATAACCTTTTGGGGGATTTTTGCTACCACTCATCAACCAAATCTTTGCCACTTCCAGCCCAGAGAGGCCATGCAGGTGGCCAAAGGAGAGAAGATGGCAGAGCTGTGGGAGGTGCCTTCTGAAATCTTACCGTGTACCGTTTTCCTTTGTGACTGTAGCAAAGGCAGCACCGTATGTGATACAAAACCTCACGGACCTGGAGGTTAACATCAGCGGCAAGATCATTCTGGAGTGCAAAGTCAGTGGAACGCCAGAACCTCAGATTACGTGGAGGAAGAACGGCTACCCCATTTCAGCAGCATCAGGTGAGCGTGCTGCTTCCCGGGCGTGCTGCGGTTAGCGTACGTAACACAGGGTTCATGGACTTGCAGGTTCGCCACACTCATAGGACCTACGACTCCACGGCTACTGCAAGCATGGCTGAGTCAGGATGGTAGGCACCACCTCAGAAAACACACACACAAATCCAAATATATCAGACCACTGCAGTAGTCTCCAACTTGGACTCTGAGGTCAAAGCCGCGACCTGGTTGCAACCCAATGCCTGCTTACGCAGCTTGCCTTCCGCGTGAGGCGGTGTCCGTGTCCGCAGTCAGCCAGCCAGCCTGCATACGTTAGCATAGCATTAGGAAATCAAGGAGTACAGTGTGCTGCTCTTCAGTCTGCTTGTGCGAGACAACAGTTTGTGTACGAAGCTGAGACAGAGCGTACCTGCTTCTCAGGTGGGTCTGAAAACACAAGCCTGAACCGTCAGATGTCCTTGGGGCCTGATCAGAATATACTGCAGCAAAATGTGGGCAGCCACCTAACGGTCAGGTCCAGGGCACACCATGACACATTACACGTCCTTTCTTATCTCCTAAAACACAGAAATGAGAAGGTGCTCGCAGCTCAACTGGTACAGAGCAGTACAGGCACAGCGCTCCCGTGGGCAGGGAGCCCGGGCTCCCTTACCTGAGCCTGGAATTCCCTCTCGGCTCTCTGTCCTGAGACCTCCTATAAATCATGGAGAATCCCACGTCAGTAGCTGGTCCTGTGACTTTAATTTTGCATCTTGGACTAGGTAGGAAATCTAGGATCATCCATAATTCAGATCAGACTGTTCTGATCTTTATAGCTACTGAAATTTTATAAATAATTCTAGAGGGACAAGCACGTAACTCATCCAACCAATGGAAACATAAATAAAATATTTGGAAAAAACACCTCAGGGTAAATATTTCAGCACAGAGCATGGCAAGTTACGTGCGGTACTCTTGTTAACAACAACAGGATTCAGAGGCAGAACACCCAGAAACTCAAAATGTCCTTCCCTTTTGGATTCAAAGCCTGACCTGTTTCCCTATTTCTGCCCCAAATATATCCTTGGTGAAATAGATGAGGTCTCAGTTTTGTGCCACAAATCAGGAAAAATTAAATGTGGAAAATTAATCAGGAAAATTAAAATGTAGGAAAGCCTCACATAGGTCATATCTAGGCAACTTCCTTCTTCCCGCTCCACCTCTAGCCACTGGCTGCCTATGAATCCAGGATTGCTCCACGCAGTGATTTTTCCAGGGATGTGCATAACCTGATTTCCATGTTCCACGTTACAACTCCCATCACTTCCCACAGCCTCCAAGACATTGATTTTCTCCAATAATTTCACTGAGTTCCCTTTTTTCCCCAGTGTATCTTATTGCCATCAGAAAACCTATCTTCCCGTCACTTCACTAACTTCCATAGGAGTTTTCTCAGGCTCTGTCTGCTCATAAAAAATTAAAAGCCATGTTTGCTGTTATTTAAATGATCCCCAAGCAATTTACACAGGTATTGAGGAGAAAAAAACTATCAGGGAAAGGTTGTTGCCAGACCACAATGAAGAGCATAGTATTAAAATGCCCCCTAACAACAGTGTGTACCCCGCCTGCACGGACAGGAGCTGACTTTCAGTTCTGGTGTCTCCTAAAATCATTTGTAGGCAGGTAAGTTATTGTGATAATATTAACCAAAATCCCTTACAACAGGAATTTCCATGGAAAATAATACCCTGGTCATTGAGCGAGTGAAAAAGGATGACGAAGGGCTCTATGAATGCAAGGCATCCAATGACATGGGCCAAGACAGCACATCGGCCTTCATTAAAATACAAGGTGAGTTCCAGGCCGAGGCAAAACTCATATATTGTGTTGGACTGATGAGAACTATTGTTCAGTCAGGGACTTTGGCTACATTTAAAATTTGGTTGTACATTTAACCTACAGGTTCTGAGGAGAAATCCAACATTGAAGTTATCATTTTGGTCTGCACTGGTCTAGCCGCTACCCTCTTCTGGCTTCTTCTGACCCTATTCATTCGGAAACTGAGAAAAGTAAGAGAGCTTGCACAAAGGTTCTGGGATCAGGCCCACTTTACACGCAACGTCAGAGTCTAGGGCCGAATGTTTGGGACAGATGGTAGAAAAACTGCACAAAATGTTCCTATAAAATTTCAGTACAAGATTTTTGCTCATAGTCCTTTGCCTTCTCAAGCGATCACTTGCATATGTGAAGTTTCTACCCACTTCCACGGTACCATAAAATCAGGGTCTTCCCTCTTTATAAGTCAAACTGGCTCACAAGATTAGGAAACTGGAAAAAATCCCAACCCCCCTAAAATGAGGGCTTGATTTCAGCATTTGTCCAATAAGATTTCTCTGAAACATAGGTTGTAAAAGGGGGGGGAGGAGGTGGGGGGGGGAAGGTGTTTTAAGAAAGATCCTAGGATGTTTGCTCTAGAAATGAGCTCAAACCACACAGCTTATTTTGTCTCCAAGCCTTGCTATTCTTTCATCTCCCTTTTGTGACTCAGAAAAGTAAAGTTTCAGTAAAGTTCCAAGGAATTTAGGTCTGTTTTTCCTAAAACAAACAGTAAACAGAAAGGCAACCACAGCTTCCTGCTCTGAAGCTCACCAAGCTACAGTTCCAGTGCTGATCCCTAATACTTGAGTAAAATTTCCCCTAGCTATTGCAAATACAGCGATTAAATTAATGTTTTGCTCCTTACCCTCAGTTTAACAGAGTTGTGGACAACAGTGAATTTCCTGTGACATTTTACTCCCATGCAGGTCTGCTCACAGGACCCACCAAATCACAGTTGCCCACTGAGCAGCATTAGAAGTAGCGGTTTTCACCAGCTTTCAATTTTAAACTGTAATAAGCAAAAGCCCTGAAGTGGGTAAGTTTGCAGAATCAAGCCTGCAAAATGCTACCAAAATGCCAAAATGCTCCATAGTGCACCAGGAAGTGCAACTCATGGAGTTCCCATAGAAGAACGCTGATTTCCTTTAATAAATACAGGTAGAAGACAGTGGTAGATTTTATGTCCTCAGGGTGTTTACCAACATTAATCAGTGACTCTTCCCAACACCCATGAGTGGCACGCATACATAAGCATTTATTTCCCAGATATTAAAAAAAAGAGAGGCAAGAAGCTGAAGTGATGCATTCATGATAGTTCAGAATAAATTTCAGAGCTAAGTCTGGAATTCAGGGAACTCCCCAGCCAGCACTCTCTCTTGTAGACGACAGCTCTCCCAGTAGAATTGCAGGGTAAATACTGTGAATAATTTCTCCACACCCTGTTTTTAGCCTGATGCCACAGATATTAAAACAGGATACCTGTCAATTATAATGGACCCAGAGGAAATGCCTCTTGACGAGCAGTGTGACCGTCTTCCCTATGACAGCAGTAAATGGGAGTTCCCGAGAGACAGACTGCGGCTGGGTGAGTGGCTTGGGTATTATTACTGTAAAGAATGATGATTTCTAATGCTCCTCGATTTCGGTGGATCTGTTGTATAAGCCAAGAAGCAGCCTACGGTTTAGTGTACTACCATCCTTGGGGAGAACTGGCAGGGAGTCACAGAATTCAGGATCATCTTTAATGGGGGGTGAAACAAGGGATTTGGTAAGAAAAGCAAAGGTGTTGTCTCTCTCAAAATACCTACCACCTCTTTTTCTTTCTTGGAGAAGGGAAGCCAAACTCTTGACAGGGAAGAGAGGTACCTCTAGGTAGTGTCCCTGCCAAAAGTATGGTTTCACACCCATAAAGG
>NW_009259682.1:59342-123200 GCF_000687185.1 Egretta garzetta
TTTTGAAGAAATCTAGCGATTCGTCAAGTAATCAGTTCCTTGTCAATCATTTACACTTGGCTTTGAGTTGTAAAGAGCTATCATGAAAAAATTAACCAAATTTCATTCAGCAGCTCAGCTCACTGGATGATGGAACAAGAAAGTGTAAAAAGCAGGTTGTGTTTGTATAGAGAAACAGTAACATCTGTGCACAACGATGAGCGTAGGGAATATATCTGTATTCCTGTGTGCTCTTGGTGCTTTAGCTGAAAAACATGGAAGAAAGAGGAAGACAAACAAAAACAACAAAAAATGGGATGATGGTGGGACACAGTGTCCAACTAGCAGAACCAAAAAGCCAGACCGTGATGCCCAGCATACCTGCTGCATGGTGGGTCAGAGCCCTCAGAGCACACTAGGTAATGCAGGCATGAAAATTCACACGAAAGGGAAAATAAAGAAAGATTGTCAACTTAAATTCCATTCAGTATAGCTTTTACATCAAGTAAATGTCAATAACTGAAGGGTTAAAGGGTTCTGGCTGCCTGAGTGCCTTAGCTGGCTATCTCTGTGACCGTGATTCATGAGAGATCAGGGTTCCACAATTCTATGTTTAACCCAAACTCTGCCTTTCCTGGGCTTCAGGACAACTGTATGTAATGTTTTTACCCTTAAGCCGTGTGTATGTATTCAGCCTTGCCTTCAGCTGAATGCAGATTTATTTATTCTACTCTGTTCTATCACATACTGTATTGCATTAAAGTCATATGGATATAAATCATACCGGTTATATCCATATACTGCAAATATGTGATACAGGCTCCTATTGACTATCAGTCTACGTCTACGTTGTGCCTGGGCACTGGAGTCTTGTATCTCTTGCATAGCTGAGAATGCATGTCTCCCTCTTATCTGATGCAGGCTGTCGTAAGTCCCCTTTGGCTCATTCTGACTCTTGCTTCTCTAGGTAAAACACTGGGTCATGGTGCTTTTGGGAAGGTGGTGGAGGCGTCTGCTTTTGGCATTGATAAATCTTCAACCTGCAAAACAGTTGCCGTAAAAATGCTTAAAGGTACATATCCCTCTGAGATCCTCACAAGACTCCTCAGGGAACCTGTGGGCAATGAGGTTTCCAGTTCTCAGCTCCAAACCAGTCCCAAGTTCATTGTGTTCAGAAGGGAGTGGGTTTGTCATATGGGAGCAATTAGTCATTATACAGTGGATGTTAACGCGTAGGAAATGACAAGCGGGCTCCATGCTGCGCTGCTGATTAAGTCTTGTATTCCTAGAGGAGGAAAACAGCAGCTTCCAGGTCTGTGGGGTTAGGAGGGAAACAGATTACAGAATGTAATTACATTAGATAGTCTGAAATTGGATCTACGCCTTCGATCACAGCCCTTCCAGATGTAGAACAGTTCAAGGGGTTGAAAAAAAAGCAATGCCAAGGGAGTGAATTAGAGACAACTTGCTTGCAATTATTGAAATTAAGGAAAGCTTTTACCATTCAGTGGCGGGGAAGGGGGGAACTTGGAGACTATTCCTTCATATTATATTTACATACAAAGCCTCTGCAGACAGCTTATGAATAAATGCATCAGCCAGCACGTTGACTACTTGGGTAGGAGATTTTTAACCATTCACTTAGGGTTTTTTCAAAGGTGCAATCGATGCTCACTGGATGGCTTTTCATAGCCCACATTGCTCCGCATTGCTGCTGCATGACAGCATTAACCCCTGCAATGCCACGATTCAGGAACTTCTATCACTGTATGTGGCTTCTGTTGCTAGCTGCCTCTCCTGATGCTCTGCGACTTCCCATCTCTCTGCAATCTCACAAACATCAGTTTATCACCTGTCTGGACCGCCTCCGAATCTGGTCTCCCTTCTCCGCATTAGTCAGTACATCTTCAGCTCATCTTCTCTCCTGCTGTTGTTCCTTCTGTTCCATGTCCATCTCCAGATCCCTGAAATATCTTAGAAGCCCCTGATCCAGACACACTCCATTCTCCATCCAAAACTTACTGCCCTGGATAGCTCTGGGTTTTCATTCACTTCCACACTGTGCTATTTGACAGTTTCTCCATCATTTTACACCTTCCTTCCCCAGTGGAGGCAGCGGCCTCCTGCTCTAACCTGTCCCTCCCCAACTAACTTGCCCATAATTCATCATGTTCCTGAACAATGCAGATTCTCTAGTGCAAGTCAATCCATTCAGGAAAATTAAAAAAAAAAAAAAAAAAAAAGACTCTGGAGATGTCTGCATTTCTGTCATTTCCATGAGGTAGGCTGCTATCAGTTCTGGGTTGAAGGCTAAAACTTAATGTGCAAGATTATCTGAACCACTTTGGAGGCTGTTCTGATTAGATTTTGCCAGGTACGTGTTCCAGCTCATGCCAGGGTAAATCGGGAGTAGCACCACCCAGGTGCACACCCATCTACAAGCACTGTTGACTGAAGAAATCTTGGGCTTGGAATAGCTCCTTCTTTATGACACAGTTTGGTGAAAGATTTGTTTATGGAGAATTCTACAAACAGATACAGAGGTTACATTTGTCACACCAATGTGTGTAACTGTTTCTTGGTATTTAAATCTTAAGTGATGCAAAGGCAAAAATGGAGGGAACAGAGCGCAGACCCTTTTGTTAAAACACATCATGAAAGCTTTGGAAAGAAAGCAGAGGAAACAAGCCAGCATCTGAACAACGTTCTGGGCTGAGAGTGCCTTAGCTTTGGCAGCAAAAGAGAATGAAACTACAGTATCACTGGCTAGCCAGTGCTTCATCGAGTGTCGAGTTCATGGTTCACACACAAATATGGCTCCCTCTGCTTTGCTGGCAAATGTATTTCTTGGGTCAATGAGATCTCACAGGGCTGAGATTTATTAATGCTATACATTCTCCAGTACGTTTTGGGACCCAACTTACAGATGTGTTGGATTCCTCCATCACCTGCAGTGGAGAGTTGCTCAGTACTGTGGAAAAATATATTCTGAGGTATTGTAAAGAAGTACTACTGCAAAACTGCACATGACCATTATAGATGGAGGAACACGTTGTGCTATTGTTGCTTGAAGGGGTTGGGTTTTGCTTTGCTAAGCTTGCAAAGTTCAGTCCTTGCAAAGGCTCTCTGGAATCTGATTTGGGAGGAGGGCTCTCCTACAGGACAGTAACCCTCCATAACCTATGCTAGAGAAAGATAGAGTCACCCAAAAGATAAAATGTTATTCCACTTCATAAAGGTCAACAGACAATGAAAGGGATCAATTATTATCTGTTTTAAGAGTCTGAAAAGCCAAGATACTGCAAATAACTTGGGTGGGTTTCGTTTCCAAGTGTAAACAGGATCTTGCTCTGTCCTGTTAAAAATATCCTGTTGTGTAAAGACGATTTTTTTCCTGTTTATCTTAAGCAGAATGTGCAACTACTAATGAATGCAAAGCTTTAATGTCTGAACTGAAGATCCTCATCCATATAGGACATCATCTGAATGTAGTCAACCTGCTGGGAGCCTGCACCAAAGCTGGAGGTGAGAAGTCCTCAGTAAATCAGGAGCGAAGAAGAAACACTTTTCAGATATAATGGCGTTGGGATGTATCTGCGGTAGAGTCCCAGTCTCATGCACATGCAGCTAATGCAAGCACAAACATTTCTACCTCCCTGCTCATAGGAGAGCTTTGGCTACTGCAGAATATGGCCACATCTCATCAATGGTTTCTAAACATCTTCTTCCAGCCAGTGGTATCACTGCTCTATTTTCTTTTTCTCTGTCCTTTGTAAGCTTGTTTACAAAAGGAATTCTGGCCTGAAGGGTGGCAGGATCCTTAATTGTAATTAGGTACCCAATTCCCCCACATAGGCACTACCGATCATTTCAAAGGTTCTCCTCCCTCTTCTTCCCTGCCTTATCAGGAGGATGCACCAGGCTGAGCACTCAGCTGCTTGGGGCCTCCTCCTTTCCCAAGCACTTCCCTCTCACCGGGCAAACGCAGGCATTTTTTGCGTAGTATCCAGGAAGCCTGCGACAGTCCAAAGCCGAATGGAGCGATGGCGTGGACTTCCAAGGGGCTGAGCTGACACAACTGGCTGTACAGCATACAACGAATCTGTTGCAAAGTGCAGACTTAAACAAAGGACTCCATAAATCTTAGACCTTTGTCACTAAAACATCCCTTCCCATACTGCCATACAAAAAAGCATCCTTGTCTGTTACTGTACCGTGCTTTAACTTCAGAGTAACAACTCTCAAAGATGCCTCTCTACTGCTTACAACAAACCTTCAAAACAGTCCCCAAAGGGCAGATTTAGGAGAGCTGAGGACAAAAAAAACCCAAACCAGAGTAAAATAAATGAAGGGGAAAGAGAGATGGTGCACACATCTGTTGTCATCTGAGACTCCGGAGATGTCATCTTCCCAAAGAACATGTAGTTGTCCAGTCACGGGGAAAAAAAAGAAAACTTCAGTGAGGTTGATCTGGTAGGATGCCAGGAAAGAAATCTTCCCCCCAGCAAGATACTTGCAGTTCTTCAAGGAGCAGTCAGCAACCAGCCACCACAGATCCTGTTGCCATCTGGGAGCCACGAACAGGGAACTTGCAGGAACTGTTGCAGCACTGCAGACCCCAAACGCTTGTGTGGGAGGATGGCCAGCTTAGCTGGAGGATTGTAAGATTCAGATGTGTAAGCGAGTAGCCTTTGCTTGGGACTGTGAGTAAGGGGAAGTAACGTTATGAATGCTGGTGACTCTCCTCTCCTGTCAAGTCAATGAGGTGGTTTAACACAAGCAGGTGCCTAAAACCATGGTAGCATTACTAAGAGGTCAACAGTTTTTAACCAAAGCACTAATTCAGCCACAGAGTTCTAGTTGCACAGTAAACCACGTCTCAGTGACTGATCAAACACTGCGATGGCCCAATCTCTGAGGAACTTTTTCTCCTGGGAGTTCCCCAGTTTCCCGTTCTCCAGCCTGCTCCATCCTGATTGCCCTCCTGGGCAAAGAGGTAACCCTCACTCTTCCCTGCTAGCTGCCTCGGAAACCCATGGATTGCTCTGGGGAGTAATCCTCTAGGCAAGCACTGGTTTGTTTACCTTTGAGCAATACAGCTGCAGCCTAAAGAAAAATAGCCTGGAGCTCTCAAGACAGACACTGGGATAAGAGTTACTATTAAAACGCCATTGCAGAATACAGTGCTTTCTCCTTCCTTGTTAGGTTTTATGTAACCATATAATAGTATTCCTGATGAAGACTGATATTAAGTATGCACATATATTACTTTAACAACATAACAACTAACAGATCTTAACACCTTGGCTGAGTGTCTGATGTTAAGCAATTAGAACTAATGTGTAGTATATGCTTTACAATGAAGAAATAAAATATGGAGCGGCCGTGTCTAGGAAGCATTTCAAAACCAGGAATAAATCACTAAGTGGAGCTTTAAAGCTGTACTGGAACCTGCATTTCCTCAGGGCATCCATGAGGGACATTTGACTTTCCATTCTTCAGAACAATGTCCCCCAGAGATCTCTTGTGTGCTGCCGGATCCCAGCACTGCTGCCTTTAAGCCCAAGCCAGCAGCGTTGTGTGGTCAGCAGTAGAACCGCTATCAGCTCCAATTTTGGGCCAGTTGTGGTTTTGCAGTCACTGGTACAGCGTACTCAGGTGCTTGTACATGGAACTGGAAGTCCTGAACAGCCCAAAGGCGTGTGTTCAATCTAGCAGTGCTACAGGATGTGTACAAATAAAAAGCCTGGTAGAAATACGCAGTGTGATTATCGGCAAGCTATTGGTTATTATTGCTAGAATTCACCATCTCCCTTTTAATGGGACAATCTGCTTCCAAACGGTACTCGCCACCCAGTCTCAGCCAGGATGGAACAACCAGAATCCCCAAGGTTCACTCTTCCCTCCTCGACCCCTCTGCAATCCCTTACAGCCCTGCTCCCAGCCTTTCCAGTCAATACCGTTCGTGTCAGGCTGGACCACCGGCACAGACTGTGGTACGAGCCTGTATGCGCATTTCTGATACAGCCAGACAGAAGTGCTGCTCAGAGCTGCCTCCTTCCCGAATGGCCAAGTGCAGCTCTCAGCCCTTTTCCTTTGAAGTTCAAACCCCTAAGTCTGAGCTACAGACCTTCTAGACAGAAAAAGGTTTCTGGGCATGAAAGTCTGGTTGCCTCGGATTAATAAAAATACATGTTTAGATGCATTCTAGTCCCACGATTTCACCTTACCTTACATTTGATGATTGCACAAAGCAGTGATTATGCTAAAGGTGGAGAATGTAGCTTTTCCCTTCCCTAATAGCTCCCACTGAAACATAAACGCATTTTCAAGCAGGTCTTAAAAATATGCATAATTGCATAAAAGCAGCAATTGCACTGAACTCTACGGTAGTTTGCACAGAAATAAGACAGGAAGAAATCGTTAGGACTTTGCAGACTCGCAAAAACTTCAGACTAAATATTTTTGCAACTTTTGATTTAGATCTGTCTATGATCCCGCATACTTTTATTATCTCTAGTGGCATCAGCTCCACCCAAACCAAACAGTTGTGAAGGTAGAAGAGAAAAATGAAGGTTGCTCCATGCTATGGATCTATACATAGAGTAAAACAACCTTAATAGCATATGGGATTGCATATTCTTATTTATCACTCTGAATTTTCCTTTGTTTATAAATAAGGAATAAATAACCAACTGTTACCATCTAATGGGGAAAACTAAGAATCAGATCTGTATTCCCTTCTCTCCATATCCACTACTGAATGCGTGTCACTTCTCTGTTTCCTAATTTCCTCCTCTGTATAATAGGAATGCCAGTATTTACTTCTTTTGAAGAGGATTTGTGAGGATAAGTTAGTATTAAGTGCTTTGCAGTGCTTCAAAACTCATTTGACTTTCACTGTCTTTTTAGGTCCTTTAATGGTCATAGTAGAATATTGCAAATATGGAAATCTGTCCAACTATCTAAGAGGAAAACGAGGAGATTTCATTGCATACAAGGTAAAAAAAAATGACAGGCTTCTCGCTGTCACAAGGCGGAGAATTAGCAACCACTGACCGCACGTTGGATTTGTTTCTGCATTGGCACTGAGACAGTTTGGTTTTTATATAGGCACTTTATTTTCTCACCCCATTTCAGTTTGTATGAGGAGGAAAAGGAAACCTTTTCCCCTGTAGGATCTCGCTCCCATTCTCTTCTTTTCTAGCACCTACTAAAGAATTAGTTGCAAATAGCCAAGCACCCTAGCACATTTGGGGGGGGGGCGGGCAGGGAATTATTTGGGAGATACTACCCAGCACAAGGAGGGCAACCCTTGGGCTGTGCAGTATCTCGCAAGTAATTCTCCCTCTCTGCAAAGTAGTAGAGAAAAACTGGTATTATCTGAACTAGGAGAAGGCGAACCTTCCCAAAATACAAGCCCAGTTTGGGGATTTTTGTTTGTAGCCCCCCCCCAAGCTCACCCTGCCCTCATCTGCTCATTCCCAGCTTCGGTGTTCTCCCTTCCCCTGTGCCAACCTAAAAGTCTGCACTGTATGCGGCGAACTGGCTCACAAACATGGTCTGTATTAAAACGAACCACATGGGTTTGGTTTCCAAATGGTTGTCTGCATCCACACAAACATTTGTGCTAGCACAAACTGGGCTGGGATATGGGGGAAGACAGCAGAGGCCAGAAATCAGGGATGGGGAGAGGATGGGACTACAGCATCAAAAGGACGCTCAGATCCAAGCCCTGCCAGAAACTGGAGCCTCCCCAAGATTATTTTCCCGGATGATTCTATTATTATTATTATTATTATTATTGCTATTGTGCACCAGCACAAAAGTACATAAGGTACTTTGTGTAAGAGAAGATTTTCCTGGTACAGGCACTCAAAATTTCTTTTCTCACCATTGTTTTCATGAATTGCAGGGACTGGTTATGTCTCACTCCCCAGGAGAGGGTGAGACAGATGCATTTCAGTGCACATCATACACATACCTTGAACTGTGATTTTTAGTGTGGTTTCCTAAGAAACAGTATCTCCCTGCTCATCTATCAGTCTCACCTGGCCCGATTCTAGCTAACGTTTATGGTGGAATATTGCTATCAGTAAAACGGGAGGGTTTGTACTGATAACTAGGAAATCAGGCTTTGTTAGTCCTGCTATTCAGGGAACATCATGTTCAAACATGTTGTGAGCTCATCTCCAGAGGACACTTTCTCCATATGCCATTCTTTTATATTTTGAATGCCCAGGCACTGCATCATCCAAAGCTAAAAAATCAGTTTTCTACTATTTCTAGTCCCAGGAAAACTCTGACCAAGCAGAGAAAAGTCTGGATGAGTCCAACAGTGACTTGACCGAACTGATCAAGAGGCGCCTTGAGAGCGTAGCCAGCACTGGAAGCTCCGCCAGCTCAGGATTTATTGAAGATAAGAGTTACAGCGATTCAGAAGATGACGAAGAAGGTAAAAGAAACCTACCTAAGGCCAGACCTTTTATTGTAAAGATTTCTGTTCCTTGACTAGTACCACACACACTGTCACACATTTTACAAGCCCTTACACTGCTTGACTTGTTCCTGATATCACAAATTCTTTCTCTTGCCTGTGCCCCACTCCAACTTTCTGACAAAAAGAGGTTCGCAATAGCGTATGCATCTAAAAGCTGCTCCTGTCGTGTAAGAGGAGCAATAACAGTATTTTACCAGAAGATTGGTGGGGCCAGTCTTGTCACTCGCTCACTGTAAGTAGTTTCCCTCACTTTTAACCCCAGATGTTGTCTTCCCCATAGATTAACGTTGGGTGGAACTTTTTCAGTCATCTGATCTTCTGCCTCTAGGTCAGTGGTTCCTAAAGCAGAGTGGTAATCCTAGTAGAGAACTCATGTCACGATACTCAGATGCAGGGCTGGGGTCACCAGCATGCAAGTGGCACCAGTGCCAAAAAAGCTTGTAGCTGTTGCTCTAGTGTTTTGCTGTGTCTGTGATCTCTCCTAGATGCTGAGGATCTGTACAAGCGGCCCCTGACGTTGGAGGATCTGATTTGCTACAGCTTCCAAGTGGCAAAAGGCATGGAGTTTCTCGCCTCCCGAAAAGTGAGCTCATTAAAACATCAGGGCTGAACTTCTTTCACAGAATCATGAGTATCTGATACGAAGAAATCCAAATATACTTTTAAGCCTGAGTAATCTGCTCTTTGCTCTTATGTTAAAGTGTCGGAGACCACATTAGCTCTGGTCGTTAGGCAATAAGTAGCACTGAAGGAGTTGTGAAGGAATATCCATCATGTTCTTGGCTACAAGGACTGGCATCTGTAACGTGAGAGTTTAGATAGGAGTGAATACAGATTGTAAGACAATTTGCGGAACTGTCTCATAAATGAATGCAGAAAAGGCTTCTCATAGAGGAAGATCCCTGTAGTGTGGTCAACAAAAGTACTACTGAAAAATTATTCATTTAGCTTGTCGTAATGTTGGAGACTATTGGCAAAGTTAGCACAAAAAAAACCAAACAAAAAAAGAAATACGGCTGTAGCCTATGGAATGCCTGGTTTTGAAGTAACTTGACTGTAATGCACATGCCAGAGTGTGCACAAAACTGAGAGCTTGCACTGACCACACAGCTACCAGGGCAGCGCACACACAAACCATGAGCACGGGAACGGCCGATGGGCAGTTACCCCGGCCTCACACACACTCGTGGGACTGCATTTGCAAATGTGGCTGCAGCTGCTTTTTGCCCTCTCCCAAATTTGCCGCGGAACAATTAACTGGAAAATGGCGCTCCCTTCGTCTCCTCATCACTGTCCAAGTTATTTCGCATAGAAACATCAGAAAACTGTTACGCTTGGCTTATTCTCCAAGTTGTTTTCTCTTTTGCACTATATTTGCAGCGGATTCCCACACACATTTCCCCTCTCTAACCTGCTCACAACAAAAATTCATTTACCTTTCTACTTCCAAAGAAGGTCTCATGCTTTCAACTCTAGCAGCAGCTCGTTGTCCAGGCTCTGATCTCGTTTGTCCTCATTCCTTCACAGTGCATTCATCGGGATTTGGCAGCAAGGAACATCCTTCTTTCAGAGAACAACGTGGTTAAGATCTGTGACTTCGGACTAGCCAGGGATATTTATAAAGACCCTGACTATGTACGGAAAGGAGATGTAAGTAGAAGAAACTTGACATGCTAATCTCAAGTTCTTATTCCCCTAGGGCTTGGGCAGATTAGTAACAACAGTTCTAGCAACACAGTGTGTTCTTTTGTGTTCTTAGGCAAGACTTCCACTCAAATGGATGGCTCCGGAAGCCATTTTCGACAAAATTTACACAACACAGAGTGACGTGTGGTCTTTTGGAGTGCTGCTATGGGAAATATTTTCTCTAGGTAAGAGTGGTTTAAAACTTTTTTCCCCCCTCATTTATGGCTCTCTCTCTATGAAAAGTTCTAAGCAAAAGATGACAACGCGGTGCCATGTTTCTGTTTTAGTTAATAGAATTGCACAGTGTAGATCAGGAGTAAAATAAAGTCCCTGGGCTGAAGTCAATGAGAACTCCACCTGGGAAAGTACACGAAAACAGGGAATACCGTGGGGAGGGGAAGGGGAGACACCAAAACAAAATCCAAACCTAACATTTGTAATAATTGAAACCAACAGAGCACAGAGATAACGCAAGCCTCTGCTGCTGGGGAGTGAAATGTTTCTTTGAGAGCAATGAAGAAGTTTCCCTGTCAAACCATATTTTCCCCTAAGCACCCGCTTCAGGAAACCACACAGCTCAAAAGTTGCAGAGGATTACGCTGCTGTTGACATAGCGGTCTGATGTTGCTAGTGGCAGCCCATGGAACACAAAGCAGTTTGCTCACATGACATTTTATCCCAGCTTGATTATCTGCCCCACAAAAGCTAAGTAAGATTTTCTCAGTAAGAAAAACGTCTTGGCAGTAGCTGCCATCAGGTTGATAGGAGAACCAGTGCTGGACTCTGCGGAAGTCATTTTGGCAGCGAACGGGTAGAATGCATACTCTTCTGGCCATATCATTTGCAAGCCACAATATTTTTTCAAGAATAGCAATGGTTTTCTTTAGGTACTATAGATTTCATCTCATGGTGCTGCTAGGAATCTCAGCCTCGCTGAGATCTGGTTACTGTCCAGCAGATAAAGCCCTGAAATTTAGACAAGCAGTCTTACAGACAGTTGGACTTTGCCACTCTCAAATTCTCCTTGCCGAGTGGCAAGTTTTGCGTTCCTGAGGGAATTGAGGAATGTCAGCTCTGGCTTTTTAATCAGCATTCGCAGACAAAAGAAAACAAGAAGCACTGTCAACTTAAGCTGCTGAATTTTAAAGCAAACTCTGTAATCTCCTACTATCTTTGGTTCATGGATCAGTTGAAATTAATGATCAGGCTTAAGATGCCAAGTCCAGATCTGGATGCAAAGTCTGGAGCTGTTTCTATCCTAATCTTTAATTTAAGGCTGGCTGCAAAGATCACAACCTGATTTCAGTCCAGGTCTTTGATTTGGACTTTTCTCTAGTTTGCACCAGCATGTGAAACAAAGTCCCTACTCAAATGGTTAAAACAAGCAGCAGTTATTGCTTCTCTGGAGTTCACTCCTAGTTATTCGGAGTTTTGTTACTCCAGCGTAACTGCTCCGTGGCTCTGTAACAGCATCACCTGCTGCATGTGTTCTGAAACACCCCAGAAAGAGAAAGCTCCAGAAGCACCGGCAATGCCCCAGTTCCAACAGATGATTCAAGATGATGCTTTAGCGTTAGCACGCAGAGGCACGCTCAGAGGGGACAGTCTCTCCGTTGGGCATCTCCAAGGAACCACATGAACTGAAGACTGATGAATGGCAAGGACCACTGCAGAAGGCAAACTGTTCATACCATTGCCAAAGGTCCTGACAGAGTTTCACAGATGTGAACTTCGGGTCACTTGGCCTTTAGTACTGAAGAATAATAAAAATTAAAATGTAGTCACTGAAATTCATCTCTATTTTTAACTATTTTAAAAAATAATTTATCTGGTTTCTTTTAATTTTAGATAGCCTCTTTGCTTAATGAAGGTGCTTTCTTGGAACAATAGACTGTCCTCTTCTGAATTCAGAGGAATCTACTAAATTACTCCAAGGGCTGCCATCTGTAGAGCAGCCTCTGCCCTCGTTATGACGTAGATCACAAACTATTTTCTTCAATCCGTGGCACAGATTCAAAAGCAGTCATTTTCTCTAAGAGGGTTTTTCATACAGATCATCCAGGCATGTCTGTGGTTTGGCACTGCTCACATCTGCAGCTCACACGATAAATATTTAATTAAGGATTTGTGTCACTGATTGAACTCTCTTATATAAAAGTTTTACAGATCATTGAGAGCCAGGGGATGGAAGTTATTTGTCGTTGCTACAGGGTACGTTTTGGCTCCCATTTACAACTGCTGCTTTTACTGGGTCCCACAGACTTAGCACCCTCTAAAAAAGGAGAAGATACCAATTAGCAAAATGCAGTTTGGTTTGGATACAGGCCCTTTCAGGGGCAGAAGCTGAATGAAGCACGATAGGCTTCCTCCAGAAAGGCTGGCAGACTGGGTCCATTGTGGTGATACACAGAGAAATCAGGACCTGAGAGAGCTTAATTTTCATTTGGGGCTGAGTTTGCATTGAGCTTTACATTATTTAAATGAGGTCAGCACACCTCACGTCAGGTAATGCCAGCAGTGTTTAATGCATCTTTAAATCACTTACATGGCGCATTACAGGATGTCAGTGTCTCCTGGAATTTAAATGTGCACTGTTCAAAAAGCAATCAAAGGTAATTATGTAAACAACCAGTGCCTGGTAGTATAACATCAGCATCTTATTATCCTACTAAAATAAAACCAAGATCAAAAGAGTGCTACCATATCCAATGCATGCCACATCTTTGAGCATTTTGGAAGAGATTTCCCTTAAGGAAAACATCATGTGTAGACCTTACACCATATGTTTCAGCCTACGTTTCTCCCAAGCTGTCTCAGCAGCCCCAATCCAAGTCACTAGGCTTATCACGTCGTCCAGATAAAGTACAATGGTGAGTGGAGGTGGGAAAGGGAGAGTTCCTTGCTTTTGAGATCTGAGCTGGCTGCAGCTGGTAGGAGGCCAACACTGGTCAAAATATAAACTACCAAAAGATCCTGCAATCAAAAAATTATTCTTCTTTGCCTTCCCTGCACTTGCTCTCACCGATATATTGCAGTTGATATGATCAATGATGTAATCAAAGAAAGGTAACTTAGACTGTGAGATTGAGTGGAATTCTCCATCCCTCCTCATCCAATTCTACTGAGTTGCCCTCAAGGTCTCAGTCCCAATCAATGTACTTGCAAGACTAATTCTTATCAATAACCTCTGCTGTGCTCATGAGCCAGATCCAGCCGGTAATACTCAGCAAACTGAGGGGTTTCTTTTGCATGTCAGAATGGTCAGTGTACAATGGTGGGACAGTTCATCAATGGCATGACTCCATTCAGCTCCTCCAAATGGAAATCAGTTGGCCATGATGGCACAACAATCACATCATGCAGCCAGAAATGAATGAACAAGGCCATACAGCCCATCTCTTCTCTACTGAGGAAAGGTGTTTCAGTGTTGCCCCAGTACATTGGCAACCTAGGGCTAACTAGATCAAGTGAGGCTTATGCTGACTTCTCTCGAGAGGCTGTGCCACTTTTAAATAGATACAGGATCAACTGGGCAAGCCACAGATGGATTCACAAAGCCTCAGTACCTTGCAAAGGTTTGTAAAGATAAACCTGTACAGACGAAAAGACAAAACCAGGAGATGTACAGAGCCAGCCACGTAGGGCTCCCAGACCCTCCTCCTACCCCTACCCCCTCATCACAGTGTGGCTGTGGGAAAGGGACACTGTCGTTTCTATCCATTTATTCAGAGAGATCTTGTGAGTTGATCGAAGCCTGTTTTGAGATCTTTGGCTAATGGGTGATACCATGTGAGCTGAACATTACGTTAGCAGGTTACGGTGATCATAATGGCAGGCCAAGACAAAACTAGGAAGGAAAATTAAGATATAAAGCAGAAATGATGCTCCTGACTAGTTCCAATCTACATAACTCCAGGAAACACTCTTAATACTATGATCCGATACTTGCATATCAAGGGAGTTCAGATGTGCTGTGGCTAAGTGTCCCTGAGCTTTGAATGTCATCAGAGCCAATTTGCTGTGTTGAGACGCTCTTTTAGGAAGTCACCAGGATCTTTGCTCCCTGGTGCATAGTTTTGCAGATTGAGCAGTCAGATTCAGAGAGTAGAATAATTCTGGGAACAGCCACGTTTTGGCACCTTCTTCGCTGCTTTCATCCAAAAGATTTCTGCTGTGCTTGTTGTGCCCCCAAGTGCACAGCACATGATGGTGTTTCCAAATGGGGGGGAGGAATGCAGGAAACAGGCAGGAATGTTATAGATGGTAAATCACATACAGATTCCTCGAGGGCCAGATACGGATTCAGATTCCATTCAATCCCCTATGTTGGGACTTGATTAAATTTTCTTCCAAACTCACCATCCAGCTTCTAGGATGCCAGAATGTGAAAGACAAGGGTTGTGCTGCCTTTGCTGAGAAGGAAGGGAGGAGAGCTTACAGATCTTTTAGGTCTACCCACAATAGGCTCAGTAACCTTTCAAACTTCAGTGTAGACACCTTTGGAGTTGTACCTATGAGGTCTGGATTACTCTGATGCCAGAGCACTTTCTCAAACTGTGGATTTGTTCCCCTTATTTATGGTCCAGCATGAAGTGCAGGTGTCATACAACAAGGATCACAACCTCTCAGTTGAAGGGAAGAGCACATTCGATGCATACATGGATTTACGCTAGCCATTCCTCTGAACGTAACCATTTACGCAGGAAATTAAATAAGTCGCACACCTTCATTTTGATAACTGCTGGGCCAACCTCTGTGCAAGTTAATATAATAGTACTGGTCCCTTTACAGGCATCTGCCTCTCAAAAGCAATTGCAGTTGCCATGAACTGTCCTCCCAGGTTTCACACTGACAATTGAGCGACCCTGAAAATAAGCAGCACTGAACTCACTCAGAAAAGAAAACAAGGCTAAAAATTTGGAAGGTCACTTTTCAAAGAAATTTTACCTGTAGGACTGCATAATATATATGCAATACTGAACTGGTGAACCAGGAGAGAAGGACTACAAGCCTACCCCTGAGGATGAACTGCACGGCTCTGGCAGCCTGCTGCAGGAGCGAGGTGCCTACAGCTTTCTCTGCACTTACAGATGCCAGAGATTCTGAGGCAATGAATGACGAGCAGGACTTAACTTACCTCATGTGTATTCATTTAGTGCAGGGTCTTGGCGGACTGACAGTTTGGAAACCAGTATGTAACCAATCCAATGAGTTGGAATTTTTCTACCACTGACCAAGAGGTCATTTAAAGTCTCAAACTAATAAAATTTATTTCCCTTCTGCCACATTTCACCTTGGAGCAGTCCTGGCTAGATCACAAATGCAGAGGAGACAGCACGATTGAAATCTCTAAAGAGACAGAGTGAGTCCGTAACAGGTTTCCAAACAAAACAAGCAAATAGTGACTGCAACCCCAACTTTGCTCTAGCTTCTTTTACTGTCAAGACTCTAGGTCTAATCTCGAATGCTCCGCAGACATCATCGATATGTGCTTAATTCACTGGACTGGAAAACAGGATTATGCCATTCTGGAAATTCCTCCTTATTTCTCCCATCAGGTGCCTCACCATACCCTGGAGTGCAGATAGATGAGGACTTCTGCCGACGGCTCAAAGAAGGAACCCGGATGAGATCTCCAGAGTACTCCACTCCAGAAGTGTAAGAGCTCCTGGTTTTATAGTGAGAGCTGATACATATCATTTAAGTATTACAAAAGAGATTGTATTTAAGTGTGGAGGGGCAAGGAGACCTCATCAGATGACAGCTATGTATTTTGTTTTCAGTAAACGTTGTAGTTGTGCATATCTTGGGTGTCCTGATACCACAGGCGAATGCTAAAGACAGACCCAAGTCAGCTTGACCTTTGCCAACGATGAGATTAACAATCTCCCCATGAATCTCAGTACAGGAGACTACTGTGTCTGCCTCGATCTCCAATTCTGTGACAGAAACTAGGCATCCATAATTATGACTAATTTCAGCAATATCAGTGGGGCCCATCAGTCAAATTTTAAGTTAGGTGAAAATAAAAAAATCTTACAGGCTCAGCTGAGGCAGGAACATAGAAGGAAAAAGCATCCCACATGAAAACTAGAACAGAATTTCAGCACAAGTAGATTTGAACATGTCTTAATCCAAAACTATCCAAACAATGACCAAAACAAGCAGCAGCAGAAAGAAACAGTTTGGAAGCAAAGCTCCTATCCCTTTCCTTTCTTAATACCTGTGGTTTTATCTAGCTACCAGACGATGCTGGATTGTTGGCACGGCGTACCCACGGAGAGGCCCACTTTCACCGAGCTCGTGGAGCGCTTAGGAGATCTTCTTCAAGCCAACGTGCAGCAGGTACAGCAATACAATCACTTCTTCAACAAATGCATACGTGTAGATGTATACGTATGTGGATATGTGCCTACGTGCACACAGGTAAAGACTAGGCTGAGCAGTTAATGTTAGATTTGACTTCATAACAGAGGTCACAAGGAAAATGGCTGCTGGGATGAGTAAAGAAAATGTTAACTATTCAAAGGGGATTATATTTCAAAACTAGATGTTTATCCATCCATAATAAGCACAAACTTACATTAATTAAAAAAAGGCTCAGTTGTCCCTTAGAGGAACAATAGTGCTTTATCTCACAAACAATTTTAATTAGATTCCAACGTAGTAAACTGCCAGTAGTTGGTCTGAACTTTCTCTCTCATTTTCTGAGCTTATGTTCATCAGTGCTCTTAGGAGCTTTAAATTGATGCAGTTTAAAGCTCAGAAAGCCAATTACATAATTATTAATTTCATAATAGTTAAATCAGTTGTTTTCTTCTTCAATAAAAACAACCAGACCTGTTATGTAACTGTCAATTTAATTTAAGAAGAAATCAAACACTCTCCTCCAGCTCCTTCCTGTTTGTAAACAAATTTAGTGAAGCTAAGTTGAAGAGGGCCCAGTTTGCAATATGAAGAGCTTGTGAGTTTTATCCTATAACCAAAGCAGATTAAGGAGACATAAAAATCATGATAAGGGAATAAGGGCACTTAACTGCTGCGCAAAATTAAAAAAGAAAAAAAAAATCAAGCCAAAGGAAATTTGGACCAATAGTTTTAGGACTTAAAGGAAGAGTCATTTCTGAAGATTACTGCAGGGGTGTAATGACAATGCAGAGCTTATTAAGATGTGCACTGAATTCTATTAAACTCACAGCACCAATTTCTTGTGAGGATAAGAAATAAAATCCTTTAAGGCTACCATTTTAAGGACTGGCTCTTGCTAAGCTGCAACCTTTTAAGTTGAACATAAGCAAAAAGTCTATACATAGACAATATTCTTTTACCAATTCCAAAATCTGTGGAAGTCGTATTGGCCATAGGGGTTTTGTGACTTCATGCCACTCCCTCCCTCCTCCCAAATGCATGGCTTAAACTTGGATTTAGGTGTCCCTAAGACTGGTCCCTTGAAATTCCCAGAGGCCAACGCAATGACAATATAGAGGACTGCTTTCCTGAAGTGCAGATCAGTGAAATTCCTTTCGCTTTCACTGAGGCAGAACAGCCACACATCTGGAATGTAGTAACGATCACAAAGAAATTGCTGCAAACTCATCAAAGATGCTGCTGTGAAAGTCAGCAAAGCCAGCTACTTTTAAACTGGATGCGCATATATTGACACCCTCCCTACAACCGTCGCGCTGCTGTACCATATGTGAGGGATGTTTAGAAGTTTTGTAACTGCTATAAAGACCAGTGAAGCAATAGCTGAGGCTGAGATGCCTGGAAGAAAGAACACGCTAACTGCAGATGAGTACTGGAATGTTAGAGACCATTTTCAGCCATGCTACATGGTAGGTTTCCCAAAGTGAACCATTTTCCTCATACAAAGCCTCCCACACAGTAAATGTCGGATAAAGCCATACATTCTAACTTCCACATGGCGAGAAGAATGTCATAATCACTTTGAAGAAACATCATAAAGTTAAAATAAAATCTACTCCTTTCTCAGTGTAAAGCTCTGAAGAATACAACAACCTTTTACATCTGAGAAGCAGTACAAAATGATCTTTACCAGCTTTGTGCTCTTTTATGTTATATAGGATGGTAAAGACTATATCCCACTGAACATCACCTTGTGTCCTGATGGAGAATCTAACTCCAAAACTTGCCCTGTGGAAGAAAACTTGAACAACTGTGTTATCCGCTGGAGCGCAGTGGAAACTGGGTAAGAAAAATATACATGGGGACAGGAGGGAAAGAAAGAATTGATATATCTGGGTACTGCTTGTTGTCCTCTCTCAGTATGGCTGCTTTAAAGGAGTTGGACAGACAAATTTGTCAGAGCGTTGTTTATTAATTATACGAGATGAAAAAAGACGACTGGTCCAGGAATCTGAGCTGTGTCAGGGTTGTTAATTGAGCTACCAACCGGTGCAGCATCTGCTCGTGCTTTAGGCTGACCCCGCAACTTTCTTGCTTTCAGTAACAGCAGCAAGAAGCGACCACTGAGTGTGAAGACATTTGATGAGGTGCCAGTGGAAAAGGAGAAAGTGATGCATGAGGTAAGTGAGGTGATTGCATCCTTCTCTACCGGGTTCACAGATCACTTGTCATCAGCACCAGAAACAGTTATTAGAGCTTTTGAAATCTGTGTGCTAAGAAAAAAGCTTTAAATCAAGCAGAAGATTTGGTCCTAGCATCTCAAACATAGGTCTCT
Organism: Egretta garzetta; assembly: GCF_000687185.1. NCBI lineage: Eukaryota > Metazoa > Chordata > Aves > Pelecaniformes > Ardeidae > Egretta > Egretta garzetta. The sequence goes on from NW_009259682.1 coordinate 78,209, forward strand.
GCGACAACAAAGAGGGACCTGCATTTAGGTTAACAAACAATTTAAAGAGAAGCTCATGCATGATTATCCAGGCTTTGATTAGGGCTAAGGGGCTTTATATTACATATTTCAATATGGGTTTCCCCCCATAAGAAAGTGGCAGCTCATTGAAATGGAGCCTTTTGAAGGAAATTTGTCCAGAACACATTCTGGCTGGCTGTGACAGCCAATAACTCGGCAGTGGTGAGGGTATTCAGTTCTGGATGAACAAGACCAAGACTCAAGTTCCTGCTCTACTTGATTCACACAAAGAGCTTTAACCCTGGATTTTCCCCACCCTAAGTGAACCTATTTATTGCTAGTTTAATGGCACTGCAGGGTGGGAGGTGTCGAACGGTTTCATTTTCACTCCAGTGGAAAACAAAAGCTTGTTTTGTTACAATGATGGTTCTGCTTGTTGGCTTCCTCTGAAATTACAGGTTCATGCTCCAGCTAAAGTCTCCAGCTACAACTTGTCCTGGACATACTTAATGTCCTTGACAAATACAGCGTATTTCTCATCTGTTCTCTTGGTAGCACGAATTGATGCCCATTATTCGCTAGTACTTTGCCAGATGCCATTTCTGCACCTTTACCAGTGCATCTTGGGGATTAGAAAGCTTAGATTTTCTCTGGCTCCTGCATCTTTCCTCTGACAGGATAAAAATCTGTCCCTCTGAATCACACAAAGACATTTACTAGATAGATCCAGTATCTGTAAGAGATTACTGCTGCCAGCGTGAGCATTACTTTCCTACATGCTCCCTATTCCTGGCATTTTAAAGCAAGTCCTTACATGAAGGGGGAAAAAAGTCTCAAAAAAGAGTAATAATACATTAACAGATCAGAAATAAATGTGATATTTCAATGAGGATCTTTTAAAGCAAAATTATGGTATGATCTACTTTTGGACAAAGTAAGTGCACTTGGGTTACTAAAATTATCTTAAATATCAAGACATTAATACTGATTAGCTCATTATTTCAAACAGTTGCCCAGGAGCTCTGAAAGTGCTCTACCACACCTTCCTGCAATTGTGCTACTTATCTGTGGGCTGTGTTGATATTCTTCTAACAAATCTGTGAGCAAAATGCAAAGCAGCACTCAGATAAATTGTTTCTAGACTACAGATTTTAAGGGAAAACGGTCAAGATAAAAAACAGAGAGAAGAGCTGGGTTCTACTAAATTAAGTCTGTCAAAAACTCGGGATTTTGCTTTATACTTTGAAAACCAGTTTCCAAACTGATCTTATTAACAGCTGATGTGTTACCAAAGTGTTTATTAAAAAGCTTTTGCTTTTTATTTATTGTTTGTTGGGATTACTTTTTCTGTTTCAATCAGTTTGAATGGTAAAATAAGAATAACTAGAGTTTCACTTCCCATGTTGAAGTCTTTTGCTTTCTTGGTTTTGACAGACAGACAGGCAACTTTCCAGCATCGCAAAATATTTCAAATGCAAAGGAACCCCCCAGAACATTTAATATTTTTTAAATTACTTCAGACAAGGACCATGCATGTCTGTGAATCTGTGTGGCACTTAGCGCAATAACAGCTTGATCTTAGTTGCAACCTTGAGACTCAACTTGAAGTGCAGCGGAATCACAACCTCAACTTTAAAACTAAGGAAGACAGTTTTGTTGAACAGCTCATAAAAAACCCCACATAACCCAAGTACAATGAGCCTTTTAGGCTATGTATCTTTGCAAAGCGCTTGGATTTGCCAAAATAATGCTGAACTCCCTTAAACTGAATATTGTTAAATACTGAAATTCCTTAAAACTTCAATGCTTCTAGTAGTGTATTTCTAGTAGGTATTTAGGGTACTTTTTCTCCGAGCAGCCTCGCCAGTATTACTCGATATATTCTTTATGAATTTCTGTCCATTCATATCTCAGCTATCCTGCATAGATGGTATCCATATGTCATGCTTAATATCAATTTCAAGTTTGAAAATGTCAAATTATTTTTTGATGTGGTCGTTTTAAGGGCGCTCTTTCAAAATACAGCTCAAAAATTTTATCATTACAAAACCAAGGAAAATGTTCTCAGGCTAAAATAGCAGCGTTATCAGGAACAGCTGGATAAAATGATAAGACAATATTCTGAAGAATGGGCTTAATTTCATACACCAACTGGACATACCTATGTGTCAAGGACTTTACTAAAGAGCACACAATTGAGAGTTTTGATGCAAACATTTGCCCACCAGGTTGTTGGTTGGAATCTTGTGATTACATAGAATAGCTGGTAGCTCCTACATCAGTTCCAGTACACAAATATCAATATTTAAACACCGCAATATAACATCTACAGATGGCCACCTCGTTGGCAGTCTCTCCCTGATAATGGCATAGACAGGGAGCCCCAAACTCTACAGGCCACAGTGAAGGAGAAGTTTTATTCTCCTGCCCTTGCTTTGCCTGCTCTGTACCTCTAGACAGTTTCAGAAGGTGAAGTTCCATCAACTTGCCTAAAAGCGATATCATCACAAAATAAGATAGCTGGAATTTGGTGTTCTAACTAGCTCCTTGGCTTTTCTTCTCTCCTGACTTGAATAGTGCTTTATGGTTTACTCTCCCCAGGGCAAGCCATTTTTAAGCTAAAAGCGCTTCATGCTGCCACGATCGTTTGGCACTCTGCTGATGTTCTCTTCCTTTTGCTACTCAGGAGTCGGACAGTGGGATGGTGTTGACGTCAGATGAGATAAAAAGCCCAAAGAGGCTGGAAATCCGTTCTTGGCCATATGGGATCATGGCTCTAGCGTGAGTACTTTTGGTTATTTCTTTTGAAAACAGGGTCCCGTTCAGAAAAACACTTCCAAAATTTGCAATTTTGTTTCTGATTCCAAAAGGAAAACCATTAGACCATCTAAACAAGCTAGGAGGAGAATCAACTCTAATTCAGTACTGTAACTGAAAGACCATGGTTAACGTATTTTAAGATGGAGAAATTTATAATGTAAACTCTGCTTCCAAAAAGAAGTTGAAAATGAAACAGTTGCAGGTCTCTGAAAGGAATCCCACTGCACCTAAGTTACAGGAAGGTTAATTAACATGAAAAGTGTTGATTCATGTGATAAAAAATGAAAACTCATTTCTTCAGCTTTGAGCACATAATGCCTTGTGATTCTGAATCACATTCAAGAGTGCTCTCTAGTGAAGCTGGTGTCTCCTGTTCATGATCCAATCTCCTGGGGCAGAATATTCTGCACATGGCAAATGATAGGAGCAGAATTGCTGGGAATATACATATCTACTTCAGCTGTTTCTTGACTGCCTTTCTAGTGTTCTCCTTTACTGATGGAACAAAGTTTGAAGAGCTTGATCTACTAATCCCGAAAATAACATTTATAGTTATACTGGTATCTAACAAAGCTATGTTTAACTTTAGACATACAGGACTGGCACCTTTACAACTGAGAAAAGTTAAGGTATGAATAGTAAAGAATAGTATAAGCCCTGTGAGCAAGTACATTTACCAGAACCGTGATTTCTACATTTGCGTTATCACAGCCATGAAGAAAAGTCCTACTGAGAAGTCCCTTAATCCTGCCACCCTCGTGATCCTATGAATTACATTGTTCATATTTGGTTTACAAATAGAGGCTGTGCCAGTGTTTGCTATGTGCTCATCCACTCATAGTACAGACAAGCACAGAGGAATAAAGGCAGATATTTGACTTTTAGCTAACAGCCCACAGTTCTTTATATTTCTGTAACCATCAGGCACGGGCAGAGAGTTGACCTAGTAGCAAAATAGGTCTTCTCCACCTTCCTAGAAAAGTATAACAACAATAGTAACCCATTTTACTGATTCAAATGTCAACTTGTAGAAATTCAAAGAATAGCTACCCAAAATATTAAAAAAATAAACAATTCTGTAGCAAGGAATTCCATGTCTGTTCAGTAAATTAAGCTAATTAAACTGCCTAGAGTTTTCTCTGAAATCTATCGATGAGATTTCTATCATTTCCTCTACATTAAACTCAATGATCTTTCCCACCAGAGCAACTGCTTGTTCTACATTAAGTCACCATTTTTCTACATTAAAGAGAATGATAGAAGAAAAAAAAAAAAAACCAACCAAAACCCTAGTGCAATTTCTGCTTCGTATGGAAGAGTTCACATGAGAGTGCAGAGTTGGAATCTAACAGTATTTCAGAGGGGCTAAGTCCCTCGCTCAGAGAGAAAAGCAAGATGGAAGGAGCTTGCCTTGCCTTTTCAGTACTTAAACCCATAAATTCCTCAATGTTTGAAGGCAGGAGAGAAGGAGAAAGAGGAAAAGGGAAGAGGAAGGCTAGAGAGCCTTGTGGCACTAACGGGGAGAATTCAAATGCTACAGACTCTGCTGGCTAGGAGCGTGACTTCAGGAATAACCTTGTTCAGCTGTACTTCCCCTGCAGCACTGGCCCGGTGTGGTACCTGTTGGGGGGTTAGCAGAGATCTAGATACAGTTCCACGTTTTTATCCTATGCACCCGCTGAGAGGATTCCTGCACAGCACAGTGCATTGCTATGGAGACCAGATAGCACCAGCTCTAAAAAAAGGAGCTCAAATGTCAGGAACCGCATCACTACGATGCTTTACCTGGGCTGATTTACCTCTCTTTTCTGCATGATGTCATCTTGACACAAATCCAACACAGGCACACACACAAAGAGCCTCCCTGATAGGAGTTATCCTTCTACAGATTTCTGTCAATCGCCTCTGACTGCTGTTTCCCCTCCTGCATTTCCCCAATTTAGATAAATAGTTGGCAGTTCTCCCCCATTCAAAGCTTTCTGCTGAAAAATCAGAAAAATCAACATCCAGCCAGATGCAGAAACACAAGAATTCCATAGCAGCCTGTTCTTTTGAGATTTCCAGGAAAACCTTTGGAACTGCTGTCAGGCCCACTGGGAGTGAACATGAAGTAACGCGGCCCTGCCGGGTTCAGTGAATCTCTGCCTGAGCCACTCCATCTGGGGCTCTCCCCATTTCCAGTCAACACTCCCATAAGGATTCCATTCCTCATGAGATACCTGATACTTTCTGTGCCAGCCAGACCGCGAAAGACCACCTTAACAGAGGTCTGCTATAAAAGCAAACCCTGCAGCAAGCTGTGTTTGCTGTCTCCTTATTCCCAGGACCTGAGCTACCATTGAATGGACAGAGGTGTCTTTTTTTTCTTGGCCATGTCCTTCATTGAGTGTTTGAGGTCCAGCTGAGAAAGCTATTTTGTCAGCTTCTTTTTTTTTAATCTTGCAGACTACCGTTGGCACAAATAGCAGTTTTTACATAATTGCAGAGCATCCTGATGCCCTCTCATTTGAGGACATGACACCCCTTGGTGCTCCTGCCCTACTAACTTGAAAAACAAGCCTCAAAAGCATATAGAATAGTCTAGGAGAGGTCAGAAGAGAGTGCTGGTTTAATAGGGGAGATAAAGTCACCCTTGTTAATTGTGTACCTCTCTCTACCAAAAACATTTACCCTGGATCCTTTTCAAACAGTCTTCCCTTTCTAAAACAAAACTGTTCAAAGGCTTAGCATGTTTTCTAAACCAGGGTGGCTACATTTATTATTTTTTCCAAAATCTTGCAGTTTATTTATCTTGCATTCAATTTCTCTGTCAAGTTTAAAATTTGGCAACACTACACACCATGGAGTGTCAGTGTCAAGAGTTTACTGAAGATTAATCTGATACTCCGGGCTTAGGACCACTGTTAGGCTAGACTAACCCTTTCTGAGCTCTAAGCATTTCATACTGCTGAAGCATAAAGTCACAACAGTAGCTGTAGCGAGGGACAGAAAGATTGACCGGGGTAGTGACACTGGAGTTAGCATTCAAGGAAGCACATTCAAAAGAGGGGGTTTAACGATGGGATGACTCTGGTGTCAGGTTTTATCTCATAATGTTAACAGGCTACTGCCAAGCACTGCTTTAAAATTCTCCCCGAGACTCTATAATCAAGTTATTATTTAAAACTATAATAGTGTTGTGGTTTAACCCCAGCCAGCAACCAAGCCCCATACAGCCACTTGCTCATTTCCCCCCGGGTGGGAAGGGGGAGAGAATCGGAAGGGTAAAAGCGAGAAAACTCACGGGCTGAGATAAAGACAGTTCAACAGGGAAAGCAAAAGCCGTGCACACAAGCAAAGCAAAACAAGGGATTCATTCCCTCCTTCCCCCCGGCAGGCGGGTGCTCAGCCATCCCCAGGACAGCAGGGCTCCATCACGCATAACGATGACTTGGGAAGACAAACGCCATCGCTCAGAATGTCCCCCCCCTTTCTCCTCCTTCCCCCAGCTTTATGTGCTGGGCAGGACGTCATATGGTGTGGGATACCCCTGGGGTCAGTTGGGGTCCTGGCCGTGTCCCTTCCCAGCTCCTTGTGCCCCCCCAGCCCCTCGCTGATGGGGTGGGGCGAGAGGCAGAAAAGGCCTTGGCTCTGTGTCAGCCCTGCTCAGCAGTAAGGAAACCATCCCTGTGTTATCCATGATGTTTCCAGCACAAATCCAACCCATAGCCCCATACCAGCTGCTAGGAAGAAAATTAAGTCTACCCCAGCACAAATAGGTTTGATATCTGCTCAGTTGTCATCCCTCCATCCCTCTCCCTTCTCCTCCCTCAAGCCAATTATCCTCAGCTGCTCCAAAGTTACTTATCTGGTTCTGGCCAGGTCCCATGACACCAGCTGACAGGCTCAGCTGATTCGCTCCGGGCTCTGGATGCTGCATCCAGATCACATCACTGAGGGCTCTGCCTTTGCCAAAGCCAAACTGGGCCTAAGGCAGGTCAATCATATTGAAAAAAAACGATTTTGCTCAGGAGCATCAGGCATTCGTGTCCAGATGCAAGGTGCCCACCAAAAATGCAACGCAGCTGATTGGGCAGAATCCTTTTGCACCATCTCAGAAAAATGAGGCACAGAAATATGTTTACTCCATAGCAGAACTCGGTTTCAGATTTTTCTTCTGCGATGAGCACGCTGAGATAGCACGTGTCATGCAGCACCTTGCACTGTGACCTGACTTGAGGTCTCCAAAATATAAGTAACTTTGAATGAGTAGCTACTCGGGAGTTATGTAAAGCACTTTTTTCTAGGATTATACTATACGCTTACAAGGGCAAAGATTAAAAAGAGAACTGTGAAAGGCTGTGGTCCCCAGCTTGGTTTTGACTGCAGTGCTTTGCATCTCCCTGCATTTTTTGTGCTGGAGCTTGTGTCAGGGACCGCTGACCAACTCTGCCACACGTGCAAGGGGAGGCATACTTAATGAGCAGGTGACTTTGGCCTGTTAAAATTTTATGCTAGCTGTACTTTATATTTAGAAGTGCTTCAAAACAATGAATTCTTGATCCTAACCCCTTGAGCTCTCCGTGCCAGTAGACTACTGATGCACTGATACTGCCAGAGGGGAACCCAGGATTAAATTCTTACTGCACAGCACCCCATCTAAAATGTATTAAAGCAAACTGTGACTCAGTCATAACTATTAGAAGAAAAAATAACCCTTTTATTTCTTTCATTGCAGAAAAAAATTTAAAAAATTAATCACTCTTACTCTGTGCCTCATTAAACACCTATGAAAGCTGTTATAAAGCCCTGAAGCTCCTACACGTTATTATGAGATGCAGTCATGAGACAAACCGCTCTACTTGGCAACGCACAGCCCAATTTCTCATCTTACCCTAAATACAGCTTCTGAACAAGGCCAGGGTTTCTACACAGACACAATAGTCCATTACTTTTTCCTATTGAGGGCAAGGTACTTGGGTGTCTTATTGTAAAGCAGTAAGAGCTGCTCCACAGCTCTGGGAGTAAGTGCTACGCTCGCTGCTGTAGACCCTCACTGGTTAGGGTGATTTTCTTAGTCATCTCTCTTCCTCCGTGCTCCTCTTCAAGTCGTTGACCCTGAGATTTAGGCTAATAGAAACTGGCTCCCTCGCACATAAAATAAACAGCTCCTGTAACGATTTCCCAGCTCTTTGATGATTTTAGTATTTTTCTACCTCTAACCAAAATCTCTGGTTCATATGGTAGGATGAAAAAGTCTCATTAGGTCATTTAGCCCTTCTAGCTATTACAGGATTATCCTCTGTGGTATCTGCTAAACAACTTTGACACGTCTCCAGAAAACTTAAAAAAGATTGTGAAAGATTACTTTGTATTCAGGCTAACTTTTCCTTCATCTAGTTTAATTCCTAGACTTTTCAGCTTCATCTGTACCAGGAAATCTGACCTCACACAGTAAAAAAGGGAACTAAAACGCACTTGCCCAAGCTTGTGTCTAGGTCATGAGACCTACTAACTATATCGTGGCCCCACACAGACACACTACACGTGCATGCAATAGCACAGAGCCCGAGCTCTATGATAATCAGGCTGCCCAATACAGTCCTACTTTACAGACCTGGCAGGCTTTCAGTTATCACCAGTAGGTTCCTCCACCTCATTTGGTTTTACATCTAACAGACACTGGCACCAGGCTCAGGGACACGACAGAAACACAGCCTGAAGCGTAGCTGCATTTGCTGGCAATTATGAATGTCTCTTTTGTTGACTTGCCGCTACCGATTTGCATTCTTCTCATCTTCTGGTTCCTCCAGTGCTTTCACCACTTTTGTACTTCCCCCCATAAACCTCCCTAGCTTGTAGGTATCTTTCTGAAGGAGAGAAGTCCAGTGCTGTGCCTTGGCTGACTCTAGTCTCAGCCTATGAAACAAGGCTGAAGCCAGCTCACAATATTCTGCAAAATGTGTTTCCCCAACCGGCACTCCACAGAAATGTGCACATGATGAAAGAGGGTCCTTTAGGTTACAAAATCTGTTTGAGGTCAGGAAATGGCGATGTTCAGATTCTCATCCTTCCCCTTTTCCTGCCCAAAATGGTACACATTCCTGCAAGGACAAACGAGTTTTCAGGTTGGCCATTGGGTAAAATCTGACCAGCTTGGGTCAGTGAGCAAATGTGTTTGAGTTGAATGTCATGGTATTCACACGCCTCATCTTCAGTATTGTGCCGTGGTGAGAATACTAACAGTCAAGGGGGACTGGGCTGAGACGTTCACAGTTATGAGCAGATTTATCAAAACTGAACATCTCTTTTATCGCCTCCTGCAGCTGCAGTGCTCAGAAGTCAGGCAGAGGCAAAATCAGTAAGGAAATACCTTTTGGGGCAGCGTAATGCCAACCCGGGAGAAGCACTGAACCAAGTAATGGCTAGCTTTTAATGAAATTATTTAATTACACAACCATTATTAACTTCTGTAGCTGCATAATTGTGTGATTAATCAAACCTAATGCTTTCAGTCAGAAAATGTTTATCGGTGGGGCTCAGGGAGAATTTTTCTATCTTATACAGAGTTGTACAATTGGCTCAGAGAATAAAGGGGTTTTGGCTTTCCTCTGAAGCATCAAGTACTGACCACTGCCAGAGGCAAGGCTGATTCAGTGTGGCGGTTTCTATGTAGCAAATAAGATTTCAAGGACAGACAGAAAGAGGATGCTGCAGTCCTGTTTTCCAATGTACAGTCCAACACGTACATTTCTCTGTTGCTGAGCATAAACAGAGTAGATTGGAGTGTCCGTAATATTAAAAGGAAAAATGCGAAGACCCTTGGATAGCTTTAATTTAGGAAGTGCATTTAGATGAAAGGAATAGTTTTGAAAGTTAATTGCATTTTGGTCTGCCATAAGACAGCTAATGACAAAGCTTTCTTCTGACCTAACTCATCAGCTTTCTGTCTTTAGAGCAAATAATAGATGTCAGCATTTAAGAGTCCTTCTTCAAACACCAGCATGATTTCAGCGACAGGCAGAGTTATTCCCAGATATCCAGTCTGCTGACCTACAGGGGCAGAAACCTAACAAGAACACTTGCTGGGAGTCTACATGGGTCCGAAAGTTTCCCATTCTGTGGCCAAACTAAACCCTAATAACATTTCTTTTTCTCCAGCCCTCTGAGATATGCAGGCTGGGGGCCAAGTTAAACAGATACTTTCAAGCTTCTCTCTGTTTCCACTGACAACTTTAATACCTGGCAAATTAGAAGCCAGAGCATCCATGGAATTGTCTGACACGAGTCAATAGAACTGAGCAACAAAAAGAAAAATACATAAATAAACAGTGAAGCAAGTTGTGGTTCCATTGCTCATGCCAGGGAAAAAATTATCTACAGAGAAAATGTGTATAGAAAGGGACAGCTGCCAAATGTGTAGTATACAGAAGAGGTTTCCACTCATGTTTTATTCTGGACAAAGAGGAAAAGCTTAGCTTGTGAAAGCAGCGTGTGCTACATTTTTGTTGAAGTTCTCAGGGTTACTATTTATTTTAGGATTTCTGCTTTGCCACTCAACAGGTTTGGTTTCAAGGCCTTGTGCAGGCCTAAAAGCACAGCAACATTAGCTTTAATCTATAATCTCTGCCTTTGCATTTTAGAAGTCGCAGAACCCAAGTTTCTTCTAGACATACAAGACATGGTGGGCTGGCTCTTGCAACTTCAGGGGCCCTGGGTTCACTTCCTAGAGACAAAGCTGGAGATGCAAACATGCTGTGGAAAGCCCTCTAAAATCAGGCCAGCTACAGAGCAGCCAGTCTCCCTTTGCAGCTGATTAAAGCTGCAGCTGTTTCTTATGTCTGAATTTGGCTGAACATCTCGGCTCCTGGCTTAGGACGACTGGCTTTACGGACTATGATGTACAGAGTATCACCTACCCCACACACTCCCCCAAGAAGAGGACTACAGGGACAGATGATTTACAGATAGACCCTACAAGGCCGTTCAGTGTGGTTGTGCACAGATCATAAACCAGCGTTCTACTCTAGCCAATGCACCGCACACTCACGACCTTTCCAGAATTAGCACAAATTTTAAGCGAAGATACTGACACTAGTTCTGTCAGCCAGACTAATATCTGCAGCTTGTGGGAAAACTGAAGCTTTTGGCAGGTTCCAGATTCAGAGGCAAGATAACACAACTTCTGAAGTCATAGTAGCATAATCTAGCAGGAGATATTTACCCGTTCATAGTTGAAAGGAGCTGGGCCCACTGTATATTACAATCCCGTCACACCAAGTATCAACCTGCTCTTAAGCCTGCAACATGACAGCACACGCAGCTGGTGTCTTGGGTCTGCTACTTTTCCTGTTCATGATTTTTGTTCCCCTTCCTCCAACGACTCTATCTCTCTCTTAGCTTTTGGTTTGTTTCCTGGAGCAGGAGCGGGCTCTGCTCGCTTTCTAAAGTGCCACACTCTGAATCCCTGATCAACTGTTGGGGACTGTAAGCACTGCAGCAGTATAACTAAAATAAGTGTAATGAATTATACAATTATTTGATGAACTGTTGATTATTTGGATTTGATGTAGCATCATTAGAATGTAGCTTTATGCTCCTTTAAACACACATGAAATATACACACAAAGTGCTTGAGCACTGCCCGATTTTAAATTCTCCCAGGCACACTCATAAGTCATTCTGAACTGAGACATGAGCAATGCCATAATCAGTCTGTGAGTGAGGGTTATTCCAAAGAGGTGCATGTCACAGGCTCCCTAAGCATAGTGGAGAAGTTCAAAAGCCATTCTTATATTGGGATCCTTTTGAGAACCAACCCTAAATTATCCAGACCTCTTTCCAATGAATTCTTCAGATGGAAGTCACCAGGCTTAACAAAACATTATTTTTAAGGCAGGCCACAACAGACAGTACCTTACTTTTTCCTCCACACCACTTGCTGTTCCTCAGGGTCACCTTGTGGTACAAATCCTCTCCAGGGTTCTCCTACTTTTAACATTGAGGTTGCTCCATGGGATGCAAGTTGCTTCTCTCCCACCGCCTTCGTCACCTATAATGAGAGACGACAGCAGAAAATGAAAGCTGGCTCTCTTTAATAGCATCAGTTACAGGCCAGCAGTTGTAACGTTGAAAAGTGCTGCCCTTCACTAGCGTCCTGCTCAGTAATTTTAAAGGGCTAGAGAACATGAGAAAGATTTTGCCCTACACTGCGAGAGTGTATTCAACACACGCTCTTGCTTTCAGTATCATTTTAAATTAGTGTCTGTCATAGATTATTCATTATTTCATCCTTTCTTCTACTTAAAGAAAAGTCATAGCCTTCAGTTCTGCTTTCAAAAAAGTCAAATTTTTACTGACCTGTGTCAGAACAATGAGAGAATATTATTGTATGGATAGGACAGGTGCATTTATAACTCAGACATACATATATAGTGCACTGAAATGCAGCAAGCTAAAAAGACAGGGCAACAGGACTCCTGGATTTACTCCTACATCAGCCTTTAAAACCTCAAGTTATTTGAAATACCTTATTCAGTTCCCTTATCTAATCTGTAAAAAGTCACTGTCTTACAGGATGCTGCAAAGGTAAACTGAAAAGCTTTACATATTTATTTTTTAAAAAAATAATTCTGATCATTAATTGCACATAGAGACAAAACCTTATGGAGACAGGGTCAATATTTTATACTGTTCGTTCTCAACAGGCGGAGAGCTGTTAGCAAGAGCAAAGAATCCATTTTATCCGATCACGAGCGTGAGGCTGTCAAATACCAGCCAGCAGTACAGGTAGAAGAGGACACCATGGACTTCACGCTGGAAGACTCTGTTCTCCTTCCTATGGATCCAAACCTGGAATGCCACAGCCCACCTCCGGATTACAACTCCGTCATTCACTACTCAGCCCCTCCAGTGTAATCGGCCCAGCCTGACGCGGGGCACCTTGCACCTCTCTAAACCACGCTAGATTCTTACGTGCCTCCATGCCTGGATAAAGAGGCTGGGTAAAAACAGAAGGGAAATCTGACAGACAATGGTTCATATGTTTCTTCTGGCACATCTCTGATGTGAATAGAAACATTTAAAGAGCATCTTCTTTGCTATCTTTAAAGGCCTATTGCAACATATGCAGTAAATTAAAATTCTGTCTATCAGAATCGTTAATTAGGAGCTGTAACCCGGAACTGCTTCCAGTCCTTCCTCCCCTAGCTGGGACCGGTCAGTGGCATTTGCAGATTTACAAGTTCCTTCATTCACATTTTACTCCACAAGAGTCATGGCAAGCTGGTTGTGAAAACAAGATTCATTCTACTGGTCCTGTGCACATCCTGCAGGGATTGCTTAGTACGATGCTGTAAGGGATCAGTTGAAGACCACAGCCATACCCACTAACATTTTGCTTTTGGAGAAAATCCAAAACTGAAACATCATTCTTAACTTGGGAGCTCACCTTCCAAAAATATTTCTGAAACATTTTGAAACCCAAAATATCTTGGTTACAATATGTGATTTGATAATTTCCACTGCCTATAGGATAGACTCCTAAAAATGATATAGCACAGAGAAAGTAGATAGTACTCATGTATCAAGGGGCAGGCTGGTCTTTTGGGCCATCAGGGCACACAACACGGTTAAATCTGTTTCCCTGTGTTTTTCTCCTTGTCCAAACAGCAATTTATTTAGCATACATGCAATAGGGAACCTCAATGGAGATGCATCTGTAATGATTATAAGGCAAAATCACTACCTTAAATAAGAAATCACTGCCTTAAACAAGAACCTTCTTAAGCTTAGACAGACAGAATTTGCCAGCACGCACACACGTTTGTGTGAATGCACATAAAATGCTCATTAACAACATGAGAGTCACACATAAATGCACATACACCCTTGAGGCACCAGCAGGGTAGCAGCATTTTTATGTTTCCTTTCTGCACACAGGGCTACCTACTAAAAAGGGGGGGGGGGGGCAGCAAGGGGAAGCATTTCCTTTGGATTCTGTGGCAGATGCCCAGTTTGATCCTGGGGATCCTAGCCCGTGCTAAGCCATAAGCATATGCAACATACGCTTATCTCCAGCTGTCTTGCCAAGGTAAATATCGGTATGGTATGCGATGCCCTCTGCACCCAAACCTGCATGGGTCCATGGTAATTCAAAGGGGGTTTTGCAGCCTAATCACACAGGACTGAGCAGATCACAAATTCTCATATTTGAGAAATTCAAAGTGTGTTGCCCCTCGCCCAAAAGCTGCGTGTGGCCAGGACTGTTGGTCTGTAAGGATGCGTACCCCAGTTCTATGCATACCCCACGCACTCTCACAACCACTTCAAAAATAAGCAAATAAACCTTGCCATTTAATGTGCCATGTAACAACCAGAGTTGACTTTAGAACTCTAGGAAGGGCAAAGAGTATCTAGGTTGTGAGTATAAAAAGCAAGGATGGGAAAGATGTTCATTGATAGTCAATAACCCCCCAAGTTACAAACCTAGACCTATAAATGGCTCTGTGCAGTTTCTTCCAAGGTCTGCACAACCTCTCCCTTTTCTGCTTAAGACTTGACGCTGATTTGACTTCTTCAGAGGAAAAGAATTATTCTTCACAATTACAAACTAAAGGAAGGAGAAAAAAAAAAATCCAACACTTGCAAAACAATTCTATTACCTTGGTGAAGACAGCCTGAACACCCTCGCAGAAAACATTTTGGGATGATTGGTTACAGTTGGTTACATTGAAGTAAACACAAACAAGCCTCAGGTATTATCAAAGGGGGAAACAAATCTCCAAACCCCGCACCGTGTTAACTGTGAATGCTAAAGCATCCGAAGTACGGGCTCTTGGGAACTGCGCTTCTCGTTCTCCTTGACTTCAGATCCGATGTGTTAAGGAAATCACCTGCAGTAACTCTCAAGCCCTTCATTCATAGGGGACCTGCTATAGCTGTGGTCTGTAGTTGCGTTATGGTCGGTTTTGCACTTCTTTGTATTTTAGTACCTATGTATTATGTAGAGCTGGTCATATAACAAAAGAAACTACTGGGAAAGAATTCACCTGATGAGCCCCAGGAAGCTCATCGGATCAGTTTTTCATCAAACAGTAAATCAGCTCTCGCTAGCTCTGATCAAATAATCAATCGCTTCTTTTGGAAATAATTTATTCATGTGGCAAAAAGAAAAAAGTGCAGACGGTTTGTCTGGCTCTACTGTTAATAGCATCGGTGTGAGATGGTTTGTTATTGTGCCTTGTTCTGCAGGGTAAGAAAATGACAACGTTTAAAAACCTTTGCTTATAAACTTTAGAGTAAGTATATATATAGGAAAAAAAATGCAAGTATGCTCTCTATTTTGGAAAAGAATGGGGAACACTGCTGCGTGAACTGTCTGCTGCTAAGAAAGCAGAGTAGATCGTCTTCCACTTCATCACAGATGAACTGTAGCGGCTTCTCCGGGACCAGAGGGACACGAAGCACGTTACCCGAGCGGGCCCCAAGCGGACGCTCCCCTGGAGCACCAATAGCCAGGTCCCGTTCTGGCTCCGGTAACTTAGACCGGCCTTTCCGCATGGCGTGAGATGCGGTGAGAACAGGGCAGGCTCAAGTGCTCAAGATGCATTTTAAAACACTGGTTGCATTGACAGCCCTCTGAAAACTGAGGGCTCCTCTGCAGTGGCAAAATCATCAGCCGTCATGAGCAGCATCGACGTCCTTTTCGTCAGACAGCAAGGATACCCTCCGAACCCGCAATAACGCCCTCCGAGTGTCCTGGAAATGGCAAGTGACTGATGTTTGAGCAGCTGTGTTTCCAATGTTTATTTTGAGTGGAAGAATTTTCCTCCTTATAGTAAGTGTAACAAGCAAAAGTATTGCCTGAAAAGTATTATTGAACATACGTCTTCTATTTTATTTACTAATATTTTGTTTGTCCTTTACTCTCCTCCCTTAATTTAATTATTGTTCTTTTCTTACCATGATGTATATAGCTTACCCAGTAGAAACAAATATAGCAACTCATTTATATGGTAAAATTTGTAACATTTTAGTCAAAAGAGAAAGAGATACCCAGACATAACAGAGTTAAGTATTGTTACTAAACATTTCACTAATGCTTGCAGGCCAGGCTCCAGTTTACAGTACCCTCCCAGTGCCATTTCATAGCAGTTCTCCTCTTGGCTGCGAGTATCTCTGGCTCCCACTTACTTTCCACGGTATTTAGTTTCAGTTAGGAAACAGGGATCTGGAGGAATCTGGCAGGTTTATCTCTCATTCCTGGAAGCGTCACCAGGCTGCTCAAGGTAAAGGCGAGGAATTTTCACTGCCTCTCTTTTAACTGGAGGCTGGTGTGTTTATTGGCTAGAGGATCAGAAGGGGCCAAATTGTTTAAATGATGTGATGTTTATTATTTTTTCAGACTTCTCAGGGATTCTTATTTGACCCCTGTCAGCCACCTGCTTTACCTAACCTGACTGAGCTCAGTGGTATCTGGTATTAACACATACCTTTGTTTTCTTTCATGGTGCTTACTCCTACTGTTTTTGTCCTCTTGTAGCCCCAGAGAAATAGGGCAAAGGAACTCGGAGCCCACCACAGAACCATGCTGTCTTCTCCCCAGCAATCACCTGCCACATAGGTGTCCAAGGATAAGGGCCTTCACCTCCATGTTGCTGTTCAGGCTGGTGTTTTTAACAATCTGGTTTCCTACCTCCTCTTTTCTCTACTTTTAATCTATTTCTTGATATTTGTTCTTCACAGTCCCTTTGGATTGCTTTTCTCTGCCTTTTGAATAAGGTCAGGTATAGGACTCATTTCACTCTGCTCTTTCCTGCATGTTCTGCTTTTGCAGAGGCTGAACTAGATAATCTAAAGCAAGCTCTTTTCACATTAAACATTTTTCAATATAGGCAAGGGAAACTAGTTTATATTGGTTTGTCTGGAAGCCTTTTTGTATCCTTCCCTGAATGAGAGAAGCTTTTTAATCTATTGATTTTTCAATATTTGGTATCTGGAGCAAAACAAAGGTTGGTGACTCTCTCTGAGAATCTCATCTTTCTCCTAGTCCTTTCTCAAACAATGAGCTTTCTCTTGGGTTCTTCCAAGTTATCCTCACAAGAAGGGGGTCCTAAACCAGGATGCCGGGCCCACACCATCTACTCAGGATATCAAGGAAGGTCAGATAAACACCTAAAGTCTGAGTAACAGCCTCAAACAAAACCACTGAAATTTGAACCCACTGAATGCTGAAGACGCAGACGTTTAAGGCTGCCTGTAGGCATAAGCTGCTCTGCTTAAGACATCCCACTAACACAAACACTACTCTTCAGTTAGCCTGCTTGGTAAACGCTAGGAGAACCTAGAGCATGCAGGCCCTTCTCTCTTTGCATTTGCGCTCTTGTATGCTGTAGGAATGTTAGCTGGCACGTAAGCCTGGAACTGGCCAGTCCACAGTTTATGACTTATCTCCTCAATGATCCTTCACGTTGAGCGCTGGCACTGCCTTGTCGTGTCCTATCTTGCTTTACAAACTTCACCTTGCCCTATTCCAGCTGCAAGGATGCGGTCTTGGGTCAATGGTCTCTAGCTCCCACTAGCGCCAACTGGACAACACTGGGGAACGTTTGCAGGGAATCGTCACTAGCAAATAGCTACATAACAAGATAAAGCATTATTGGGTTTTCCTGACCACAAGAGTTAGCCAGGATCAGTATCATACTCAGATACCAACATATAATTTTTTTCTTACCATGAAGTGAATGGAAAATACAGAAGGTAGCAATAATTCTTTTGTCCGTCCCTGCAAGCAGTAACAGCCAAATTTTTCCTGTTTTTATACTATGCCACAAAAAAACCCCAAAACACAAACACAAAAACCACAGAAATGAGTTTGCCAAAGTAACAACATCAGGACCATCTTACGCAAGTAAAATTCAGGGAGGACTTCCAGATTTAACCCTAACAAGAATCAGTCCCTGTATAGAATCTAAGGGCTGAGCCCAAGCACTGCCTCGTTTGTTTGACACGTGTTGTTTTCATATTGTGTTAACACAGAAAAGAAAACTTGCTGGGCTGGGTCATCTGGAACCCAAAGCAAATAGGATGCCATAAGGGCTACGGTTCCAGGAAGCCTGGTGTGGCATGCACTGAGCAGCGTCCCCTTGTCCTGCCTAATATCCCGTGCCACGAAAGCCAGCACATCCTTGTTACCGAATTCATTTTTCCTTAGACCTTGAGTTGTCAAAGCAGCTAATGAAAACTGGGCAAAGCCAGTAACTAGGGTCTTAAAGAACACAAACTAAGTGCCATGTAATACTCAAAACACTAAGGAATGTTTGTCTGCCATGTTCCTGTCTGTCTGAAGAATGTATGCACTGAAAATGCTTTCTTATGTAGTCAAAAATTGTACTGTATCTATTAACAAAAAAAATAAAAAGATTCTATATTTATACAGCCCAGGGCTCCTTTGTGTCATCTCTTGGCTTGAAAAGTGTTGTCCTTGAAGCAGTATAGAAATAAATAATGCAACAGTTTTGAGAGATTTTTTACAAGGCATAGGTCTCATTAACTTCTACAGGGGGTTCAAAACTTAGGACATAAGCCTGCCACACTGTCCTTGCTCAGAGGTATCTAACCACTGCATTTGCTTAAAAGATTCATAGATCTCAGAAAACGCTGGCCCAGTTTGCTGGAGAAACACACGAGTCTAGCTGCCGCCAAGAGCAGTCCGTGAAACACAGAGACTGCCGTCTCGTTCAATTTAAAATAAATAAATAAATGGGACCAAGACAGAAGATAGAATCAGAATTCTGCATTCTAAATGAGACTCATGTTCACCAAAGCACGTAAGCGCTTAAGTCGGTGAAGGTAACTTGCAGAACACTAACATTTGGGGCTTGTTCAGATTCGAAACTCCAAAAAGTGTGTTTCATTTAGGTTACCATAATATTCTAAAAGAACACAATTAAATAATATTTCCCAATACACAGCCACAATGACGTTATTGAATTCTCACTTGAATAAACTCTCCACTGTTGAAATATAGAATATTCCATGCTCTTATTTTGTAGTTCAGGTCTAACATTTAAAAGGCTGAGGGCAAAAATCCCCCAGCAATAGCCAAGTGCAGCCGTTTTCCTTACCAGCTGGCTAACCTTTCCGAAATACTATTTCCCATTCCTCTCTCCATTTTGGTGGCACAGCAGGTAACTACTGGCAGAAAAAAATATGAGATCTTTGCAGATTTTTACAGACTGACAAATACTAGTTTCTACTCATGTCTTAAAATAAATACTGTTATTAGGGGGAAAAAAAAAAGTGTGTTTGAGTTTCAGAGCCGTTCTTCCATTAGCACAGTCTTAAAAGTTATTGGTCTGTGTATTTTGCTACTCACATTAAAAACTATGAAGCACTCAAGTCACTTCAAACATTTAGTTTCTCTTCATTCCCTGTTCCAAACAGTCCTAGAAATAAGTGTCTAAATTATACATGTCATTTGAAATGCAGCAATCTCCTTTCATCCACATAATGAGCAAGAACATTCTTCTCTGTAAACTATAAAATGATTCAGTTACTTATATAACGCATGAGTCATTGCATGCTAGGCAATATAGAGTCTCCTTTATGGGGAAACGAACATATTAAATGGTGGAAGGAAAATATACAAAATTAACTCTGATCTGCTTTTAGCACAAAATGTGAATTATTAATCACATACAGCTTGAGTTACACTTGTGGAAGGTACTTGTTATGGCATGCCTTGGAAGAGAATTTGGGGAAAAACTACAACATTAGGAATCAAGAAACCTAAGCTTTTCTCTTAGGTCTTGGCCAGGGTACACAACTTCTCTGTCCCTTAGTTTTGGCATACGTGATGTAAAAAGTTGTTGTTTTTACAGCAGCAGCATGTAGAGATACAAGACCAGAAAATCTCAATATAAAAGTATCGAAACGCAGCATTCTGAAGTGATAAAAATCCAAGAAGAAAATAGGAACTAGTAAGAGAAAAATTTAGGAGCAAGATAAACAGATTTTGTGGTGATCACATTAGAAAGCTGAGAAAAAAAATCCAGCTGATTTCCAGTTGGGTCCTTCCTCCTTCCTCCCATAGCGAGACTTAATTTATGAGGGCTTGTAAAGCGTAAAGGCTTTGCAAGAGTGGAAAATACTGTTATTTTTATATGCTTTGTACACAGTGAGGCCCATCAGTAGATAATAACTTTGTCTCAAAACCTATGAAGTAGCCCACGACTTTCATAGGCTCTCAGTACACATTTTATTCAGTTCAGCGATTTCACTCAGAGGATGATTTGACCCATTCAAAGAAAAAAAAAAAAAACCAACGCTATTTCAAATATTAAGAGTGACATTAGGAACCTTATGAAATTCAACAAGGACAAAACCTGCACTTGGGAAGGACTAAAGCCTTGAAGTAATACATGCTGGGGACTGACTGGCTGGGGAGCAGCTCTGCTGAAAGGGCCCTGCAGGTCTCAGTAGACGTAAACTGCAATCGAGCCAGCTGTGTGCCTTGGCAGTGAGACATCCAGTGCCATCCTGGGCTGCATCAACATCCAGTTCCCTGAACTTCTGGCAGGGTCACATTCTTACCATCGCCCTCTGGAAGAGCAAGTCTCCAAAAATCAAGTCAAATTTCTGAAATCATTACAGAAAGTTTTTCAAACCCTAAGATGAGAGTCTTCTCCTTCGCAAGTGAAGCAGGAACTTTATTTCCTCCAGGTCATGTGGGTGAACGAGGACCATGCATCTGTCAATAATACACTGTTCCTTGACTGAGTCAGATATGCTGTGTTCCTCCTTTTTCCACAGATTTTTCTTTTTCACAGTTGTTAATGTGAAAACTTTGTCATTTATAGTTTTTCCTCTTTTGTCTTTCTTTCTTCCACTGTAACACTGCTAAAGAAAAATTCAAATCTGACAGCAGATAAGATCAAAGAGACCAACAGCATAATGAAGTCTTACTGTTCCTTGACTGAGTCAGATATGCTGTGTTCCTCCTTTTTCCACAGATTTTTCTTTTTCACAGTTGTTAATGTGAAAACTTTGTCATTTATAGTTTTTCCTCTTTTGTCTTTCTTTCTTCCACTGTAACACTGCTAAAGAAAAATTCAAATCTGACAGCAGATAAGATCAAAGAGACCAACAGCATAATGAAGTCTTTGTTTTAACCCCACCAAAAAAAACCCCCCCACACACACACAAAACAACCAGTCCTGCAACTCCCATACATAGGCCAGTGCGTTCTGCCCTTCCGGGCTGCTGTGGATGAGCAATATGAGCATGACTTTTTAAAACTAGGACTACACACTTGGTGATCCTCAGGGCCAACAGAATAAACCTGGGCATCTTTGGACACTCTACTTGGAATAGCAGTTGTTTATTTTTAAGCTGGACCATTGTCACAGTGAATTCCTCAAAAACCCAAAGGTTAATTTGCTTTTCATAACTATGCATTTAAAAAAAAAAAAACCACAAAACAAAAAACAGGAACTTTATTCTTTCCTGGGAGAGTTTTGACCTTTTATTCATGTATATTTTTCAAATCCTGTCTTCCACTGTTTACGCCCCAAGCTAGAATGTCACAAGCCATCTTAGCATGGAGCAGAACTACAAAGACAAGCAGGGGTAAGGCAAGGAGAGCAGGTGGAAGGGGGTGAGAATCATGAGTGTGGTGGATCAAGGTAATGGGCTTCCTTAATCATGTCTACTAAAACAGCTGGGATGTTACAGAATTACTTTCCTCTCTTTCCCCAAAGCTTCTGAAACAAGCAACAAACCACCCTCACGACACAATGTCAAGATAGCAGCGTAACATGAGTTTACAACCCCATGAAAGAGGGATTGGATGGTGGACTGAAGCCAAAACATTCTCTCTCCAAGCACTAGAATAGCTAGATCAAAATCTGAGCATCACAAATGACTTCTAGTCTATCTGATGGATTGTTTCTGAACTCCAAGCTGCACTGGAGGTTACATCAATAATTCCTCCTATGGTTGTGATGACTTGTAAATGGATCAGACCATTGCACTGACACCTATTGACTCAGCACCCCTCCACTTTTGTCTGTGCTGATGCCACATTGTTTTGCCTTGATGCTAGTCTTTGAATTTGTAAGATCCTAGATGCCTTCAGAATTTTGTAACAAATGGGACATGCCACCAGTAAAACTGAAGTTGTCTTCATCTTCATTCCTTCCCTTTGTACCATTATTTCCTTCCAGAAAGGAAAAGCTAGGAATTGAGAAGAAAACATGTGCTCTTCTTCAAATGATGCTAAGGACGGTTTTGGAGCTGGCCATGAGGCATTGCTTCTCTTGATTTTGTCAGTAAAGTATCTGCTTCTTACTGGTGCAAGGTCCTGCACTGCTGCATTGAATTTCCTTAAGGGAACTTCACTCAAACACAGAGAAGCACCAATCATGCAGTTCTCTACTCCGTGCATTTGAGTCAAGGGAAGAAAGAATATCCCCAGTTGATAAAGCAGAAAACTAGATTCCAGATGTACCCAAGAACAAATTTTACATATTCCAAATTTTCTCTGGACTTGAGCAAACCACAGCTCTTTAAGTAAAAAATGCAATGTAATGCTGCCCTAAATCATGCTAGGTAGTTCCCTCCTCCTAACATTATCCCAAGAGTGGTACAATTAACAATAACCTATTTCCTAATACTTCAGTTAGTATTTAGGTGTCAGGGAGGCTTTTTATTTAAGCAAGACTAACACCCATCTTTTTTTCTGTTTTAACCCCATTCAGTAAAGAGCAATATTTTTAATAGGCTTAAATATTAACTACAGAGTAGTTCATAAGTAAAAAGAGAAATGGAACAGAGTATGCAAACCCTTTTCATACTGCCCTATTCCAATGCATATAACAGGAAAACACCTGAAAAGGAAAAATAAGTATTCACAGTAGCTTGAAAATCCACACAAAGGCAGAAGAATCTTGGTACTGCGAGACTAATAAATTTTGCTTGCATCAAGGGTTTAGCTAAGTCCCCCTGACACCTAACAGACCGAGCTGCGCTGATACCTGGATTAGTGTATAGGCAGGCCACTTGATTCTCTCAGATACAGTCCCCAATTTGCCCTTCAGAAAATTCACTCTGTTTCTGTTGCCATGCAAAGTGCTCAGCAACAGTGCTCCAGAAGAAGGGATGTCACCTGAAGTGAAAACGAGAAACATCTCCCAGCTATTTCCTCAGCTGAGGCAACCCTTCCATTTTGGTTCTCTTTTTCAGTAGCAGGCCCTTCAACTGAAACTGATGGCAGGAGTTTCTCAGAGCTTGCCAAGGAGAAGGAAAAGTAAATGAAGAGTGGTTCAGAAGGAAAAGTACTTGAAGAGTGGTTCAGAAGAGAGTACAGATAAACAGTACCAGAGCAATCTTCCTGTTGGACTGTGGGAAAGTAAGAGCAGCAACTAAACTACAAAAACAAATAAACAAAACAAAAAAACCCCCACACTACACATTCATGAGAGCATTTTTACGAGCAAGTGGTGACTAAAGCTTTTTTAGTTGCGCGGCTCTCTATGGAAAGTTCTGTGATAGACTTGGGCGTGTACGTGAATGTATACCACAATAGATGTTTATGGGACACTGTACAAAACTAGAACAGTATAGGGCATTCATCATCAAGACAGCATTAACAAGATGAGAATGTTTAGTCTGCCATACATCAGAAAACAAGAAAAGAAGCCCATTAGCTCATAAAGGGCCTTGAAGTTTTCTCTAGAGACCCCATTTCACTTTCAACTCAAGTCCTCACATGCCCATCTCCACAAGCTTAGGGACGGCCGGTGAAATCCCTACTACGGGGAACTTGCTGGTGCATCATTGCGCGTTGCAGTTTGTCCCAGATTGTATCAAGTGTCCACAGTATTTTGGTTTTAATTTTTTTTAAATGACATTTAAAGACTTGACAGTGTTCTCAGGCACATGCCAGTTCAGACTGAGTACGACAATATGCATGGGGGAAATGATACGATCCTTCACAAGGTAATTTTTTTTTTTCCATTTTCCAACATATAAATATTCTTGTCTTGATAATAAATAACTAAATATTGTTTTGTTCTGTAGAATATTCTCCTAAAAATGGAATCTGCCACCACAGCGTGCCTCTACCAAGACAAAACAAAGACAGGTTGAAGTGAGATTTATAATGGTCTGATAGGGTGGACCCTGTTATCCCCAAAGTAAATACTCTGCCTGTTGTGTAGCACAACACATAATAACAAAGCTTAAACTCCATCTCTGCCTGGCTGTATTTTGTAAATTCAAACAATGGAACACCAAGTACCTGATCAGCAGCCATTGAGTAGATCCCTACCTCCAAAAAGTGAATACAAAACTATCTCTGCCGTTATTTTTGTCTTTGAGACTATCAGCATAAACATGGAAACTGCAGGCTGAGGCCAGTGTGTAAATCTGTTCCCAGATCTGCTTGCTAGTGTTGTTACTGGTTCTGGGGACGTCACCTCTTTCTCTAAAGTACATGGCAAAGATCACAACTGGAGGAAGACTAAAGACATCAAAATGAAACAGACCATTAGATCATTTCATTACTCTGGTTTCCTGCCATGTATTTGGGGGTTTAGGAAATTCAAACCAAATGACTATGTAGGGAGCACACTTGGTTTGCTTTAAAGGCAGAGTAAGGCTGCAAATCATTTTGTAAGCACAGTGCAAGTTAATGTCAAAATATGTGAAAAATGTCCAGCCAATGACAGAGCAAATCCCAAGACGGATCCAAGATCCTCCCCTTGTTTTTGAAGGCTTTTCAATGGGAGCCTGGAATCTGGGAAGAAGGACTATATAGGCTGCATTTCATGGGAGTGTATTTGCTGGTGTTTATATTCCCACACTTCAGACACCATCTCACTATTCCCAGTTACTCCATTTGGGTTGGGTTAGGTCTTAGCTGTTGCTCTGGAGGGATCAGGCATATTTCTGGTTATTACTAATAGCTAAAAATTCTCTCCTGATCTGCGCTGATATTTCAAGCAAGTAAACTATGTTTAATACATAATCTGTATTCACAAAAAACCCCCACCCATAGAGACAACAACAACAAAACAACGCCACAAAAAAAACCTCAACCCAGGCACAGAGAAGTTTAGGAGGTTAGGGAAGACCTAGACCAAGGACAGTCCATCCATGGCACAGGTGACCTCTGGAACAGGTAGAAACCAAACTTTCAAAATACTGTCACTTCTGATGTTCAAGGAAGTTGAAAAGCCTGAGGGCTATCACAAAAGCAATGAACCACCAAAACCCCTTTTAGTTGAAAAGAGCCCCAAGTTGAAGAGACAGAAGGTGAAATCACACTTGAGCAGTGCTACTGCTCCAAAGCAGGACAAGCAGGACAAAGAGCCATAGCGGAGCCCATCCAGGTCCCCATCTGCCTCCATTTTTTTTTTCCTGAGGCCACAATATGCTCTTAGCAGGCTTCTAGCAAAGTCTCAGGCATTTTTGTAGCTGGTTAATTCTTTTCACCATCATCAAGATGTCATTATGAAGTCATACCAGAATGAAATTATGAAAATGATATTGCAAGAAGACAATTAGAATCAGGCTGGCAAAATCAATTCTTACATACAGAAAGTAAAAGCTCTAAACTAGAATTTTTGGCATGGGGAGACAAAGCCATAAAGGAAAGTGTTCTTTTTCCAGCATGGTTATATACTTCGGAGGAAATGAGCATAAGATATATTCCAGATAAAGAAAAACTCCCATAAAAGGGAGAAGTCCTTAGTATTGTATTTTTCTTTTAAAAACTAAGCCCCAAAAAGTGACACAAAGCATCATATGAAATATTTCCAGTATGAAATTGAAAGAAAAACATTTCCCAGACAACTACAAGAAGTTTGTCACACATGCCTGCAAAGAATGCTTGTTAGGAGACTATTTTAGTGAGGGATGAAAGGGATTGCGATGATTGTCAATGAAATTTTAACACAGCTTCAATATTTACATTTACTGACGAACATGATTTGCTCACAGAAAGATTGAAAATGTAAAAATGACATTGCATATTTCAATATTTTTGCTTGCCACACAGATAAAAATGTGTATACATTTGCAAAATCATTTCAAACTATCATCACGGGTTCATGTGGCTTACAGAGCTGGGACAACGTGTAGAAACTATGAAAATCGGTAAAACACCGAGTTTGATCGATCCAGAGGAGAGACTACTTGTAAAGACGAGGCACAGTCTTCACACAGTTTTATCCTCACAAACCAGAAAAGTATCATAGCTCTTTACTGGAAAAGGTTTTGGTTATGGATTTATTAAATTGCTAAGACTTCTGTAGTTTTTTAGATGAAAGTTTGTTGACGGGATAGTATGTTTTTAGTTATATTAGTTGGTGCCTGTAAGAGAAAGAGTCCTTTAAAAAAGACTTGCGGAAGGCAAATTAATACGCGCTGGGGTTTTTTTTTCAGAAAAAGATATTGAAATCTTGAAGTCTGCAGGATTGAAAATCCATAAAGAGAACTGAATAACCGACTTTTTTTTCTTAATGCGTGTAAGGTTTCATCTCAAGCACTTCAATGCACATCTAAAGGGACAGATAGTCCCTTTGTATACACTCCAGTTGAACTATCTGCTTTCTGACAAGACAGACTCAAAAATCTGCCACACAATAGCTTGGGCCACTTCATTTAAACCAGCTGAAAAATTATGCTAACAGAGATGTAAACCATGAGAAATGCTGAAACACAATTCCCTTTCTGTTAGACTCATTTGAGTGTTGATGTAAAGAATTTAAGGCATTAAAGAACCCTGTGATCTTGTATTTGTCTTCCTCCCCGCAGCTTCTGCCACAGATGTTGACAATTACTCCCCAAACTCCTTGGAACTAAAGGAGTCAATTCAGACTGGGGCAAATTCACTCAACTCTGTATATAATGTTATTGACCCAGGACATGCCACCATTCTGGAAGTTCCTCCCTTAAAACAGATTTTCCTCAGATCTATTACCTTGCTTTTTAGTGTTTGAACAGGTTTTGGTCATTTATAAATACTTATTGCTGACTGATCATCTCTGCAACAAGGCCATGACGCAGATCAATCCAAGAGCCAACTACAGCGTGAAGGAGCATTTCAAAACCCCACTAAACCATCACCATAATATCCCAGTTACAATTATTTTGTGTTAATTATAGTCAAGAACTATGTGTCACTGCAGTTTCAGACACTTTACCAGTAATAGTTGTTCTGATAATGAAGTAGCACAGGACATTCATCCCATTTAACTTTTACTTGTATTCTTTTAGGCAAAGCTTGTTGAATGCTTATATAACCAGAAAACAAAAGAAAACTGGCCTTCTCTGCAGAACATTACAAATTTCTTCTCAACATTCACTTCCCTAGGTGTGAGATGTAAAGATCCGGCGTACAAACCCTGCTAATGTGAGACTACAGAACACTGGAGCTCAGCGGCTGAGCCACACCGGCTGTGTTGATGAACAGGGAAATCTGGCATTAGGTCAGGTTCTCAGTGTACATTTGCTCACCTCCAAGAATTTCCTGATAGCACGAACAAGCTGTGCTGAATAGGTATTTTGAGAAATAGCCATCATTTCAACAGTTGATTTGATTGAACCAGGCCTAAACACCTTTCATGGCCTGAATCTATTGCTTCTACTTCACTAGCCAAATGGAAAATCACACAGAAATACGAGACGCTCCTGTGAAGAGGAAGCGTGTTTACTGGCACCGCACTGTCACTCCCAGCTGACCCTATGGCAAGGGGGTTTATTCAGATTTCCTCTATCAGCTTGTTTTATTTTGCCCCATGTATATAAGCTGCTACCCCTATAGGGATATTTGCCCAAGCTGATTCTTAATGTATTATTTTAAAAAACCCAACCAAGCAAACAAACAAAACAAAAAACCACACACTCGAGGAATAAAAGGAAACACAAATCATTGTTCTCATTGTCCCTGCCTTAAGAAAGGGGAGCAATGGAATAGCATAAATATCCCTAAGTAGACATGCCAAAATTCATCCCCTATCTTCAACGTGCAAAAGCCAAAGAAGATATTTACCTTCCAACAAATAATTATTCTTATTTTTCCACACTATTAAAACAAGATGCTGGAAGTTTGACCAGTGTTGCACCATATCCCTGTCGCACAAACACAGGTAACACCGCTCAGAACTAGGTACCACACTGTAGAAGATTAGGGCTTTAATTTAAGGAGCTTTCATTAATCTGTGACATATCAAGAGTAAGAATGTACTTTCAGATCTTGCACCGTGAATGCGTGAGTGACACAGACCACAAAAGAAGGAGATGATCCAAAGCTTTCAGGGAGATTTATTTAAAGGGCATTAAGTGCTGTTTAAGATTGCAAGACAGCACAGTAGACACTGCAGCCTAGAAAGTGCAACCTCAGCCTCAAATTGTGGGACTGCACAGAACAAGGATCTTGGCAGATACCACAGGTTCAGTGGTTCACTGACAGCTCTTAATTCCCTGATCCCAGATGTGAGAGTATTGGCAGAAACCGCTGAGAAGCAGCGTATCATCGATTCTGCATTAAGATGCTGCAGCATCCTCCAGGATACAACCCTGTCAATGCTAAGGCTCGTTTCAGTCTCCCTCCAAGCAGCCCCACAAATTGATGTCTGTGCATCCAGCACAACTGCCAAGGAAACCAGAAAGTGATACAGCCAACTGCGAGAACACACTGACATCGTGCCAGAAGTCAATACAGAAGTGATTGTTGAAAGTTTTGGTGATTTATGAGGTGGAAAAGGGTGATCAGGATGCAAAAAGAGAAACAAGAACTTTCCATTTCCTACCTCATGGGCATAGGGCACTGTACATAAAGCCTGACAGCAGGTTGGTACGTATGTCTGAAGTCCTATGCCCCTGAAAGGAAGAACGCAAATGACACCAGACAGATAAACTGTGACCGTGAACACAAACAACAGTCACTATCAACTCAGACACAGCTTACACTCAAGAGTGAACACAAAAGCCAGACAGGATTCTGGGTGACAGCCTGTAGGTTTTGGGCGGTTTCTGAGTTTACTGAGGGTGGGGGATACAAGGAACTCCTCTTTTTTTTTCACCCAATTCTACAGAAAGCACCAGTTGACTGTGCTTTATTCCCAAGGCAGAGGCTAATCCAAAAAAGCTAACCTTTCCCATATCCTTTCCATGAAAGAATCTGCACATCTCATCTCCCCAGCGTCTAAGAAGAAAGCACTCTCTGAACTTAGGCTGATGCTGTAAAAAATCACTGGTGACATCAGCACACGGTGGATGTTGACTTTTCCACCAACCACTGGACAAAGCAAATTCTGTTACCAATCAACTATAATAACAAAAGATTTTATGCAAAAATGCAAACTTTGCTATCAAAGCATTAAGCAATCAGCTTGGCTAGACAGCCAAGAGGGAGGCATAGAGGAAAGTGGAGGCAAGACTGTACTGGGGTAAAGAGTGAACAAAACCCTAATTAGTCTATAGATGGGACAATATATATTCTAAAAGTGAAAAGTATCTTAAAACTATTTATTTATTTTAAGGATTTGGAAATAGGAGGAACTTGAGTGGAAATCTGCAGTATTTTGTTAAGCTAATTTTGTTTAATTATGTCATCATTTCTGATCTCCTGTTGAAATGTGCAGTCCTCTGCCAGGTGTCTTAGGATACCACCCACAGCACATAAATACCAACCCAAAAATATTTTATCAAGTGTTCAGCTGAGTAGTGTCTGAAAAACTTTGACAAAAAAGCACTCATCGTTTCAAGATTGCAGTTAGAACGGGGAAAGGGAAGGCAAAAATAGCTGTAAGCCACTTTCGCATTGTCCATCAATTCAGACACAACTATGACTTCTGATTTCCTTGGGAGCCAGCAGCCTCAGGGCTGTTGCAACTTCACTCCGAACACAGAGCAGATAATCCCCAAGAATGGATGTTGAGATGAGTCTGTGCCAGGGGATTCCTGGTTTTTATAAGGGTCTTTGTGCAATGGAAAAATACTTTTTATTCATAAACTCAGAAGGCTGGTGCCTACTGAGCAAGAATGGGTGCAAGGGAATTCCATTATTTAACTTCACTTCCACAATATAGAGACTCAAAAGCACAATGTCCTTGCTTGCAATCTTATTGCTGGCAATGCTTTTGTTAGGGTGCCTAGAGGCTTTTGTGCAGGCAACAGCAGCATGCCATTTTAGTATCAACTCCTGCCCTTGGAAATTATTAAAATCCAGCACATCTTTTGAATGAGAAATGAAATGTGTTCTCCAGCAAACCCTAAAACTGCTCATGTTGCTGGCAGCTATGTTACAACAAGGGTGTTCAAATAAAATTCCTATTAAAAAAAATTGAATTGGACTTTTCAATAGAATTAGATTTTCCTAAAATTTTATTAGCTGGCAGGTTCATAAACTACAACAGAAACAAAGGAGGAAAACCAAATCACTCTTTATGAGCTATAAAAAGGTAGCAAAGGGGACCAAAGAAAAGCACTTTTTTGGAATATTAAGTCTACGAGTGATAATTTTATCTCTTTCTGACAGTAAATGGCTCCTACAGATTTGTTAAGGTTACACACTCAGAAAATGCAGAGTGAAATGAGCTCTCTACTAAATCTCAAACAGCACTCCCAGCTACATTCCCACCACAATGGGGAAGGGGATTAAAAAGCCCCCCCAAACCATCAGTACCCAGGTGGCATTTGCTTTTGCCAAGATTCACAGCGACTGCGCAGAACGGCAGAGCGTTCTCAGCAAACTTCATTGTCATTGACCG
Source organism: Egretta garzetta (assembly GCF_000687185.1). Taxonomy (NCBI): domain Eukaryota; kingdom Metazoa; phylum Chordata; class Aves; order Pelecaniformes; family Ardeidae; genus Egretta; species Egretta garzetta. The sequence goes on from NW_009259682.1 coordinate 108,787, forward strand.
GCACTAAGAAGGAAAGACGGGCATTCAGCTGCGCACAGCAAATCTGGTGAGAAACGACAGTGACTGATCTGCCTTGGGCCATTGCTTTGCACGCTCCTTACCTAAGGATCATAACCCATCTTGGGTCCTGGCCAGTTCTTGTCTGAAGCCCAGCCTGCCCAATTAACTCCACATGGCAAATCCCTGCACCCACATGTTCTCTAGGGTCTGTTGATGATCTCATGATCCCACCTGGCCTTGGAGATCTACGAATAAGCAAGTGGGCCTCAAGTGACTTCAAAGAACTTCCTTCTGCGCCTTGCAGGATTAAATCATAAGGGATTCTTTGCCTTCCCTTCTCCTGCATCTCTAGTTAAAACCCTTTTGTTCACCTACTCTCCTCAGACAACTGCCATGTAGTAATTCAGGCCACAGAGTACTCTAGAAGAGGCTGCCTTCCAGAGCAGGGCAAATTACCCTTTTTTCAGTGAGGAATTTTGTAGAGAAGAGTGCTTCAGTCTGAAAAGCACTGGAAAAATACATTGTTTTCACAGACCTAATTGAAACTACTCTTGAAGGGTAATACCTGATCCACTGTCACCTTCATTCCACATACTAATACCTACAAGATCACAGATTAGAAACACTTGCAATTGCTGCTCAGCAAGCGAATACATACGACTTAAACCTTTTAGCAATATACTAAATATATACAGCTAGTTCTGGTATATCAGCTTGGTTACGTGTCTCCTAGAACTACTCAGCAAAATAACATAAACAATGGCTTTGCCTTTGGGAAGTGGTTGGTATAAACAAAAGAAAAAGAAATTAAACAGTCTGAGGTCAGACAGTCCCTTGACCAGGACACAGGGCCCAAACCTGCCCCAAACCACTTTATGTCCCTAAATAACCAAGAACATCTCCTAACCAGCATTTTAAATGTTTGAAATTAAGTGAGAAGCTTATAGTAGAAGCTATGAATTACAAAAGAGTGTAACTCATCATTTAGTAAGGTTTACACCCTCTAAAGTCCTATATGATATAGATAACATCATAAGCTTCTTACTGTCCCATCACTAATAATATCATTAATGCTAATACAGACTAACACTTTTACTACGCACCTCAGCAGAACAGTCTTCCAGAACAGTCTGATCACGTCTGAAGAGCAATTTCAAGGCAGCCCCTCCTTTTCACAGATCCTGTGAAAGGTAATGACTCTGCATTAGCTACACCTGCAGCTTTAAAGGAGCTCCTCTGGGGAAAGGAAAGCTGGCAGGGCAGTAAGAGATACAGATGCATTGCTTGTTGCTGTTCATGCTGAGCCAGCCTGCTCTGGGGATTGCGTTTCCATTGCTCCAAGAGTAAACCCACTGCCTCACCAACCCATTTTTGAAAGGTAAATGCATTTATGATTTCAAATAACGATAAAACAGGATGAGATATCCAAGAGAAAGGGTTTCTTTGAAGTCATCTCTTAAAAGAGTGAATGGAACATGGTTGTGTTGGAAGTTAAGGGTCAGACTGTCCTACCCACCACCATTTGTGCATATTCAGCAGTGACTCATGAAATTACGAGCCGGAGCTGGTGACCTGCAGGAATTCAGTAAGAGCCAAAAGAGAACTGAACATTTGCGTGGATAATTAGAACATCCAGATTTAGAAGGGGTCAAAGAAATACAGTATTAGAGGAGAAATAGAAACCCCTTAGGAGTCAAAGTCAGAATACACGAGAGGAACTTTCCTAAATGTTGCTTATTACATTTGCATTCTCTCTGCAACTTTTTGCACCTTTCTCTGAAAATGTTGGCTACTAAATGGAGCAGCAGCTGGGTATGAGATGGCACCCTGTGTTCTCATGTAACAAGTGATTTCAAAAACATTCATTGTGAAAGGAGAACTAAGAGTTAGTCATCTGTACATACTGATTTGGAAGAAATAACTTTCTCAGAAGTAACTGTGAGTGCTCCACTCTGTACAGTGTCTGGAAAGTATCTGTAAAGTGTGTAATAATCCAGATATGTTCTCAGTCCCACGGATCTGTAACACTGAAAGTACCTTTTCAGAAGTCCAGCATTATGCACTCCATTTTCCCTGTTCCCGCACAGAGATATTCATAATTTCTTAAGCATGCTGCCTCCAAGTCCCTTTACTGAGTTCTTAAAACCGGAGGCCACCTTTTTGATGACGGGAGAAGCAGAGCACCGGGGCTGATGATATGCATCCTTGATGATATGCATCCCACCTCTAACAACAGTACATTTCTGTGATTCACTTCTTTCTTCCCTTCGGTTGAAATCAAGCACAAATGGAAGAGCTACACTGTGATGAGAAAATCTCATCCACATAGTAAAAGAGTCAGCTGCACAAAGCCATTTTAATATCATCTACTCGGTGGCATTTTCAGGGCTTGTTCCCAAATCAGGAATATTTCTCTAGTGTACAGCTCAGATTTGCTTTCAAAATACAGGTAGGCAATCCAGGCAGAGTCCCGCTCTCTCAATATTTGCATGCCTCTCCTAGAAACTGGGGCTTCCTCATGAGGGATTTGCCTAGTAAAAGCTGTTTTCTGCATCCAAAGCCCAGCGAAGAAGGCAGTGTCTCGAGACATTTGGCTATAGTAGCCATTTTGTTAGTTCTTCTGAGGAGCTGAGTATTAATTCTGGCAGCTTCCCAGGAACACTTGATGCAGTAACTACCACAATTGTGCCTGATATAACTGCAAGGCACTGACGCTCAGGAACTTGCACTACAAATCATCTTCTTGATGGGTTTCAAGTTTTAATTTTTTTTTTTTCCAGGGGACAAGAAGCCATTAAGAAAATTGCCGTATCTATAACGTCTTGTACACGGCATTTTGAGGGAGGTGTCAATAAATGCCACTCAACAAATCTCTGTACCACAAATGGGAATACGGGTGCTTTTCAGATAGAGGTCTGTTAAGGTAGCACACACAGTATGGTAATTCAGCCTCCAAACATTCTCATGCTGCCTTCATTAAAGAGTGATTCCCTGGTTTGTTTGGTTGGTTTGGGTTTTTTTCCTAGTTCTAAAATTGACTTAAAGCACAATTAAATAGAATATACGGAGCTAAAATAGAGATGACTGTCTTCAAAAAGTGTAGACCTGATTTCCTCTTACATCTCTGTAAATCACAGCATACCTCAACTTGATAGTATACTCGCACGAGCAAGAAGGAATCAGACCTTCATTTTAGGTTCTCCTGGCCACTTGTCCAATGTGAGTGCTTTTTGCAAGACCAGCAATATATTACCTTCTTTCAGGCATTCTAATAGAGTACAATTTTTATTTTTTCTGCTACTTTATTCAGCAGCCACATAGTCTTTCTGTGGTTAATTAGAGAACTCACTCAAGCTTGTCTAAAGATCTTATAAATATGAACACGTTATCTCTTATTGTATCTCCTTTTCCTGCCTACTACTCTCACAACAATTAAACTAAACAACTAAATGCTTCCTTTAAAAAAAAAAAAAAAAAAAAGCTACTAGGAAACTCCATGCTAAAAGGCAATAATTATTCCCAAGTTAATTATTAAATGAAACAATAACTCAATCATTTGTTGATCCAATCAACAAGTGGTAGAAAGAGCATGCCTTTGAAAACAAGGTGCTCATTTTACACCAATATAAACCACATTGGAGGATGCAGCATTACACCGGTCTGAACGTTAACCCCTGTCTGGAAAGAGATGTAATCCCATCTTGAATAAATTATCTGACAACCACACTATACTGAGGACTTCCTTTAACTTTGCTCTTTGTATACCCAAGGCCTAGGTAAGCAGAACAGATCCTGGAAAAACCGGAACAAAAGTAATCTATGGCTTTTTGTTGATGTGAATTTGATTTTCCAGTAACTCAGCTCTACTGAGAAAAAGTTCAAGTTCCAAGAGCTTTCACACCCCAAAACAGAATAAAATAATCAAGGGAATTTTTGGTTAGGCAAAAGTCTCTGCTCATCCTGCATTGTCAGTGGGACTTCCTTCAAAGACATCTAATTAAGGAAATGTGCTGCAAAACAAACTAGTACCTGATAGACCAAACCAGTCCTGGTTAAAGCTCAGCCTGGGTGTAGGGTTGATACCGCACATCTGCTATGACCCAGCACGTAACAGTGCCAATAGAAACTGAAATAGTTCTGAAACAGGATGCTCCAAAAACTAGTACGGGATGTTCTGAAGGATGGTTCTTTACCAGCACATTTTATTAAATGGCCATTCTTATGCTGAACACAGCCTGTAATGTCCCAGTGTCATGTAACAGAGAGAGCTGAGTGTACAAAATGTTTCAGGTTAGGCCTAAATAGTGTTCTGATCAACGGCATTTAAAAAAATGTCATAGACAAGTCAAATGTATTAAAGAGAAATGGCACTAAAAATTGCTACTTGTGTAATTATACACTGCTTTTGCAAAGTTTCCCTTGCAATTTTAGAGACAGACTCCTCGTCACTTCCTCATCTAAACTGCTGAACAGTGTCGTCGTGAGATTTTTTCCAAACACTACTGTGCTCCACGTTATCCTCATCAGCACAATGCACAACTCTTGCATAGCGCTGTTCACCCATAGAAGACTTCACCTCGCTGGTGACCTAAGTTACTCTTCCAGGTAAAATCAGCACGTTTAGAACAAGGCTTTATGAAAATGCGTCAAAAAAGAGAAACCCCACTTCTCTTCCTGATTTTAGTGGTGTATTTTATTTGTCTGATTAGTATAAAGCATGCAGTTGGCTGGCAACTTGGTCAAGATAATTTTTCCCCAGTGCATAAAGATTTCTACAAAACAAATAGTCCTTTCTGGGAGCTCTGCTATATTAGAGTCTTGGGAAAGAAAATGAGCTTCAGACACAATCTTGACAGCCAAATAACAATGTCTAAGGTTATGTCTGCTATTCAGAGCCCACAAAATAAACATAGGCCTAATAATCTCATTAGGAACTAATTCCATGAGGTGGCCATTCTGGTGATGACTTCACTGATAAACAATTCCAAGTATTTATAGCCTACTTGGACTATAAATTAGAAATATTAGATGAAAAAGGAAAAGAATAGGTTCGAATTACAGTGGCATAAATTTAAGTTTAAGTAATCCTACTTCTCTGCTATTTTTATAATCACAAGAGCATTCTGTTTCATTTTCCCCAAGGTGAATGGCAAAAAGGCATATGGAATAAAATGAATTTGCCTTCTTTAGGACTATTTTATCACCTTATTTTAACAGATGAGTAACAGCAAATCTCTTACCTTCTGCACAGCAAATATTTCACCCTCTGCACAGCAAATCTTTCTGTAGCCATATACATGGTCTCATACATACAAATTTAAACAGTGAGAACAATATTTGAAAAACCAAAGAGCAAAAAAAGTGACGTGGGCTATACAAAAATAGTCCTGATTACAAAGGCAAACAGCGACATTACCATGTGGGCAACATTCACTCAGAATGTGCATTTATGTTCACTCTTTTTAATAGAGATTTCTTACCATTTTCTTTCATTTAAAAAGCTGAATTTGAATTTGTTCTCTGTGTTTGCTCACAGAATAAAAATCTGTCAAAATTGTCACTCACTCTGTTAGCCCTCTAGAAAATATCTGATGTCCTTATTGAAATGAACGCTGACCTGTAACCAACAGCTTGTTATTAATATGTATACCTCTACACAGCTAATAGATCATTACAGAAACAAATGCAGACAGGTTCATAATGTACATACAAACAGTCAAACCAGATTTGTTTCAGTGAGAAGACAATGAATGCAATTCAGGGATGTGAAGCCGTATTCCAAAACCTGCCACTGGAGTAACAGTATTTACTCAGGGCTTACGTAATTTTGACAAGCCACAGTCCCACCAGTGAGAGGTAAATGTTGATGTGATTACATGTTTAAAGGGAATATCTCCTTTTCTCAAAAGTCCTTTGCATGTACAGTCACCCGGAACGGCATCCAGCAGCCTTCACCTAGGAAACAGCAAGAATAACCAGAGGCCTTGTGCCCAGCACCACAGTGATGTCTCCCCCAGAGGCATAAGGCATGGAAGAAGCAGCCCTACACTAGCTCCCATCTCCAGATAACAAAGCAAATCTCTGCAAAATGTAATCTGTCGTCTTGCCCAGAACCCCTTTTTTTTCCCCTCCCTGATAAGCAGGTTCTGCTTCTTCCCACATCCAGGGCAATCACTATATGTAGTAAGCTTAATCCAGGCATACTCAAACTCATACTCAAAAGGTGGTTGGGTACTTAGCACTTCTTCTGTTCAGGGCATTAAGTAGACAAACATGTATTAGTGTTGAGCAAAGAAGCATTTATTAAACAGAGGACCAAATGCTACACACCTAGGATAATATTTTGGTAACATTTGGGACTGGCAAACAAGTTTACTGCTTTCCTGAACTCCCCTTTTGCTTCCCCCCCTGCCCAGCAGGGAAGGAAATCAGCAGTCCTCTATGCCTTGGTCACCTCTCCAAAGCCCCACCTAACCCCCCAGAAGTTCTCCGGAGCTGCCATCACGACCCTGAATGCAGGTATGGCGCAGTGCTGCCTGCATGATGAAGGCAGAACAGGCTGGAGTAATGGTGATCGGTCAGAGACATCTAATGGTGAAATTAGTGAAGTGAAAGTATTTCTGCACCCCTGGCAGAGCTCTCACTTGAAGACAAAAGGAGGAGAGCTTCAGAGCACGGATCTTTAGATACAGGACATGCTTTGCTATTTTGAGATGGCAGGCACAGTGCTGCAAACTGGTACGGTTTATGGGAGCATGGCATGGGCCAAAAAAAGCAAAATAAAAAGCACAGAGCATTTTTGATAATAGGCTTCCAGGTGCTTTTCTCAGCCTGAACAAACACACAGGAATGTCCCGTACCCACCAGAACGACTGCTGTCCCAATGTTGGGGCTAGATTTGTATGTTTAAGTTATGCTGTCTGCATCACCCCACGCAGTCGTCTTAACAACTGGTACTTCAGCACCCTCTTAAAGGTGTATTCCTCTTCCGCTAGGTCACTGCTCAGTCAAGTGATTCAAAGGTGATAATTTTATCTCTCTTCACGAGTCAGTGTGATCCAGACTTAGTGTCTGGCAGTTCAAAAGAGCGAGCTGACAGATGACAGCCTTTCTTGATAGACAGAAATGTTTTAAATAAAGAAAAAAAGTTGCTAAATCAGAGAAAGACAAGAAGCCTAACAGGTTATCCATTCTACTTCCCTTGCTAGTACTGATCTATTCAAGATACCTATTTCTAAATGGAAAAAGTAAAAATAAAATAGAAAAAAAAAAAGAAAGAAAGGTAGAATTAAGAATTTTAGCCTGATCTGAAGCAGCCCAAGCTCGACCCCTGTCCTTCCTGTTCCCTAGCCCTCATTCAAACAAATTCCACCCACCTGGCACAGCAGCTTTGTAGCCTGCTCCTCCCACAGCTCTGCGCAGCACAGGCAAGCTGACACGAGAGATTCCATTGCTGAGGGAACTTTGTGCCTGTTTCTTTTAAAACTTTTGTGACAACAAGAAGGAATGAAATTATAGGTTTAGAAATACTTTCTTTGCCATTTTTTTGCTGAATCAGTTAGAAGGTGCAGCCCTCCTCCTTCATGAGCATGCTCCAGTAAGATGGCTTTAAGAGGAGGAAAAGCCAATAATCCTGTTTCCCTGGGGTCAGGTCCTTGCTTTGCCTTTCTTCTACAGAGCTAGCCCAGGGGTGTAGTGTTCTGGGTGTAACAAAATGTTGTATTATCCAGGTCAGTAATTTTAATAATTCCTTTCTATCTATGACAAAATATCTTTTTTCAAGACTGCAGGTGCTTACGTTACTATGGACAAAAAAATTTTAAAAGGCAACCTCATCCCTGAACTTTAGTTAACCTCTAGGACTTCCCTATGGAGGGGTAAAGAGGAAGGAAGGGTCTGAGCTTGTAGGAAATCAGTTTTTAATTCGGAAGATCTTTATGTTTGGGAGTCTGGTTTTTGTCATAAATTATTCTGAAGTGCCTAATTCTCAAAACCATGGTTATATTTTAGGAAAACCAGGTCACTGTGGTCTGGGACCTACCTCAATATCTACTGATGGAGGAAATAGTTTTTACTAGTTAATTTCCAAACACTAGGTCAAAATAAAAGAAATCTGCAGCTTCAAAGAGAAATGGTAAGTTGATGAGCTAGCTGTTGGAGCTGCACCGTCACTGTCAACTGCGAGGTCCGAAGTGGGCTGAATGCAAAAATTTACCTGAAATGACAAATCCGTAACTTCTGAGGCCTTGAATTCACAGGGGATTTCAGTTTGTTGGTTTGGTTTTTGGGGTTTTTTTCTTCAAAATTGCCTTCTGAATTGCAGAAAACTGAAGTATAACATTTTATTTTCATGTTCTGGGATGGGATTTAAAAGTGCACTCTAAACTTAAAGAAACTAATACAATTTCATACAAGCGTAGTCACAGTAATGAAAATTAGGTCCTAACACCTGCTAACCTGGGTGAGCTGAAGTTCAGGTGGAAACTGCAGCTTTCCGTAGCTTACAGTGGGCTGCTTCATTTAAGCTTCTAAACTATTCAGTCCAGGGCTTTGAAGTCCAATTCTTGACAAAGCCTATTAATTGAGTTCTAGGCTTTTTTGAAAAAACATGAAGTCTCTAAATTCACTTCATCAAAATGTTAGCCAGTAAAATGAAATGTATTTACACTAAATGGTTGGACTTGATCTTAAAGGTCTTTTCCAACCTACGCAATTCTATGATGCTATAAAATGCACTGAAGAGTATGGCTAATAATCTGTGCCTCTCTTTACAGAACAGCTGTTGCTTTCTTTTAGCTTTCTATCATGCTAGCATTTTCTCCAATCATCACCATCTAGCTCAGATAAGACCCGCATTGGTAGTATGTATGATATCTCTTTGTATTTTGTATCCTTGTAGTAAGTTACAAGATGTTAAAATCCTAGGGAATCTACTCATGCAACAGGTAGAGTTTGTCAATGTAGAGGACATTGGGTCTAATCTCTGTGAAACTCCAGAGGAAATTTTTCCTCAAAGATGGAAGGACTTAAAATAGACTTTGAGCAAAGCACAGAAACTGAAGCTGACCAAGATAAATATGGGCCATCTGGAATTTTGAGCTATAATGGGCCTCAGAGCCTGGAATTTAGCTTCCTCTCTCTCTCGAGGACAATGTGCATTGTAGGCTCACCCACTCCCGACTCCGAGTGCCAAAGCTGTCTGCTGGAGTGACTCTTTACTGAAGTTGCAGAAGTTTCTTTTAATCTCTGGGACAAGCCAATGCAGTCTAAGATGTGTTAAATTCTTTCTGCAAACAATTGGGTTTTTCCATTCCTTTCTGGCACAGTTAATTACATGAAGCCCCACTGAATACATGAAAGCCGATGCTATCTGATTTCCTCTGGGTTTAGATTTGAACGCTATAGTTTTTAGCCTGTGTTCCTTCAGACGTGCCTGCCTGCTGATTGAGCACAGTTTTTACTTGGGCGTAGAACTGAACACTGTAATTTCCATCCAGACCTTACATCGCATACACCTGCAGCATCCAGATGGCAGGTGCTATTTTAGCACTGCGTGTACTACTGCTATAGTAGATCCCAGATTTTATGCTCTTCAAAGATAAGATTTATGTGAAGTACCACAACCCTTTAGAAGTGTCTTTAGAGCTACTGGAGAATGTGGACTCAGTGTTAAGGGCACATATCTTAAGTCAAGGGGAATGGACAGGTACCATCTCAGCCCTCTTCCCTCTGCTCCCCCCCTGTTACAGTTCAAAAATACTTTGATCTGTCTAGGTGGAAATTTTCCTGGTTTTGCCATTAAGCTTTCCTGAGCACAAACTAGATAACGCTTGTCAAGTTTATCCCTAATCTACTTCGAAAAGCTGCCATGATCACCTCAGAGTAACTTTTATTTTAGTGTGATGTGGAGTTACATCTTAGAGGTTAAAAAAACCCCAGTTGGGTTCATTGTACTATCTAGACTGTTAAATAAATCACCGGTTAGCTTTTCATCTCTAAGTATGCAATTAAATTACACATCATCTGTCCCTAAGGGAGAAGTCAAAGGGTTTAAGCATGCGCAAAGGCAGTATCGTGTGTGTGGCACCAGTGCTTTCATACTTTGGTGCTGATGCTCTTTTGATGGCTTCAAGTCCAGTGATCTCCATGTGGTGATCAGGAATAAACACGAATAAAGAGACCAAAGACACTACTGCTTTTGCAGACCTTACGTGTCAGATACTAAACTTCGAAATCCACTGGTATATACCAGCTTAGATGGCCACTGTTTGATTACTTGATCACATATCGGTGATTATTTAATTTTTAAAAATAATCTAGATCATTTTTTTAAGTTGCCTTACAGTGAAAATTTAGCCTTCTAGCCATGTTGCAACCCATTCCCAAATTGGGACATCATGTTTGGCACTGCTTCATGCTGTGCCCTCCTAGGACTTGATAGAATCTCACTTGAAATAGTTAAGCCAATGAAGAATTTTTGTGAACTTTGCTATAAAGAATCTGAAAACACGGATTCTGATATCTCTTGGTAAAGGGCAGAAATGCATTTACAAATGCATACAAACCAGTCCACAAAGCATTTTTTTGTACTTGGTAGTTCATGAAAAATTCCAGCTTGGCTGTGAGAATTCAAATTATATTCACTGGCTAGTAAAAATGGAAAAATCAGATTGTCCACTGTATCCTTCAGTACTGAGTAACTTGTAAAATATTTTGAAGGGGTTTTGTTGGTTTCTTTTTCTCTACAATTTGTAACAGGTGTTAGAATAATTGCATTCTTTCAACAGAGCAGGGATGAAAATAAGAAGAAATCGCTTCTTTCATCAAAATACCTCAGACTATATCAATGCATTTTGGGATAGCGGAGGATGATCGGCTCTGTTTAAACTCTCTGTAGCCCTGAGCAAATTAGTTTCATGAAAGCTTTGAGATGTTGAAGATTTTCTGTGTGAAATTAGCCTCCTGTCACTTAACAATGAACAAAATTAAGCAGGGGAGCTTAAAATTTTGTTGCTTGAGCAGGAAGGCAAGTCCTCTTTTATAGGAACTGTGTTGTATTTTGAGGATGTATGGATTACAGTTCAGGTAACAAGACGCTGTACCTCTTAGAGGTGAATATTCCAGAGGTGGCTGTAGAACTGGGTAGGCATTGCTGGGTTTTCGGTGATTAATGCTGTCTTTGTACTTTGGAACCACTGTTGCACTGCGCCCTGTCTGACTTCCTCATTTAAATGCAAATGCTGCCACTGACAAAGCAGTTCCACTAGCAGGCAATGAGTTCAGCAGCGGTTCCAGCTGCTCCCATTGCCATGCCTGTTAATCAGGGCAACTTCTGTGCAAAGGTGACTGACTAGGCAGGTACCTCATCCTCCGCTGAAATCAAAATAGGTCACTTGCCTAACTCCTGAATGCTTCCAGGCACTGAGTTCAACAAGGTCTTTGTGAATGATATAATTCATCCAATTCTATAGCTTCCCTATTTCAAGATAAATGTGTTCCTGAGAAAAGTTGCTTTATCTGGAGGTTTTTTACTATTACTCCCCTTAACGATGTGAATTACTTCCCCAGTTAAAAAGATGTACATTTTAAGTGACCTGGCAGATTGAACATCCTACCAGTTCTTCCTTTGGATCATTTTTACTTCAGATTCAGCAAGGTGCAAAAGCAGTTCTTATATACTGGGTACAGGGACTGTTCCCTTCTTGGTTATGTCCACAAAGAAATAATGGTCTTATAACCAGGGAGAAAAACTTAAATGTAGGCTGTCAATTTCTCCCTATGATCCCAGAATAATTAGACTAATTGACTCGACTAGCATTGCCTAGCTGTACTGTTAACTTTGTGTCCCCCTCCTGTCCACAACCGCTTTTATTTATCAGCACTTCAGAGTAGGGACTGTCCCTTGTAAGTGCAGAGGAGTCCTGCCCCTACCATATAGTTCAAAATTAAATAAATGCTGCTATATAAGGTAAAAATAAGAATCAAAAAGGTCCTCTTCTCCACTGAATAAGCTTAAGGTTCCCTTTAGAAGATGCAGTGCCAGATAACAACTCAAATTCCTTCTTTCAGACAGCAAGCAACAGTGGTTATTTCACCTGCTTATACAGTTACTATGTTTAAGTAGTAAATGCCTTCTCAAAAGGCCCCAGCCTTCATATGCTAACAGGTTAGCAGTCTGTTTATCTTGGGTTTGTTCCCTCTGTATTCCCAGCCTAAGCAGGTGTGGTACTTTGAATCCTGGGGAGAGAGAGAGGCCTGATTCATGCAAAGTATCTTTTGTTTGAGGCTGAAGAATGTGAATACGAGAGAATAAATCAGAAGTCTAATGTTAACGGTGTAATTTTAAAAGGTAATTTAACTTTGATTTGCCAGTGCCAGCTCATGGCACAAGAAGTTAATGTATGGACGTTTGTGCTTGGCCAGTAGTCACATGTAGGATCTTCTGTGCAAAGAGGCACATCATTGCTTGCAGTATTTTCAACTACAGAGTGGCTTTGTTGCCTTTTTGCTTACTACTTCAGACTCAGTAAGAATGAATTGTTTCTGGATAACACATTTAAATTCCTTTTACATTAGCTATTTATGTGTTCATGAAACATTTATTCAAAGTGATCAGGAGAAGCTATCTCCTTATTCCTGCAAGCACCACAAATGCAGAGTTAAATCTTTGAGAAACAAGCTGTTGCTGTCACTGAATTGTTCCCTAGCTACTGGCACTCGAGCCTCCCAGAGGCAAACTAAACCAATTCTGGAATGCTCCCAGACTCGATCAGCTTCCAAAATGAACCTCCTTCTAAGACATAGTTTGTTTTCCATGGGTTAGCTTGAGGCTCTGACTGTAGTAGAGACTTCAGCAACGCACTGAGTTGTGCTGGGCTACGAACACATCTTTGGGGTGCTTTGTGCCTCATGGTGCTAAGCTGATAAGCAAGGATGATTGTTTATCAAGTCTGAATTGCACTCTATGAGTTTGGGATTCAAGTCCCATAAAGAGAATGGAAGGACAAAAGCAATCTTCTCAAGTGCAGACACCCAGAAAGGATCTAGGAGGTACGACAGCAGAGGATACAGACTTAGTTTCTACCAAAAGAGAGATCTAAATCACTCCAGTTCGGCCTCACTGATTACTCCAATGCAAGGTTTAGTTTGAAACATAGGATGAAGGGATGCCCCATGAAAATAAGAGGTTTTACAAATAATACTGACCAAAGGAACATGACAGAGCTGCTTGAACATTAACTTGAGTCACAAATGCCTTTTGAGGTTTGGAAATATATTTTTGTTCTGTATTGCAGCATAAAGAAACTCTGTGACTATAACCATGCTTACCTTCCTACTGCTCCAACTCCAGTCTCCTAAAAGGGATGACTCAAGTAAGGGAAAATGTGTTTTTAAATATTTATCCATGGAATGAACTGCATCGGATTAAACTTAAGACATCTGCTAACTCATTACAATCCTGTTTATTAACAACACAACTTTAATACCCAAGTCCTATGCCTTTGACTACAATGTAAGATGTAAAAGCCAAACTGATTTTAAAGGATGCTATTTTATGTCAGTCTTATCTTCATAGTCTTTCACTTTCTGACAGTCCCAGCAGAGTACCCCATTGTAATACTTGACACGATTGGCAACAGTTCTTTAATGTTTTTAACATTAAAAAAAAAGTAAATTGTTTTATGAACATCTAAAATTATTTTGGATCTTAAATTACCAGAAATCACCACTTCTTTGACAATCCTAAGGCAGCCCTTGCCTTCCCCTTTAAAACAATAGGGGAGAATCTATTCATCTGGATGATTAAACTTCTGGAATAAGAAACAATTTTAAAAAAATTACGATGTTGACAGCCTCTGAGACCAAAATCACATTAACTATCAAGCCAGTTCAATGGATACAATAAACTCTTCAAAGTGTGCCGACACAGACCTGTACGTACCTCCCCCTTTAGGCATGTCCCCCTTCTCTCTTCAGCTCTAACAATTCTGCCTTTCCCTGCCCACCCATTTTCCCTGGTTCTACAAACTAGGAGGGAGGAAAATGAGAGGACATGGAGATGAACTTCTTAGTGCTAACCAAACTCAATGTTTCACATTTCCTTTGCAGGGCCAGATTTGGAATAGTTGAAGTTTCACTTCTAACACTCAGCAACTGCACAGCGCTGCGCAAGTTAAAGGTCATCTGGGGCAAAGACTGCTGAGATATTTCCAAATGGCACCTGAAGACCCCCCAGGATTAGCAGGATTTGTCCTTGCATCATCTAAACACTTAAGGCATAACAGGAAAAGGGAAAGTTATTTAAAGGTTCTCTCTAGCAAAGGTTGCAGGGATTTCCTCCTGCATGGCATCCAGCTGGCTCACCTGCACGGCAGCCCTGGAGGCGGGAGATGACATGTGCTGCGGCAGGCTTC
>NW_009259682.1:123398-147619 GCF_000687185.1 Egretta garzetta
GCCCCACCGGCGTCGCCGGCGGGGCAGCCCGGGAGGCGGGAGATGACATGTGCTGCGGCGGGCTTCTCTGCCTGACCTGCCAAGAAGGGAACTGCTCCACCCGCCACTGCGCTGCTGCCTTTTGCTAACAGCAACCTCCAGGAACCTAGGGAGGCCAAAATTAGACACCGCAGTTCAGATAACCCTGGGAGATATCAGTCTTTTCCTTTGTTCATTCAGCATCACTAGTGCAGCAGGCCAGCTCCTGAAGTACTATATTTAGTTCAACTTAACGTTGTTTGGTCACACATGTGGATGCATTTTACCTGCATGGTGTCTTTGAGAGTCAGATAAGCTTTGCCTCCACACCCTTCGTTTTGTACTGGTAAACAGTTCTCTTGGTTCAGCTTCGTTCCTCACTCAGCTATAGAGGATTTCAAGCTGAAGATGGAAACAGGAGTTTAAGAAATGCCTGCAGCCCCTTATTTCTTCCTCCCCCATCCAGGAGTCCCAACTGTCTTCGGCAGCTGTTTGGCCAGCAATTTGCTTCACTGGAGCAGTACGGTCTCGGCTCAGCAGTGACTAAGTCAAAAGTATGGATGGCTGTTTAACCTGTGTAAAATAAGCTAGTGGTTTTGAGGCTAGGTCTTTACATCATAGGAATACGGCTGCCAGGACCTCTGTCCCAGGAAAGGCTGACTTTAAGTCCATTAACCTCAGTGCTTCATTTCTTAAACACAGAAAAAAGGTAAACAAGTGATTCTCATTACAAGCAGCCTTTTCTCCTAACCTGTCTCTAAGGTCTGTGCCTTGCTGCAGTGCCAACTGCAGGTAATCATTTGTTTCCTAGAGTCTTTGATTTGGAGTTTTCCTGGCACCTCTCTCAATCAGGGCAGCCTGCTGGCTTTTGTATTGCCTGATTAGCCTCAACCAGGAGGCAGCTGATAAAACAGAGGCGAGGCAGGGCCCATGCCTGCTGAAACAGGCAGGCCACCTTATAAAACTACCCAGGATTGTACCTTCTGTCAAAAAGAGTTATCACATGAATGTGCTAGTAAACAAGCAAAATCCAGGTACCAGGCTGCAAATTGCTCTAAAGGAAAGGTTTATTTTTTTTAATATGGTTAAAAAATGTTGGTGTTCTGTAGCGATTAAAAGGGAAGTGGGGGCAGGCAAGGGAGTTTTAGATCAACAGACACAAATTTGACTGTGGCAAGGTTGTTAGATGAAATTTAAAAACTGAGGGTGGAAGAGAGAAGAAATGTCAATAATTTAATAGAATTTATTCAGATACCCTCAGGAAGCAGATAAAAAAAGTCATGCAAATATTCAGTCCTCTCATCTCTGAAATGATCCAGTGTCCTGCCTAGTGCTTTTGTTTACTCTTGTAGTGAGAGGAGTCAGCACTGGTCTAGACCTCTGCAAACCCCGTTCTGCTACGGTGATTTGCTGGCTGGGCCAATGGGTCAGGATTCTGCGCTTTGGGAATTCTGTTCTCTGTTGTACTCCTGTTCTTGCTATGTAGATCCTAAATGAAGGTCATTAATGAAGTTCTTAGTCTGGAGACATACATAAATTATTTTCCCTAGAAAGGATGGCAAACGCTCCAAACAACTCCACCTACAACGTATCTGGCAGTTACTATTGTCAGCCTTAACAAATGTTCCTCCAAAAGACATTATGTATAAATCATCATGCATAGAGATGCATAAATTAGTGACCAAAATTAGCTTCAACATGCTCAAGTAGCTGATAGAGAAAAATATTTCTTGCAGTCAGGGTCAGCATTTGACTACGGCTAGTTCAAAATAAGCTTAAGCAACTCATTTTACCAGGAATAAGTAAATACCGGGAAAGAAACTAGCTCAGCACTTTTGTTGTGTTGCACAGTTACATCCAGCAATATTTTTGCCCTGTACTTCCCACAATAGATCTGCTGTTTCTCATACAATGATTGTGTCCGGCTGCCAGATGCGTTCAGCTGAGGGAAGCAGGAAGGCACAGAACTGACTGAAGCATACTACCCGTCAGTCACCGTAAGAAAAACTTCTCCAGAGCCAAGTGGTCTGCTTTAGTCTTGTAATGAAGATGTACGTGGTGTTATATGCGGCGTGAGCTCTGCAGTGCTGATGCTTTTCAGCTAAAAACAGATGACATTTTCAGTTTACTTTAAAAATGTATTGGATGTGCTGAAGTAAAATCCCTTTCTTTTGTCTCGGATGTTAGTTGTGACTTTCAGTGTTGTGGTTGTCGTTAGTGGGACCTCCTCAGAATTGTGTGTTTAAGCATGCTTCAGGCTGTGGATGAGTTCTGAACTCTGTAATGCCCAAACAATTTAGGAACTGGAATTACCACACTGAGACTTTGAAGAGCAGAAAGGAAATAGATGGTTTTACCAAAGGACTTGAATGCATGGACTTCTGCACTATCGATCACTGGGGCTCTTCATGTACTAAAGCCAAACACAGAACAGAAGCAAGTAGGTGGCTGTTTTCTGAGCTGTGTACGAAGAGCAGCTCCATCTTTTGAAAGGTCAAGAAAAACTATGAAACAAAGGAATATGAAAAAGAGCTTCCCTGAGAGGAACATGACGGCTCAAGTCTAGTGTGCTGTCTCATCTCTGCAGCAGCATAGCTACAGATTGGAAGAAGCTCAAAGGCTTGTTGGCCAAAATGGCTTAGAGCTGGCAAACTAATGGAAGTAGAAGCCTTTAGAAGGAATATGACTCAAAAGTTCAGCAGAAAAAAGCATGAAAGGAAGATTATGTGGAACAAAATTATGCTAGGAGGATGGACTGGCTGATCAGGCAGAGGGGAACACAACAGGAGTCTACACTGTAAGCGTCAGCTGACATGCAGTTATGCAGGATAAACAGTGAACCAAAAAAATAGTAAAAATATCAGAAGTCTCCACTGTAATTTAATTAGTGCACTGTTTATTGGTAGGGGTTCAAACCAGAAGACTAACAAGTCAATGATACTCCCTGTATGCTTGTCACAGGCTGTCCATGTGCTTCAGAGGACACTGAAGCAGAGTCACTGCTCTATGATTTTAATTTGCTGCCTCCCTCCATAAATATGTGCTAACAAAATGAAGCAAGGTATAAGTTGAATAAAGCAAAATAATGTAATTTTGAAAATCTGTAACTTATTTTCTTCCTATACCTTAATATCTAGCTAAAATAGAGAAAATTTACTCAAAACATACTCTGATATACTTTCACGTTCCCAGAAATCAGGTGGTTTTGTGTGTGTGGATTTGGGGTTTTGTTGTTGTTGTTGTTTGGTTGGGGTTTTTTACCAAGAAAGTAGTAGAGAAGTTTCTTCCACAGAGTTATTGGAATTCCTCACAAGCATATAGCCTTTCTCCTGTCACAGAACTCAGTCAACATTCATAATCCATAGTAATGTCACATAGATCCACTGTGAATATAAGTAAATGCTTAATGAAGGCTCTAGGACCTCTGCTGAAAACAGATTTTGATGGTCAGACTTCTCCTCTACTCAGCTCATAGTTACTCAGCCATCTGTAAGTGGCACCAGTAGAGTGTCACCTGATTTTAAATACAGGTATTCTGATTTGCTTCTCCTAATCTTCAAATTTAAATGCCAAGTGGAGAAGTGTGAGTCAAGTGGTTTTTTAACAGCTTTAGCATTTGCATATTGCTTTGAAAGAATGGGGCATTACAGCATGCCTGTCCTGGAAAGCTTCTGGCACTTCTGTGAAGTATATGCACTCAGTAAGGCCCAATCCTTGTTGGAGACCTTTACCTTTGTTTCCTAAAAGTCTTTTCACAGGTACCATAATTAACTGAACACCACTGTCTGAACGAAGCTTTTCCATCAAGCATTCCCTTGGGACAGATGAGCACTGAGTTTGTGGCTTATACATCGGTATCCTGGAGATATGCCTGCTTCTGGAAGACGACATAGAATCATAGAATCATAGAATGTTTAGGGTTGGAAGGGACCACTAGTGGTCATCTAGTCCAACCCCCCTGCAGTGAGCAGGGAGCAGGACATCTACTGTAAGTCACAGATGCACCAAGAGAGGCTTTCATATGTTCCCAACTGCAGTGATCCTATGCACCACTGCAGTACTGGGGAACAAATCAGGTATGAAAATTTCTAATGTGGTGTTCTGTGTACGATGTGCCATCGGCATGTCTCCTGCCGTCTGAAGGTATCAGTCTGACGTACACCCACGGTGAAGTTCCTCAAGCCACAGTATTCCTCCTGGGAGCTTTTCAGCAGCTTTACTGCCGCATTAGGTCAGCTCTACTGCCAGAAAGCAGCTGCAGCACAGACAGAATTCCCCCATTCTCTCCTCTCAAAACAGCTGCCTAGACTTGTAATGAAACACCTTGTGAATGTGGTGAGTGGCCGTGGGAAGTCAGGTCCTCACTTTCAATACTGCACAAGGGAGAAGAAAGGCAACTCGCTGGGGAAACCCCCAAAAAGGGAGTCTGGGCCTTGTCAAGCTGTATAAAGACACAAACTGTGAATTCCTCAGGCACAATGCTCTTGGCAATTCCTATTTCCTCTCTCCCAGAGCCTCTCTAAGTGCTGTTACACTGCTGTGACATCTGACTTGGAAGCAGCAGAGTCATGAGTGACACAGGTCTTTACAGCCCCTGACATGGACATTGTCATTATGTAATCTGTATGCCATCACAAGGTTATTTTTACAAGCATTTTTGTGCCCTCTGTAAGCATTTGGCAATTACTGGTGACACATGCTCCATGATTTGGGGACACAGGATTGAAAAGGACATCACTGGTTCACTGAGTCCAGTCCCCTGTACATAATCCTGTTAAGAAGTTAATCAAGCTTTAATTTAAGACTAGGTACAGTGTTTGCCTCTGCTGCTCCTACTGAATGCCTTGTTCTGGAGCCTCATTCCAGAGTTCAACACAAGATGTATCTCGTTGCCCACCTCTGAACAGATGAATACTGAGGCATAGGAAACAAGCCCTAAGAGCAGTGCAGGGAAATGGCATTGCCTCCTAAGAAAACACTTGCCTAAATGGAAAAAAAAACCCTGCAGGTCTTGTTTCCTGATCCTCTTTGTCTCCATCATTTCAGCCGAACAGGTCTCTACACTGAATAGTCAAAGCATATCTGTACGCTGAGTAGGTATCACACAGCTGTACTACACAGTTTCTTGCTGTTCTCTCTGCAGAGCCTTGCAGGCCTTCTAAGAGGAGAGGTATGAGAAGATGATTTTGGGGAATGACATCAGATCTTTGGTGGGTAAGGGTGCCAAAAGGTAACAAACATGAAGCATCTACTTCACAACTTTTTTTTTTGTCCTGAAGACTCAGAATTGATCACAACAATTTTGCATGAAAAAACTGTTTTTCATGTATGTCCTTTATTACTGTATATCAATGTAATCGAATAGTTATTTAAAGATTTCAAAGCATGAATTCTCAATTAGTTCACGTCTGAAAATGGAGGTAGTTTTAATCTTATGATTATTTTTACATTTTTATCAACAGTACAGGTGCTAGGAATAACAGATGCAAAGTGGGAAGGTGTTTCAGTATGCAAGAAGAAAGCATCTTGCTCTAGAGAGAAAGAAGATATTCATCAAAATAGTGGACTACGTTTAATCATTGTTTCTTTGTTACAGATCATCTCAACCATGATGTTATCCAAAAAAGTTCAGACCACATGAAGAACATACCAGACTCTGCAGAAGATTGGCAAAACAAGAAGATTCCTTGTATTGAGGCCAGAATATGTTTTTCTAGAAACTGAAAATATTTCATGACCACATGTATTTTGCTAAAAAGAAGATGACTACAATTATGCTCCCATACTACCTCAGAATAAAACGTAATATTCCGCACATAGACGAATACCCATCTCATCACATACAAACATGGAGGACTCAGTGGGGCCATTATCTACTGTTCTGGTGGAAAAACAACCCTGTTTCATCTAAAGGAAGGTTAGGTATAAGCATTTAGAGGAGTGGTATAAATATTTTACAAGGTTTATTGCACAGGTAGGCAACAGAGGAAAGAAGCCACGTAAAACGGCTCACAGCACTCCATAACCACTTAGGAATAACTTTTCTTCCTGAGATTGAATATAGGTAAATAAAAGCCTATGTTATCTACTCTTGAATTTAGGCCAGGACTTCAAATTTAAGTAAGTTAACAAGCTCCAGTCAGAAAAAATACCACAGTGTCATAACTGACCACAAGAGGTCAGAAACTCAGCAGTCCACCTTATTCCAAAGGGAGGCTGGTTATGTTTGATTTTTTTATTGAAAAGGCTGAGTATCCTTAAGCTTAAACAAATTATTGTTCTTCCTTTGTTTTTCTTTGCAGATATAAGAGGATTTAACTTGAAAGCTTTGAAGGCCTGAGTTCTGCCCTGGGCTGGCACGTTCTCTGTATACCCTCAAGCTGGCAATGTCCTTCCCACCCAACTCTTAGGTGATGCTTCTGTTCTAGCTCTACTGCTATTCTCATAAGTGATGCTCAGTAAATAAGGTTCTCTCCCTTTTTTTTTCCTCCCCTCCCACTTTTTGGCTGCATTATCTATTAGACTGTAAGTTCTTTGGCAAAAGGAATGAAAGTTACCATCTGCCTGTGCAGTGAGCAGCACTCAAAGAGACAAAAAAGAAATGCTTATGATAGCTACATCAAAGGTAAAAGATCAATTAATGTTAAGGCAGAAAACACTGAAGTCAGGGATTCCCAAACTTGTCCCAGCTTTGAATTCCACTTTGATCAGACAAATACTATAAAAACCCCTCTGAATTACTGGGGAACCTACTTGAAACTGTCAACTGTTTGAGCTGCAACTGCAAATTTGTTAACTTCCCACTGTAACAGCTAAGCATGGTTCCTCCATGGAAAGGCTGAGGGAGACAAACACAAAGGTGCAACTGAGAAACATCACTTTAATCATTGTAGCAAATTACCTCCATAATTACATAATAAATGTTTAGCAGAACCTCTACGCCATACAACAAAAGCTGCAAACACTTCTCTGCAATCTACAGCAAGCTTGAGCCATACAATTTCTAACTCCAAAGCCACAAACCACAAATGTAAAAGTTCAGTTACACAAGAGCACTGGATAAAATATTAAAAGCTGTAATATATAATACAAGCTGTGTCTCCTGCTGTCTGTCTGTGTAAGGGTGTTACTAAGCATTTCTGCACACCGTTAGTACAGAATAAGACATTTTACTACCAAGAAATTGCTGCAGAGATTCAGATGGTAGGCAATCAGTTTCATTCTTTTTTGCATGTCCCAAACTAGCAAGTCATTGGAACAGAAGATGATGCTAATCATACAGATTAACTATTATTTTTCTCAGCTCAGTCCAGGGGTCAGGAGCAGAGGGTACTGGTCACAACATGGTTCATACATTATTCCTTAACAAGCTGCAATTAGAAAGTCAAATATGTTTTTGGAGTAACGATGGCAGCTGCTCAGAAAGAGATTTTTACATTTTGATAAAATAGCAATCACCTTCAGCTAAGGCACATACCGTCCATATAGGTGAAATGAGAGAGGGGAGGAGCAGCAACATCTTAATACTTTCAAAGAAACCTCAGCTAGAATTAGCACTGTTCTCATCTCGCTGGGTAACCAGGCAATGAAATCTTGTGGACTCAGAGTAGGCTGGCAAGATTGTAGTTCCTAAATTCTGAAAGAGGCAATTAGCTTTTCTGTGCCTAAATTTCCACTACTTGAAAAATCGGAATAAAACCTAATTGATAAGGAACACGTGAGGATCAGAAAAGCTGACTTGCTGTAAAGAGTGGCAGACAACTACTCAGTACATTAAAAATTAGGCCAGATTAATATATTTGTTCTATAAACAAACATCTGTAAACTACTCCTGCAAGTCAAATGATCGCACCGCAGCCACAAGTTCTGCTTTAACAATGAACACACTCCCCGTCCACTTAGTTATGGAGACACAGTTGGTAAACATGAGCAAAACAGAGTGATACAGTCCTAAATCTACCAGGAGAAACTGCTGCATTTGTTTACCCATCAGGACAACTTCATGTATCCTTATTTCCTAGCAGAGGAGGATCTAGTAGGATGAGGATTAAAATGACATGGTGTTATCCAAGCATAAAACTTCCAGATGTTAGGTAAGTGTTGCTGCCACTTCTGTCTCTCTGATGATCAGCAGGATCCCTGCTGGCTACTCTTGACACTTAATGACAAGAATGGGAGACCATGCTCCACACAAGGGGAGCGACAAGTCCCACAAAACTGCCCATGACTGTCAGTTCTACCCGGGTAGTAACAGAGGTGATGCTGCAAGGGGATCTGATGTCACAGCAATGCCTGGTGGTCTGGAGCACTTTTATTTTCCACTAAATTGATGCTACTGTAGGATTCTGTTCTGTCGTGTTCCAGTATGAGGTTAAAGGCAGCCCTCCGTTCTTGCAGTGTCGCTTGCTTTCTGGTGCATTCTTCAGTGGGTGAAGCATGGTACCTGCTGAGCCCAGGGGAGGGAACCCCATTCCTCAGAGACACAACCTAGTGGGAGACAGAATGAAAGAAGTCTCTAGCCCTTCCTCCCCCTCATTTGTGAAAAGATGGCTGCAAAGATAACGAACATACAGAAACCTGCAGCAGGGGGTATAATGCCTGGCTAATTCCAGCAACAACCATCTGCCCTCTAGTTGCAGCAAAAGGAGGGGGTGGATGTGGAGGTGACTCAGCTGAGAAAAGCAAGCAGCTCAGCTGAAGTCGAAATCCTACTGAGCATAGAACAGTCTGATTATGCTTTTTAAAGGACCATTCCCATAATGTGAAAATACGGCCTAAGAAACTCGCTTTGGCGAGTATTTGTTACAGGTAATGCCAGCCCTCAACCCCATTTCTTGGGCTTCGCTGGCTACTCCTTTGAATCAAGCTTTCCCAAGCACTGCTCTGAACTCTAGCCCTCGTTATTGACTTGGAAGAGGTCATGACTCAAACCAGAAAACAAGCCTTCCTCTGACCTGGAAAGGTACCAGATCTCCCTGTACACATTTCTTACTTCCCACCCTGTTACTGCAAAGCAGTAACGTGTAATTAGCACGCTCCCTCCCATCACGTGGTGCTGCATCTTCAGGACCTGGCCTCAAGAGCAGTCCAACGGGAGCTGCAACAAGAATCTCTGAGGCTTACACTTACACTTAACATTTTTCTCAACTACCTAACTGTCAGAAGAGTGACCCCCCAAAGAAACCCCCCACAAACATAGCATGACTTGAAATATAACAGCAAATGATTTTTTGCCAGTACAGCAGAACTATTTTGAGCACCGGTTGAGATTATACCAAAAAAATAACTTTTATAAGCTGCATTTCCAGTAGGCTACTGGTAGCTTGGTGCAGACTATAGCGGTCTTGACAAACCCGATAAGGATTGCTAAGCTCTGAGCTAGAAGCTGTATTTGCTACATACTAGGCTGCAATATGGGACCTGCGAGAGCCACCCTGCTTCTGCTAGTTTCTTTACAGTATCACCAGAAGGGAGCAAAAATAGCTCCCATCTCCGCTGTGATAAAGCAAATGTGCAAGGAAAGCAATTTGTTCTCTCTTCATCCTACTGTTGAGCTCCTCTAATCACACAGAATGGGTTTTTTTTTTTCCAAAAGGGCATTAGAGTTGGCTTAAGATGTTGCTAATTAACGTCAAATGCAGATCAGTTCAAAATAATGTGCTTCTTTTTTAATTTGCCAATATTTACAACATCCCTGAAAGAAAAGAAAAAAAAAAAGGAAAAAAAAAAAAAAAGACAGAGTAGAAAGAAAAAAAGGGGGGGAAAGGAAAAAAAAAACCCCAACAAAAAAAGCAGTCTGCAAAGGTTTCATCTTCTCTCTCATATACCCTAAGCAGCATTTGTATCAGCTGAAATAAGAAAGGAACATCTCGAAGTAGTTCTTCCTCCCCCCGCAGACTGTTTCTGAGCAGTTGTACCATGCAGGTGAGTTTGGGCTACAGATACTACAGAGGATAACATTTGCATCTTTTTAAAAAGCTCTCCTTGTCACAGACTTATTTACGACACCATTTCTGTTGAGAATGTAAAAATCTATAGATGTATAGGCTGAAAATAATCAAATGATTATATTAAATCAGTCAAGCTTTTCTACATTTGAATTTCAATTTGACTACAAACAGAGAAGCACAAGGGAGCCATTTCCTGAGATGGGCACTCCAGTTGTGTTTCAAAGCTATAAACTATCTTCATTTGACATGAACACCACACAGTAACTGTTTGTGCAGAATACCTCTCTCATCACCTTTATACACAACATTATTTTATGATTTCAGCATACAAGGCCAAAGATGCTCATACTGATTATTCTAGAATAAAGATGCAACAGTTCTAAAATCCTACATTACAAGCTCAGAGATGCTATCACAAAACAGTGTTTGCTTAGACCTTCAATTGATAGAACTGGAAACAGCAAGAAGAAATACTTTGGTTCTATTGACCCTAACAAAACTACAATACGTTCTCATCTTCTTCATCTAAAGACATCGTGGCTTGGTATATAGGCTGTTTTTATAATTATCTTCAAAGCATTTAGTGTGAGCCAGAGATTCAAAGAGCACTCTGGGCTCAAAGACTCCTAGACCTCTCATAGTATTCTCTGGCCTAATGCCTACGAATGGAGGAAGACAGAGCATCCCCTTTACCACTTCCTATTGCGTACTGACATTTTATAGAATAATTTATAAATAAAAGCTTCTCCCTTTGATGTTTCCCTAGATCTTTGTGCGTAAGTTTCTCTTCCCTGGGTCATGAGGCATGCAGGATATGCAAAACCTCAAGGATCCTCTCCCATCTGTAATCTTCTTATTTTAAAGGCAATCCTTAATTTGCCATTATTCTTTGTAAATCTACATCACAAATAAATCCGGTTCTTTCTATTTCCCGTGACATCCCAATAGAAGAAATATATTAACAAGTCTTCAGCAGGTCCTGTAAATACTCAAACTCACTCAGACTGCATCATCTGGTAAGAACAAACCTTCGGTGTCGGGTTTGGATCCAAGCACGCCACTGCAGCTAGCTGAGCTTCCCTGTTGTCTCATAGCAACAGGCTCATTTGCTGAAAAAGCAGCATTGATCACCAGCTGGAGCAGTTTTTCTTGTCACTTAGGCAAAATCAGATGCATTCAGTGGATCTGGAATATCACTTTGACATGCCTTGAAATCAAATCACATCCCCTAGAGTTCGTGTTCATAAATCAGTTAGCAGTTACGAACAGAAGAAAGATGCAACTCTCTTTCTTGTTTACAATAGTAACATTAGTAATATAATTAGCAATATTCTTTACACTGATCCAGAAGTCGAAGCTGCAGTCCAGAGTGCAATATCTCTGGACGACCTAAACCTACCAAAGC
The DNA here is from genome assembly GCF_000687185.1 of Egretta garzetta. Taxonomy (NCBI): domain Eukaryota; kingdom Metazoa; phylum Chordata; class Aves; order Pelecaniformes; family Ardeidae; genus Egretta; species Egretta garzetta. Next base: position 134,772 of record NW_009259682.1, read on the forward strand.
ATCTTTACTGTTTCCTTCCCAACAATTTCTGGAGCAAGGAAGACCTCACCATACTAGACTTGTGTTACATTCTGTCCAGCAAGCAAAACTGGCTAGTTTTTCCTGAAACCTACTTTAAAAACTACATATATCTAAAAGTAACAAAGCCCAACCAACCAACAAAAGGTAATGACAAGCACGGTCAGGCCTGCAGAGATATTTCTACCCCAGACCCTGTTTGGTTTGGCGGGGAGGGGTTGGTGGGTAGTTTGTATTAGTGGATCAGTCAGCAGAGGCAGTGTCTAAGCCCAGATTTTGTAAAATGAAAGTTTTTGGATGAGATAGAAGAAAATCCTAGTTGCAGCAAACTTTTAAAAATTTTTACATGCAAAATTTGTTCACAAGATGAAGTTTGGGGTTACAAACGATAACCCAAATGGAGGCACTCTGATACGTAGCAGTATCCTCATCAGAAATTCCTGAGAAACAAGGCTGCTGATAAAGACTATTGTTATTGCAAAGCAAGCAAACACCTAAACGTGTGCAACTGATAATATATCAAGGTCCATACACCTGTACTGAGATCTATTTCTGTACAGACTATGAGAGAAGGATGTCTCTGACTCAGTCTGCAGGTATGGCATAAGCATAATATATCTATGCTAATGAAAAAGTAATTAACTGTTATCAAATGTCATCCTTTGCCTCTGGTTTGACAAGACTGGCAACATTTGACAACGGAGGAATTTCTAAAATCTCATAAAAGGCTTTGAAAATATGTCCCTGTAACAAATATTGCTGTATATGAACTCTGTTATATGAACTCATATCTGAACTCATACCCAGGAAAATTAGCATTAGCCCAATTTTGATATGGTTTACACTGATTGAAATAACTGTTTTAGCAGAGCCTTCAGCTTTGCAACTTTCTCAGTATATGCTTCCAGCATTAAGAGTATTGGAAACTCCACCTTGGCATCCCATTTCTCTGTAGCTTGTCGGGCAGACTCTCGACAAACTTTAGATGTGTTTTGCTAAATAATTTTCATTAAGCTACAGAGATAAAACCTCCAGGCTAAAATCTAAAAGCTACAGACTAAAACCTACAATAATTTCTGTTCTTTTTGGGTACCAAAAACAGAGAAAACATGACATTGTGACACTATGGCTTCTCTTAGGCCTCTAACTGGTCTCATCAGTACCTGAGAGGTGTCCTGTGGGAACATCACTGCAGCAAGAGGAGAAAGATTTGCTTTTCTCTTCCTCCTATATCTCCCTGAGCATACACACACAAATATAAACTTACCCGTGTATACATATGCCTACATTAGTGAACAAAATATAGAAAAGCTGCTGCTGCATGGCAAAGTAACTCCTGGGAAAATTGCTGGAAGACATAAAACTGGGGAGAGGGACATCACTGCTAGAATCCACATCTAAGAGAACATAAGCTTCAAAACGAAGCTGACATAAGCTTCAAAATTAAACCCAGGAAGCAGGCAACAATCTAGTATTCTATCATAGAAAAACTCCTACCAATTACACATAATCAAACAAGGCCTTAACCTAAGGCTGCTCTTTTCAGTTGCCTTAAATGTTAAAATTGTTGCTGTATTACGGAAAGTGATTTTATTAAAATGTCATTAACACTGAGCACCACCACTACCACAAACTTCCTCTGAGAAATGTGCAGAGCAATAGGCTGGTTTGCACAGGAGCCAGCCAGATCCATAATCTTGACAGGGTTTCTCACAGGTATGACTGAAGACAAAACTTGTCTGTGTAACAGGGTGCCTAACAGTTTCATTTGTAAAGAATATAGATCGTTCAAGAGCTGTTTCTCGGAGTCTAAAAGGAATTAAAAAAAGAAAAGGTTTGTCACTAAAATGAGAAGATATCCTTGTGAACACGTTTAAGGAATACCTCTTCTGAGGAAGTGGCTGCTATTTTTCCTGGTTGATTTACAGATCAAAACTGTATTTCAGCAGATGGCTCATTACATTTTTGCACCATGACGGTAGTAGGAGAGGGAGAAAAAAAAAAAACCCAAACCAAACAACCCCACACACCACATAGGAATAAGATGCATTGGCTGCTTGCTGTGTAACAACCCCTTTTTTTTTAGTTTTTATTCATGCACTGATCAGCAGACTTAATAGCTAAACCTAGTTTACAAAAGAATTCTCCTCGTAAGCGTGAGCTAGTCTTTATTTGAAGTGGCACTGTTTGCAGATAAGATACATGTTTAGACAAAAGACTGAAAAAAGATTCCATCTAACCTTTACTACTAAGGTTTCTTTTCCTTAAAAACCTTCAAAAGGGAAGGTGTGTGTTTTTGTTCTGTACACCTTCTGCTAAAATTTGACATCCAAGTTTGGAAATCTCAGCAACAATCTTTATTGCCATCCATTCCATGGCCTGCCCTTCCTGTTTTCCAAAAACAAAATGCTGTATTTATTTTGAAAATGGGATATCCTGTTGGAAGGCTTTGAGAAAAAAAAAAAAAAAAGAACATACTGAGCCTGGAACCTGAAATACTCCTTCCTGTACCTTAAGAGAAATAAAGGAATAGTTCCAGTCAAAAAAAGGAAATACGGCAGGAAAAGCCACTTGGGAGTTACAGTCAGAGCAATACTTGAGGAATAAATAGAACAGAAATAATTATAATTATATAAATGGTTAATTTTTGATGGTAGTTCCTACATACTGTGTATAAAGCCACCTTTCAATATTGTAAACTTGGAGTAAAACACTGGCAGGAACACATGAGCCCCATTCATGGACTAGACTCTGCTGTGTTGTTCTTTAGCAGGAGCAGAACAAACAGAGGGTCCTTTCCCTAAATCAGGTAGAAAATTTTTGAATCCTCATTAAATATAAGTGGGCTTGCTCCAGAGAACCATCTGTATAGTCATCTCCTACACAGGGTCCCTAATTTTTATTTCAGTAGTATTTTTCCATACTTTTAATAGTCAAAGCAACTTCTGCGTTAGCCTTACACAGCAAGACAGTGGATGAAATAATGACAGTAAAAAGGGAATAGTCAGGTTTTGCTCGTGTCTTTCTGAGTGAGACCCAGCCGCCTGAGCTTGGGCCTCTACTGCCATCTCAGATGCTGCGGGGCACCCTCTCCAGCCTCCAGCTACCATTCTAGAGGAACGTAGGTCTTTTGCAGATTCTGTGTCATATCTGCCAGCCCTGCTGAGATCTTTGGATAGCCTTAAGGGTACATCTACAGCACTGGATAGTTACTTTTGTTTCCTGCTTCACCCTGTGGTTTTGTACCCTGATTACACACCACCTTCTACGGATGTTAGTTTACCCCAAGCTCCTTTGGAGTGAAGCAATCTGGTCACCCTGAAATGCATCCTAATGCAGCTCTAAGAAGAGTTTACTCTAGCATCTTCTTTCTGCAGGCAGTAGGGATGAGGCTAGGTCAAGTCTAGCTGCCTCCACACTGCACAAGTCTGCCAGGTGTTGCACCTTCAGATGGCTCCATCTGCACTCATGACACACACAGAGCATGAAGCACGCGCTCTCAGCTTTAGGTCATAAAATCTCCCTCTGGCAAACCACAACACACTCCATACATTGTTTCAGGCACTTTGAACTGAAAAGGAAAGAAAATAAACTCACTGCTCCCTAGTGCCATTTGAGAGGGATGGGTTGGTTTGTTCCCTTTGCAGTACAACCCGGGTTCCATTCAGCTAACTGCAAGGCAGGCAGAAATCTTCTTTGCTGGGAGAGAGCAGGTAGGTAGAAGGCAGCTACAGATAAATCTTACCTGCCACAGCTGGGCTCATCAGAACTTAACTATCAGAACTTATCTCCATTTTTCAGAATGGAAATGATATTACAGCAGTTTCCCAAATTCCTGGTCAGACTTCAGAGTGCACAAATTTTAAGTGCAAAGTAAACCCATTTAAAATAGGAGGCAATCTCTACTCCCAAAGCTTAAAGTCAAAAAGGAGATATGACATGACAGTTAGGAAGGGATATTCACATAGCAAAGATAGAGACAGAAGATAAAAATTATTGTCATTGAAACAATCAACATTATTACAGAATTCTATGAATCACAGCTTCCATATTTAATTAAACCAATGCATTATAATTGCTAAGACTGCACCTTAATACCTCACTCTGTTTAAAAAGTTGCTGGAGTTATGTTAGGTTTGCAGCTTAAAAATTCAAGAATGCCCAGTATATCAGAATATGGGAATTAAGACTGTAAAACAGAACCCTTGATGTTAAGGAAAGAGCTTTTTTTAATTTAATCAATTAAAAAAAGATATTTAAATCAAAGAGACCAGCTGAATTTTAGCACAAAGCTAGGATAATCATTATCCATTTGTCCTAATGTTCTTTCGAGCAATCACTTTCTGCAAGGGCTTATGCGGGACTAGAAGAAATTCTCATCCCCACAGGAAAAAAAAAGATAATTTTTTTTTTCCAATAATCAGAATCCCCTCCCGAAATCTTTACAGTAACTGAAAACACACAGATTGCTTGCAAGGGATGAGAACACTAGCACTGTTATTCTTTATTATCTGTACCTTGAGATATAAAGAAAATCAGAAACTCCACGGTTATTTACAATGTGAAAGGAAAAATCATTTTGTAAACATGACCCACGCCGCAGAGTCAATCTACCCAGGCTATTTAAACCATAAACATGCACTAAGTAGCTCCCTAGTCCAGTCTGACTAGCTGTGGAGATTCAGAGTGCTGCTACAGGAATGAGAATGACATTTTGACATATCACAAACAACTACAACCATTCTAGCTACAATAAACTAGTTGTCTGAGAAATGCAAAATAAGGCTACTGGGTGATATTCACAGCTGGGTCCTGAGAAATTCTAAAGAGAAACACTACTAGGACATGACTCAGAGAGAGATGGGTGAACGTTCAAGAACTGTGTAAATCTGAAAAGTTGCAGAAAGCAAATGATACAGGAAAAAATATAGTAAAACAGTCTACAGAGCAGTCAAAACTCCTGGGAAACTTCTTGGTTCTGTTCCAGAGTCATGGTGTGACCATAAGCAAATCTGAGCGCCCCATTTTCCCATACAAAAAATGAAGCTAACACTTATGTCATATTAGACTTACTATGCTTATTCAAAAGCTCTTCGGAAGCTCTTGGATCCAACACAGCGTGTATTTAACACTTTGGAGTCAAATATCACCATTTACATATCTATAAAGGGGTCAGAGATACTTGGACTTACGGCCCTGCTTGAGCAGCTCTCCAAAGCAATTAATAGAATTATTACCTGTGTGGATAAGGCAGCACATATTTCTTTGGCAGGCAGACTACTGATGCCTTCTACTACAAAATATGGGAAAGATCTATGCATTTGCGTAGCAACAATACAGCAATTACCTGCATGCATTTTCCTCTTTCTGTCATTGTCACAAAAGCTAAGAAAAATAAGCACCTAAGAATGAGTGCAATGTAAGTCAGTGGGATACTCAGAGGTCTTCATTGTGGCCTCCAAGCTTGTTTTTGGAAAAGCTTTGCTAGCGTAGTGATAATATCCTTTAAACATCACCTCAATTTTAAACCCTGCTGTATCCCTCCTCTCCAACCCCAAAAGGATTTTTAATTCCAACCCTTTATGGATCGGCACAGACGGATCGCTGCTCAGAGAGCCCAGTTAAGGACAACCAGAGAACTAAGACAGCGAGGCACTTCCCATAACTTTTTCAGTCCTACAGCCTGTGTAGAATTAACGGTGCTGGTACAATAATCCTGTTTACTCTGTGTTTGTGAGATTTCCTCTGTGTGACTGATGGCTATTGAGAATCGTCTGCCATAGCAACATCAAGCGCTGTTTAGTCACACGGTATCTTTTCATCTGCTGCCACACTGGCAACAGCCCTATTGTGCTGGTTTCAAAAGTGCAAGGTATCTCTGCCTCACTCAGCACGGGACCTTGCCTGGTTGGAGTTTCATTTTAAAGCCTTTTGTGGCAGGGAAGAATTACTTGAGACAGACACACTAGAAAAGAACGAACCTACTACAAAGTTATTTTATGCTGTCTCGTTAATACACAAGCAGAATCTTCCAAAACCTAAACTCAGGTGTCAGTCAACAGCCAGAGAGACTGAAATAACAGAATAAACTGATGTAATTTTCACCTTCATTTAGCATTTCTGCATGTAAATTATGCCAGCTGAGACTCTCCCATCAACTTTCCAGTTCAGTCCAGTGAGCCGAATGGAATACTGCCCTCATCTCACAGCTCTGCATTTAAGTGCTGAAAGACCTCAACAGGCCCAAAGGAAGATTTATACCACTTTAGATTTGCTTCTAATTTTACTGACTGTAACTTTTGGAGACTCACCACTTGTGCAATAAAGGAGTAATTAAAAAAAAAAAGTTATCAAAAGGTGGTAACACTCACCTTTAGTTATTTTTCCAGAATAAATATACTAGGACTCTGCGTGTGTGTCTTTTCAACAGGATTATTTACAAAACAAAGTCGGGATACAATGGAAGAGTTCTGACATGCCTTTTTTTTTCCTCCCAGTTCTGACATTGCCACTGACTTCACAATCAGAGTTGCACTGCTTCAACACATCATAGACATCGGGTCAGACGCTCAGTGATAACAAGTATAAAGGAGAAGGAACGGCACAGTAGGTAAGACACTAGGTTACACTTTAGAAGATGTAGTCCAGTTGCACTTCAAGTTCTTGCTATACCGTTAACTTCTTGCCAGATTAATTCTCTCTGCCTCATTTCTCAATCTATAGAAAGTGAATATTAATTTTGTACCTGCAAGTAGTATTACGAGGCTAACCTAGTTAATGGTTGTGAGAGGATCCTATGTTCCACTAGCGGTAGCTATGTAAGTACTTAGACTTTCAGGAAAAGTGTATGTAGGATATTAAGCTCAGCAAACATGCAAATAGACATTGCTAGCCATGCCTCTCTATTCTCAAGATGCCCTTACTCCATCTAATTATGCCAAGTAATTTATAAATAGTTCACAGAAGTATCTATGCAGATAATCATCTACCCCCAAACTACCTCAAGCTCAGTTTAGCAGCCATAGAAGTGGCAGTGTAACCAATTAGATTTGAGAAAAAATACTTATCTGGCTGCTACAAGTATAAAGATGGAAAATATCTGCAAAATACTTTGATCTCCATGAATATAAGGCTCTATAAAATATATGAAATCCTATTATACAGCTGTAATGATGGAAACAAGGATTGTTATGCAAAACGAATACAATGATGCATCATGTATACAGTCTTTCAAATAACTGGAGCCTAAACTCAGCTACTTTAGAGAAAACTCCAGTAAATCACACTCTAGACAATTCTGGAAAACTACCCCTGACAATTTTACCGTGAAGCACAAGGAACTGAGATTCTTTAAACATTGTATTTCCTATGACTCATGTAATTATCGCATCTTTACCCAAATCCTTCTAAGCTCTTTGTTCTGAATAATATCTTGCAACAGTAAATCGCACATGCCGGTTGTCCTTGTATAAAAACTAGAGCCGCTCCCGCTTCGCACCTTTTAAAGACAAGCAGAGAGGAGCATCTATGCATCTTCCTTTTTAGAAAACGTTTGCCACTGTATCTCCCTGCTGGCGTAACTCCCCTCAGGTTCTGAGGTACAGATCTGAGTTACCGAGTACCAGCCGCCCAGCTACAGACTCTTTAGCACATGAAGGCTGCAATCAAAAAGGTCACTCACTGGGCAACGAGAGGTATGGTACCTTCCCAAATAAGCAGATTCTGTGCCCACACATTTCTATTTTTAAACCCATCTTCTGCTTCAGCGTCACAGATGCCGTGCACTTCAAGCAACAGCTGTACAGTTACAAACCTCCCACATAAGATACTTCAGAGCTTCTTTCAGGGTGACATTGGAAGTTTTGCTTTTAACACCAAACTCGAATGTTTCCAACTCATGAGTTTATACTGGGATTTGCGAAATACATTCAGCTAATCAGAACAAGTGAACCAAAAGTATTTGATTTATTTTTAATAATCTCATCTGGTTCATAATGAATTTTTAATGATGCTAATTGCAAGCCTACTACTTAGAGTAGCTTCCCTCAAAAGGGCACAGTCAACATAAATAGCTTAAAGGCTCTTTTTGAGTTTCCTGAATAGTTTTGAACCCTATAAACCACTCAGCCAGAAGACCCTGTGCAAGCTTAATACCCAAAACCACTTACATATCTCAGCTGCTGAGAATGTACTTGCATCCTTAACAAGAGCATTTGGAAGATAGGCAGTGCAGTTCTCTCAGTGACTTCAGCTCATCTGTTTATAACTCATGGTGAAGAACAAGATTTCATCACTGTACCCCTGAACAGTTCAAGATTCACTGTACTGCTATAAATTAAACAGATTAAATAATGTGCCAACAGCAAAACCGAACTTGGTGATCTGAGCTGAAAACCGAATCTAGGTTTCCTCAGCTGCTGTTCATTATCTTTATTGTTTCTGCTCTCACCAAAGAGCTGTACACAAAAATTTAGGATAATAAGCATGATCAGTAGCAGTGAGTAGTGTATTTATTGGCAGTAAACTGACGTCTGATGACCACTGAGCCCATATCAGCCAATACAGCTCTGTTATGGACCTGTACAGTTAAAGCCTTTTCAATACCTCTTTCTATTCCCCAGTAGCTTTCAGTTGGGGTAGTGAACATCACATCACTTTACTGAGGAGATTCTCATTCTTAGGTGTTGCCTATGTTCCATCCCAAACAGATTGTAACTCACACACCTCAAAACAAACAGAGGAAGAATTCCTGTGTTTCCTTCCATTTTTTTCTTGAAGCTCCTGGGCAGTTCCTACAGCACTGGCAACTACAAGAGCTGGAGAACAAAGCTTTAGTGTAACTAAATTCTACACACTGTGATTTTTTTCAGTCACCTGTCTCATGTTTAGAGAGGGCATTAGATAGACCCATTTTTGTAAAGTGCTCCAAACCCAGAAATGAAACATTAGGGAAGTTCAAACAACTATTCTCTAAATAGAAAAACTAACACTACTCAGGTCCCTATGCAGTTTTCCCTTTGCAACTCCCATTTTTCTCCAAGTCATTTATTTCTTTGCCCTTTACTTCCACTGTCACTCGTGTCCTTGCTTACTGGCCTATTTTATTTCTGCATACTCCAACCTCCCGCGCCACCCTCAGTAGAGCCTTGAATAGCAACAGGAATGGAGCTTGGTGAGTTGGGTAGGACGAGGCACAGAGCAAAACAACGATGTTTGATGCCCGCTCACTTTAATTAGCAGTGGGGAAATACAACAGTACGCCATTTTGGTTGTATCTGGCAACTTAAAATAAAACTTTATTTTTAAAACAACACCGTTACATTTAATTTCCAGGGAGAGAAAAGATTAGTTGGGTTGTTGGGGGGGTGGGATCGGTGGGGCAGTGGAGAAGGCTGGAAGCAGGGATTTGGAGAGAGGATAATTTGTGAGCTAATTCTCTTTTACACCAAATTGGGGGTGGGGATTTAATCAATGTTAGTATTAAAAGGAGCTGTGAAACTTGCTGCAGGCAGCACTACATTGATCCTTTTCTAGCTTGGTCAATTACTACCTACAAATTTGAATAGCAGTTAATAGGGGCACTTCATCAGCCATGTAGGCTTTGCCCGTGCTATGTATTGAAAGTGCCACCTAGTGGAAAATACCACTTTAATGAGAGGCTATTTCTGTGACTTTTTTAATTCATGAGTAACTATACAGCTATATAAAACATAGCTGTAAATCACTCTGTCACCTATAGCGAGACACTCTGCCATATCCAGGAATATTTTCCCTACTAAAAGGAGGGAAGGCATGCTAGTTCCAGAGCAGCAATGCCCAAAAGAAAAAATAATTATTGATGCTAGTTAAGAATTAGATTAAAATAATCCACATACAGCCTGTGGTCAGCAGCTAACTGCCCGATAGTACCTATGGTGCAAAGAACAGAATGTGCTCCTCAAGACCTGTGTTCATAGAGCTCTCCAAACCACTACCTAAGATAAAAGAATTTCACAGGACAGGATCTAGCAGCCCTAATTTAGTTTTGCCATATATTAAAAAATAACAGTGTTTTCTTTTACATTTCAAAGAGCTACAGTCATGTGAGTTTCCACCAGCAGAAGAGAGTTAAACATATACACACAAACACACAAAAACCAGAGTACGGGAATGCCAGATTATATTTTCCTTAACTCAGCTGGCCACTCGGATCATACCAAGCATTCACCTCACAGTTTGGGGGGTTTTTGGCAGGGACTGAAAACCTTCTGTTAGGCATCAGGTCTGCTGCTACGTCAGGTATGAACTGACTGAAGTGGGCTTCTTGTCTCCCTCATATTCCTGTGGGTGGCCAAATGTGTGAGCTGAGGCCCTGCAAGAATGGCAATGTGGAAGCAGATTGAGGCAGTGAACAGGGACTTCAGACCTGCGTGTAATTTGTTCTGGAAAGCTTGATGAGCAGATCGCTTTGGTTGATTCCTACGTTTGGCAGTGAATTACCAGGTTAGGCTGCAAGAATTTCACCACTTTCAATCACATTGTGTAAGTGGCATGACTCACACAGCCCGAGGAGATCCAGCGCATTGCAAGGTGTTAAAAATTCAAAGCACAGAGCATCCTGAAAATAACAGTTAGGAAAAGAGATATTCTTTTCAGAACTAGCAATGTTTTCAGTGTTCTTACGAGACAGCCACTTACTTTAGCCATCCTAAAGGCTAAACAGACGTCAACATATGTGAGCTAATTCATTTCACAAGTGACAAAAGAAAGAATTCCTGTTTTGCTCTTCTCATGCAGGATCTCTCGTGACATGTATTAAATTCTACCATATCACATGAGGTCACGAGTGTTACTTCTACTTTACAGATTAATATGGAACACACATTATCTGGTTAGCCCAAGGTAACTGAACAAATGAGTGGCACCAAGAATCATCTATCTCTGTGTTCATTCTACCTCACTTCCATGTCTTACTGCCTGCTCAGACGTGTCAGTTCTCTCTTTACACAACAGAGAGCTAAGCAGAGCCAACCTGGAAGGTGGGATCATTCTTTTAAGAGCGTATATACCAACTAACAAAGAAAATACATTAGAAACACAGCTACTCCTTAAAGAATACAAGAATAAAATACTACAGTCCTGCTTTTCGTTCTTCACTGTCATCACCTCACAAGACATTTCTGCTAGTGTGAAGTGGGTGCGAAATACCGGCATTCTGACTAGATGCCGTATTAGATTTCATGAGAGGCGACGTATCGGTGTAACAGAGACCAGCCCTGCACACTCACACACGGAGCTGTGTGTGGCAGCTCAGTACTCCAACTCTATACTGCAGCACATTTTAGACCTTTGAGCACTCTCTTAAACAGAAAATTACTTGCAAAAGTTAACTTTAAGAAGCCAGGCATATTCCATAATAGTTTTACTTCAGGTTTCAAAAGACAGATGCTACAGTTAATGAAATAGGATAGCAAAAAATCCCTGCAATGTAACCAAAATTCTAAGGCAGGACTCTTCGCTAGCTTTGCTGCTTCCTGCACCTGGGCATGAGACAGATAGGAGTGCCTTAAGTGGCATGAATCCTATTCTGTATAGAACAGAACAGGCCAAGAACTTTGAATTCTGAATAAGGACACAATCACTGACAAATTTATTTGAAACACCTCCTTGCCATTCAGCCAGCTGACCACTAGCTGTCCCCATTGCTTCACAGGAGTAAAGGATCAGCGCTGGAACTGGAACAAAACATGCCTCCAAAAATGAGTGCTGCTGCTCTTAGGGGGGAGAAAAATGAAAGCTTGGAAAAATTAAAACAAGCTACTACAGTTCTCTCAGTCTGTAGATAAGAAAATGGATGTGCAGGAGAAGGCCTACATCCCAGGAGAGTGACGTGGTTACAATCTGAGACAGATCAGCATGGAAAGCTTAGGACACAACCTTAGCAGGTCTATGGCTTTAGGACATGACAAAGGAAAGCCCTGGAGACCCATTCATGTAGCAGAATAGGAATAATCAAAGTTGACTGGAGCGTTCCAGTGTTCCTGCCTAGTCTCTGACCACAGCCATCACATCATCATCTGCAGTATCTGATAAAACCACCTTAAGAGATGCTTTCCCAAGCAGTGTCTATGGTGGACGCTACCTCCTAACCTCAGAATATAGAAACTATTCCAATTTAGAACTGGAAAAATATATATCAGAGAGGCCATGAGGTGAAGGTGGTTCAGGGTCATCTCAAAACCATGAAGTTCTTTCCTCTCTTGAGAATTCAGCACAATTTCTCATTTCCATTCATCTTTTGGCTTCCCAAACATGAGCCCAGAACACAGAATTACCACTATATTTGTTAGATCTACAAGATTTTGGACTTGGCCTCTTCACAAATCAACTTGGAGAAATCTCCTTTCATACTGATAATGGTTGGGATTTATTGTCACATAACAGGTGCTATTAAGAAGGCAGAATAATATTTTACAAGGCAATTAATTCCACCTTAATTGCTTTTTTAGTCGTAATGTTGCTACTCACAAAAGTGTGATGAAAGACTGCATATGCTTAATAAAATTTATGTTATGAATTTGGAAGCTATTTATTGCTTTTTGTTCAGCCTGTGTAAATCAGATTCATTATCTGCTCTATATCTGCTCTATAATATTTGCTCAGAAACCCCTCAAAGACAAGGCACTGTCATTTCTAACGTGCCAGGCCTCCAATACACCCCTCTAGCTAGTGAAACTGCTAAGAGTTGTCACTGAAATCAGCTATTTAGATCAGAATCTACCCTCTTTCTTTGCTTCATTACAGTCAAGCAAAGACGAGAAGGGTAGTAAAGGTTGAGATTACTATACCCT
>NW_009259682.1:147632-167302 GCF_000687185.1 Egretta garzetta
TCAGGCTTCTGCTCTTGAAGGGCCTCGTTTCTGCTCGGCAGCTAATATTCCTGCACGTCAAAGCATAATGCACTAAACCAAAATGTCTGCAGAGAGTTTTATCCAGAACAGCAAAATGAAATTCACAATTGTCAGTGCAGGATTATTAGCAAAATAATATAAGAAGTAAAATACGAGTTCTAAATTTCACCAAGTTGGAGAGGAAGAGTTCAGAATTCAAAATATATTGGCAATTTTCTTTAACACCTGGTAAAATCCTGACCCAAAACTCCTCTCCGTTTGAGATCTACAATTCTGAACTTGGCTGTATGTAGTTATCAATGGACACAAAAATCCTGGGAGTCTGATGTGCCACTAGCTACCTACTGAATGCCTGCGTGAAGTGAACGTGATTTTTTTTCCCCACATATGAATGCACTGTATTAGTGCATTCTAACAGACTTTAAGCTTTATTCACCAAAAAAAGTAGCTCCAAATACTGTTCACATACAGTACCGTGCACAAACACTTTACAGATATAACAACGGACTGGAGAAACTTCTGAATTTTTTTTCCAGAAGAAGCTTGGTCTGAAGAGTAGCATATTTATAAAGCACTGGGTATACATACAGACTGATCTCCCCAAGATGACAGCCGTTACAAATACATATTCTTGCTAGAAAGTATGAAAAGGAACTCAAATCCAAATCCCTTTATACTTTGTGTTTCAGAACCTATGAAATCGTTTAGTTTTAAATGAACTATATCAGCATGCGATTATTCACATACACCCAGCAGTTAAAAACCATCTAAGTCTAAAGACTGGGGTTCAACTACTGGGCTAGATTCAAAAGATTTAAATTTAAAAAACTTGGACTAACTGAAAACAAAATACAGCTCACTGAAATCAGACCACCTTAGGGTACTTGGGAATCCAAAGGAAGCAGTTTCCTGGTCACAGTACGGGGCCAGAGGAGGGAAGTGTTGTCAGTTTAATAGTCATATATTGTCAAGTACTTTCTTTAAGCAGTATGGAATAAGGAAAACAGTTTCCATCTCCATGTCAGTATACACACATATTGGCTGAAAGCATCAAAAAGTATTATTGTGTCATAATTACAAATTTCTTCTAATAAACATGAATAAACTATTTTACTACTATGAGTAGCTTCATGAACCAAACTATAACCATTATGAAAAAATGGATCAAAATATTTCTCACATAACAAAGTTGCACTAGGACAAAGAATGAATGCATGACCGTAGGCTGGTCATTCCCGAACACTGAAGAAGGGCAGATCAAGATCCAAACTATGCAGCAAGACCCAGCCCTGCTGCAGTGTTTTGTGCTGTCGGTGTATTAGGCAGCTAAGGCCTGCAGGAAAAGTTTTGTCAAATGAACATAATTAGAACATTTTCCAGACAGCTGGAGGGCTACAACTAATGCTACTGTAAATGAGCAAATGCTGCTTCTTCCTCTGGCTGATTTATTGGTACACCTGCATTCAGGAGAGGTATAGAAATGCTTAAAAGGACGAGTCTTCAACAGATTTGAAGAGGAGGAAAGGAAATAGAAATCAAGTTACAACAAAAAGCTGCAAAGAATCTTTCTTTGTAACTATTCCAATACAGTTTGAACTTGAGAGCTACTGAGCAACCACACTGCTCCAGGTGATTGACAAAGGCAGTGAAACACTGGTTTAAAAAAAAAAAAAAAAAAAAGGTATATATAGATCATGCTACATTTAAATCTCACTACATTGCTAACTACAGACACAGTCTGTCTAGTGACACCTAGTTCTTTATTAGACCAAAATAATTTATTTTTTGCTGATATAGGAGAATTAAGCTGTTCAGATACATGATGTACCAATTATTGACTTCCCTAGATGTGAGGAGTCTATACCAGCAGCTGTACTTGGTCATTTTGAACGGCCAGCTGTCACAGATGTGTAAATTGCAACTGAATAAGCTCACATATGCAAGCAGAAGAAACAGTTTCTGGCAGTTTCCCTCCACCCAATGATTTTTAAAATACCTTTCAACAATTATGCCAGCAAAACATCATCCTCCAACAACTCACAAGAAACAAGATGTAAAAGTGCAGGTTTTACCAAAGTGTGCAGTAGGAAAATCTTAAATACTCAGAATAGAAAGCCTGTGCTTCTCCACATAGCCCTGAAATTAACAGTCAAAAATCGTTTTTCCACAACTACAGCTACAAAGCAGCTTGTGAATACAGCCTAAAGACGCTGTCCTCTCTCAAAAGGAAACAACGGTGTTGTCAGGTATGCGAAGCGATTCCTTCCTCCTCAGAACCAGAAAGAGGAACCTGCAAGTTTAAATGGTGTTTAAGTGTAAAAGACCCTGAAAGAAAAAATACACCTCTGAACAAAGAAAAAACTCATTATACTTTGCACCTGTTTAAGAAAAAAATCCTTTTAACAAGTTGGTTCATTAATAAAGGTGCAATTAAGCATCACGTCATTAAAGGAACAGGAATGAAAACAGAGTAAATTCTCATTAAGAGACAATGCTAAGGTATCTATCTCGTTAAAAAAAAAGAAGAAATCAACACTTTCTCTCCTCGCTCCTGCTTATAGATAATCTCACAGGAATTTGTTACTTACAAACATAGGATTGCTCCTGAAAGTTAGGAAACTGCTTTTTTTAGCTAAAAAGCTAGAATTTGTTGCCATATTTCTAAGAAAAGGTGTTACTTATTGTGAACAAGCACAGCAATGAGAACAGAAAAACCTTTAGGGAAAACTACCACTCATTTCAATATCACAAACAAGACATAAGCATAGGGAAAGTGACAAATTTTGCATTCTCTCAATAACAGATTCTCTTTCTGTTAACATTGTAAGTTAGAATAGAGAAACTTCAATCACTGTGGCAAGCAGCCAGCTCATGAATAGGCTTGCTAACATCAACAAGACTATTCGTATGAACAAATGCTCAAAATGACTATGAGACTTCTTGTATATCCTTTGTAATGTTAAAATCAGTAGGATTACTGTGGTTTCTAAGTGCTCTCCCACATGGACTAAGAGCTGAAGTCAAGAAGAGTGCTCATGTGAGAAACTATGTAAGAGCTGCAGTTAAAGGCTGAACTGGTCCTTTGTTTTCAGTTTAAAAAAAAAATATATATATATGTAATATAGCACATTTTAACAAAAGAACTAGTGGACTAGCAGATACCAGGCTTTAACTATAACCTAGTGCCTGAAGTTAGATTCTGACGTGTACTGATCAAGAAAAGTACTACTGGTACTGTGTGAACAGTTATTGGTTAACTATGTATGCAACTTTGCTTGAAGACCACGAGATTTCAAACCACATTCAAAAAGTATAGAACCGGGATGGTAATACATAAAGGATCTGTGAGAAAGGAAGCACTAGAACTAGCAGCAAGGTGGGGTTGCCTGCATGGTCAGCCCTTCATTTGAATGCAAATGTAATTTTGGGGCAGGCAGTTATCTGTGACATCAGGCAGGACCTTAGTAAACTGTTACCACCAGCACCTGGTAAAACCATTGTTAATCATGTGTAGTAAAGGGACATCAGGGCTAGCATGAGTCATTTATAGAGCCAGTCAGGGCTAGAAAAGAGAGAGAAAGAAAGAGGAGGGGAAGAGAGATCAAACAAACACTGCGAGGAGCAGGATGTCCCAGCAAGACAAAGCCAGGCTGTGAGCATCATGTATGTGAGTTATCTTTTGGATAAAGAAACCAGCATGTATCCAGGATCTGCAAGGTGCAGCAGCAACAACCTGCCGGTGCAAAACTTTGTCTCCACTCCACCCTATTCCGATTACATGGGATATCATCATGTGCCAACTCTGGACACCCATGGACAGCCTGCGGGGACCTGGGGATCTCACTACGGCCCACAGAGGGAGGACTGGAACGCTTACGGCCCAGGACCTTCCAGCACGGTGGCTGCTGCACAGATCAATGGCTCGTCTCCTGGACAGGTCTCCTACAGTTCTGCTGATTACAGCTCCCTCCATCCCGCTGGATCTGGGGGGTTACCTCCTGTAGAAACAATTAATGCACAGCAAATCTCTCCCAACAGCCAAAGGCACAGCTCTTACGAATGGATGAGGAAAACGGTACAATCCACTTCTACAGGTATGAGGGCGCTGAGGTTTTATACTAAGAAGAGATTTAACTTTTTTCTTTCAATTGTTGGGTTTGTCTTTTTTTTTTTTTTTGCCACGTTCCCTGTTTAGAGGGAAGCGTAGAGTTTAAAGAAGAAATATCCTAATTATTCGTAAGGATTCTCTTGCTAGCAGTTAAATATTGGTTCAATTACCAGATGTGGGTTTTGATCAGCTGACTACTACTTATATTTCTTTCTTGACCTTTTAACACTGAGACAAATAAAAAGCGATGTCGTTTGTCAGTTCCTATCAGATATGTTAAAAAAAATTGTGGTATCAAATAATTGCTTTTAATACGAGTCCTATAGAATGGAATGAAGCAGCAGTCTGCAGAAAGAAATCATGATGAAAGTATTGTATTTCAGCACCACCTATACTTTGCTTATTTTCAAGTTTTAGAGTACCTATGAAAAGTTCAAGTAAAATATATACAATAGGGGGGTTGGAAATAGGGCTTTGTATCAGAAACCACCTCTCTAAACCTCAGAACACTGAAATGAAATGAGATCTGCAAGATCAAACAATGAGTCAATGCTTTAAAAACAGGAATGATAAGGAAAGGCTTGCTTCGCTTTGTAGTAGTAGCTCTCAGAATATGCAGGAATACGGAGATCCATGGTAACACAATCAGTTAATACAGCGACAGATCAGTCTGATGCCTAACAGTCGATGAGTACAAAACAACTGTTCAATTGTATTTAACCAGTAAAAATAAGTCATGAAGCATGAGGAAAAGGTTCTGTTTGATTGTGATAAGCATCCCTAAAACAAAAATCTGTAGCTTGTATGAGTAGAAAAAAATTCTGAAACAAGAAAGGGGAGAAGGAAAAGAAAAAGAGGGAAAACTGCCTGAAAAGAACAGAGGCACAATCCGCTATATAAAAGTATTTGATCCTCCAAGGTGCTGAGCAGCTTTGACATACACTGAGATCAGTAGAAATTAAGGATGCTCAATACCTCCCCTAAAGAGATGCTCACAGTATTTCAATGTTACATCCCAGGAAGGTTCCTGTCCTTTCAGACCTTCCACCCAGCCCAGCTCTGCTCCACACGTGCCTGTAAATAATAGTTTGCAAAGCAAGTACTGAAATCAATCTCTGATGGGAAAGTAATTACTTAAAACATGCTTTAGAAAAATGCAAGCAACAAGTCCTTACAGAGGCAATGAAATTGCTCACAAACTGTATGATGAACAGATGGCAGAATACTTGCTCAAAAAAAATACTACTTCTCATCTCTTCTTTACCTACCTACCTCTTCATGTGGATTTAAATTGCATCCTCTCTGAGCAAAAGACCTGATTTGATCTGTGCTGTCCCTTTTATAGTGGGGACACTGTGAGATAGAGAGGGATACATATAATAGACAATAACATTCTAAGTGTCTGCTTAAGAAGCATGCTTAGGGCTTTCTAACCTCCTAAATTTCAAGCCTGCAAGGGTCAGATCATTCACGGGAGGAGCTGGGAGTCTCTCCATTCTGGAATGGTCCAACAATCTAATGAGCATCTTCATCTCAAGAAGAACTGAAAAAATCAGCGTGTCATAGGAGCATATCCTCCCACAAGGCCATGGGCCAGTGTAAGGCCCTCCGGTTAGTGGGAGCCTATCCATTCCTTTAATAGGTACTGGGTCGTGCTTTAGGGAAAAATCCAGATAACTAATTCTCCTGCTGCTTCTTCCCCTCTTATTTTTTTGCTAGGCCAGGAATGCTCAGTGCCAATAGATCTGCTTCACTGGAGTTGGTTCCTTTTTCTTCATTCACTCCTCTTCCTCTGTTTAAAAGCAAGAGCAGCTTTATTTTTTGGAAAACGGGGAAAACCAAAATAATCCTTAAAAATTTGCCGTAACACCAATGTCAGATCTAGCAATGCACTTAAGTGAGTTTGGTTCTGAGCACGCAAGTGACTTGAAACGTGTGACTAGGCTAACTGCAAAATCCTCAGCAGTTTCTTAGATGGAATCATTGCTTTTTATATCCTTACAGCTGTATGCATACATTGAGCATTACCCTTCTGCCTCTTTGCAAAACCTGTAGGGATTTCAGTAGAGGTTTTCTATAGGCAAGAGTGAAGGAAACACACCTATTATTTATTAGCTTTCCTTATTCCCTGTGAAATAGAGATGAGCCACTATTCTTAAAGATGGAAAAACTGAGGCTCAGACTTACCTGAAATAATCAGAACAGAAATTAGACAAATTATTTTTATTATTTGTTCATTACTTGCTGCAAAATGCTAGCTATCAATAATAAGATTATATCACTATTGAAACAATAATTATTAAAGGCAAGTGATTTTTGCAAGACAGTCTTGAAAGCATGCAAGAAATGTTTCTGTAATCTTATCCCTTTAAGATCAGGAGAGATTTTTCCTAAAGGTTTACTTACATTGAGTAGTCTGGCTTGTAACAGCTACAGAAACAAGGCCCAGAATCAATGCCATTTCCATCTCCAGAGATTTCATGGTTAGCTTCTCTTATTGGTGCTTTGTGGCCTCATGACCTGACAGATGACAAACAAAACACTTTATCGAAATTTCTACCGCTGCCTCATGCCCTACAGGTCTTTCGATACTCCATCATCTGCACAACTAATCTGGACCAAAAGAAGAAATTACTTCAAGTCTTACTCTGTAAGTTTAAAAACAACATGCAATATAAAACCGTGTCTTCAACTGGTGTTACGTGAAGTTTATGAGATTATGCTACTTGAAACCACTAGAAGATCTCAGCATTTAATGCGAGACTATCATCCTGGTCTAGTGTTACTGGAATGCATTTCCCACAGAAAAGGCCTAATAAGGCTTTCATCCATCATTCTCTCTCTGGTCGACGGATGGCTGAACATCTCTCCCTGCAGCTTTGGAGCTGGAGGGATTGGGACTTGATCCTAAGTGTAGAGCACGTAGGATCCAATGTCTAGTCACTGCATCCTTGAGAGTGTTCAGGATACAGGAGAAAGCAAATGGGTTTTAACTCAGAACACCTGAAGGAGGAAACACTGACTACTTAGTATTTCCAACCAAGAACACTGACTGAAAAAGACCCTTCTCTAACCCTTATACCGTCCCCCTGCCTAAACCGCCACTTCGACAGGGCGAGCAAATCTAAGGCAACTAGCAATGGCAACAGGGGACAGAACAAAGCCACAACAGCGAGGGATGTGAGGTGGCAATTACACACACACACACACAAAGCAGAATTACAGGCAAATTCTTTGATGGAAAGTAGAATAAACCCACCTAGAACAAGATACAAATCTCTTCCTGTTGATTTCAATTTTTTTTATGGAGGTATGCAGTCACTCACCCAGGAGTAGACTTATACTTTTTGCTGTTGTGAGAAAACAACATACATCTGTGGCAAAACTGTACCCAAAACAATGAGTTTGAACAGTTAACTACCAGGCAGTTCCGCCAGCAATGAGAATTTGTTCACAAAGCTGAAAGTACATCTTAAGATCCGCACTTAACATTACCATAAAACAGGGAGGGAACAAGTTTTGAAACAGAGGTAAACTAATTATGAGCAGAGACTTTTCCTGTAGAAGACAACTCTGCTATCATTCTTGTTCAATAAAAAGACAGTTTTTCTAACGATGACAATGACAGGTACTGATAGCATCATTACCAAATGCACTGTAAAATAGCATCTAGTCTTTGAAGGAAGAAGTTAATATTCCCTCAAAGCTAAGGAAGAGAAACAAGCCTCTTAAAAAAGCCATTCCTGCAAAATGCTGAATGCCTAATGAACATACAACGCTTGGGAAAAAATTCAGTTAATCACTTGCTTTTCAGTCTATACGCTGATTGGCAATGGGATTTCCCCTGATCTTGCCACTCAGAAATCCACCTACATTTTCTGCAGGTTGGGTCCTTCTGCCAAACAAAATCCATACAGGGCAGTCTGTCCACTCATTATTTAAAGGCGATAAAAATGACTCTGCTTTGGATTCAATTACTTCTGTATGATGAAGATAAATAGAAAGGCTTACACTGGCAAAGTGAAGGACAGAATTTGGCCAATGAGCTTTATTACAGGATAGCAGAACATATTCAAAATTGAAAACACCAGCGTTTTAAATAAAGTCAACAGAACAGAAGGGAAAATTCAAGTCTGTTGCAAGGTTCCAATTCTATCAGCCTATTCTGTTCTTTTCAGTATGAGTCATCTGAACATGTATAACAAGAACAAATGATCCAAGACCCAGCAGAAAATACAAACACTGAATTTCACTCTGTTTCATAAACCCTTATGCATCCAATTTTGCAATAATGAATAGTCCTACTCATCACACTAAGGCTTCTGGCAGGAATATTATTACTTACATTACACAGGATTGGATCCATGTAACATTTTCTAATACAATGGCAGTGTGGTTTGGTCTTTTTTTTTTTTTAAATTTAACTTTACAGAACATCATGTGCAGCACAATATCCATCTTCAAGACTTATTTAAAATTACTTTTGTTTCCCAACTTAAGTCTGTGAAATTACACCAGGGAGAATTTGCCCCTTTCTTTTCCTACACCTTTAAAGTGCATAAATATTTAGAGATACTCCCAAAACAAAACTCTGGGGCCTGATCTCTGACAGTCCGTATCTTGATAAACTCAAAACCTAAACTAATCTCTCTCTTAATACTGAGCTAACATAAAGCTGCAGATTTGAACTGAGCATATCTTCAGGCCAGAAAGCTGTTTCACATTTCGAGCTGATTTAAGCTAACTTCCAGTCATCAAGTACAGACATTAACTCCCTCTGAAAAAAAAAAGTTAAAACTATGGAATCCAGATTACGATGCTTTGTAAGTAATCCGACAGTAATCTGACATTATTCTATACCATGACATCTTCTGTCTAAATTAGGTAGCTTCTGGATTTTATGAATTATGCCAATTTCAGTAAATGAAGAGTATTCCTGAAAAGTTAAGAGAGAGGCACTGAAAAAGGGGCCAGGGCCAGTTCTAATGCTAATTTATTTTGCTTTGTAAACTAGTTGTGAGGTCCGATGGTGGGGTTTTTTTTTTCCCTTTCCTGGCCTACATTGTCTGAGGTTTTGAGGCCTATCTGTCATATTGAGGCAACAGACCCTTTTAACACTTCTCTTTGCTTTGATATGCAGTCTTGTCTCTTCCTTCTCCCTCTTTTCTTCAGGAGTTATATTGCCGGAAAGGGTGATGATTTTCACAGCAAATAAAGAGGCCTTCTCCTAGCTTTATTGTCTTCAGAAGAAATGCTCTGTGAATTTTATGACCAATGGGAAAGCTGTTCCCTTCCCCCCAACTCAAAACCTGGCCAGTCACAAAAATCACTAGAGTGGGTGTGATAGAACAGGATTGTTAAACTATATCTCACAAGAAGTTTTCTAAGCAAGAAACATCTTATTTCTTGTTGCTCCAAAGGCACTCTTCAATAGTTGCTATTTGCAAAATAGGTTTTTGAGAAAACACGCTGGTCTTAAATAGCTCATTAAAACCAGGAAATCCACTCCCCCAACACAAAGGCAGTTGTCCTGCAAAGGTAGTTGCTTCAAAGCTCTTTTGTTTCATTTTTCTTCCACCCAGCTACTAATAACCTCTCCGACCACTTGCAATTGCATAGTGTAACTGTCCATGACAGAACACATTTCCAATAAAACTGACACTATCTTGCCAATTAAAATGATAATATGTCACTAACAAAAGATTAATTAAGACTGCAGAAAGTTAAATGTTGGTAATTTCACTCAGCTAAGTGAGTAAAATATGCAGGATTTGACCAAAGAGTTGGATTAAAATATTAACTTTTATCATTGCATCATTAAATTCTGCCATTATCTCCTAAAGAAGTCTTTGAAGAACATCCTTCTGCTGTCTCTGGGGTGAATCCATTAGTCCTATCTCAAATTTAACTCAGGTAATACTTCCCCTTGAAATAAAATACATCACTGTAAATAAACCCAGTAGAAGGTCTGCAAGGTTTGGCTCAGAATGCAGTAGAGCGGATCCATTTCATCTAACAGATTGAATTTAGAGGCTAAAGTCCCCAGCTGCCTAGCAATAGGTTTTGGTGTTGCTGTTTGTTAACTTTGGCAAATAAAAGAAAAGCATACTTTGCCTTTGAAAGGAAATGCCATATGCAGACTAATTCCAACCCAGCATCCAACAAAGGCATTAGGAAGACTCTCCCTGACATCAATGAGAATCTGGGTAAAGTCCTAACAGACTAAAACGTGACTCTGCCAGAACTGAAAGTATCCTCTCAGAAGACCCTGGCAGATCTGAGCTCCCACTGTCTCTTGTCTCTCAACAGAGTATTACTCTACACAAAAAATCAAATTATGAAAGACAAGATTTATGTGACAAATCGTAGAGAATTCTTCTCAGATTGCTGTTCACTTTTAGGAAGAAAACGTTCTCCTTTTGCTTTCCTACTTTTTAAATTATTCTCTTAACTTACGCTAAAGAAAGAAATTAGATGTGAAAGCTCCCAATCTTCCTTCAAAAAGAAACCAGATATTATCATTCCTACTAAAAAGAAACCGAAGGCTACTCATACGAAAATAAAAGGTTTTATAGGAGAAAGTTCTGGTTTCCACATACATTTAATTATTTCTTCAGTTTAAAAAGCAAAACCCCAACCCTCTCCTACTCAGATAATAAGGGTTTAAACACTTAAAACCAGAAACAGGAAGGTTTATCTTGAAGTTTACCATCTTGTTTTGGCAATAGAAGAACATTTGATATTTGTCTACGGCTTCTGAATGAGAACAGAGTTCAAGATAAGATCACCTTGTTGCTCTTTTGTGTGCTCCAACTTAACAACACAAAGGAGACTAAGGAAACATTTTAAACATTTTGTCCCATAGAATGACCCCAAATTCTGATTTAAAGAGGGAAAAAACCTAACCAAACTACCAGCTAGAGAGATCAAAAGTTTAAAAATATCAAGTGAGGCATTAAAGCACCACAGGTGACCATATGCTAAACAAACAATTTACACTTCGAATGAATGAAAACAAATGTCCTAGTATGTATGTGGACTGAACTGAGTAACTGCTGTTCTTTAGAGACTCTCAAATTTTTACCATAACGTTGTAAAATTAACAGCACTTTTCACTTGATTATCAGCGTAAACATAATTGGGCTAATGCTGCTTTCACTACAGTTTCGCAATGATAGAAACACTACTGAAATGAGAGCGTCCTACGTATCTACCCCAGCACAGTAGAACCTTCACAGGGACATTAACAGGTTTGAGTCAAAGTGGTTTGGGAGGCATGGATTGAGCAGAAACCACAGTGTAAGGAACAAACACAAATATGCACACACCTATTTTCCGTCTTGAAATATTCCAAGTAAACAGGTTGATGGCCTCAAGACAGTTGGAAAATGCCCACAGCACTGTAAACTCACTATTAATGCGTGGTGCTTTCCCATCCACACCACACCACACCAATTGGACACCACAGAGCATGGAAGCTAAAGGATCAAATTCTGATGTAGAGCTTGTTCTACAAGCCTAGGAAGAGTCTTAGAGAAACCTGGTCACGTAGGGCGAACACGTTATTATCTGCAACCAGAGGTGTAACAATATTTGTTCACAGCATTGCACTGACCAGGGCTTCCAGCGGTAAACAACTCTGTACCTAGCATCTATACAAACAGTACAAAAGGATCAGAGCCTGAAGAACCTTCTAATGCAAACAATACCTTGGTGAGCCAAAAATTCCTAAAAGTAGCAAGTACAGACTGTCAAATGCTGGAAGAGAAAAAAAGTGATATGGCTCTGAAGCTATTACCATACAGTGTATAGAGCAAGTGGAAGGCAATGTTAACTTTAAATACATTCAGCTATTAAAACAGAGAGGCATTAAGTCTCCCTCCACAGAAGGGGAAGAAATCCATTAACCTGTGAAACTAAATCATGAATCAAGGGATAAAGTACTTCAAGATTCTGCTCTAGTTCCATACCCTGAATTCTCATTTTTGGGTGCTACTTAAACTTCAAAAGCAAAGGGGAGTTGGAAGGAAGGGCTGGGGAGAAATCAGGCCTTTGGCACCACGGATAGATGAAACCTCCAGCCATTCTCCTGCAGGGGGGAATCTCATTGCTATGGGGTGGAGTGCCGTGGTGATCTACTCTGAGACTGAAATTCTACCAAATTAACTGCTCTTATTAGGAGTGCAATTATTATGAGTTTGAGGAACCTGTTTTTTGAAGAGTTAGGCATCCATATAATCTTTTCAGAAAAAGATCTGTAAGCAAACATGAGCCACTGTATGAAGCTAAGCCACGTCTGCAGCAATAGCAGACTGTTATAGGCAGCAAGTCACAACATGTGTCGAGTTTTATGCATCACCTGAGAGAACCTGAATCTAAGGGGGCTGTTCTACTATAGTGACCACTAAGGACACAAAGATTCACGACCTACAGTAGGAAGACACTGCAAAATAATACCAACCAAAAATAGATTCCCTGTCCCAGACAATTTACAGTCTTAAATACATACATCTGAAGAAATGTCCATATAAATACAGACAGACAACGAAGCACAAAAAATGGTAAGACTTTGGTAGCGAACATGGTAATGATAGTCTCACAGTGATCCAATCTTTCAAAAATGTAGGAAGACCTCGGGCTAGGGCTCAGGGGCCTTGGTTTTAAGCAGGTGTTGATCTCTGGTATACTGATTGCCTAATATGAACGTTAACAACAGAGGGTGAGAAAGGAACCATCGGTAGCCTTTCCCTCTCTCAATTCTCTTTCATTACTGCCAACACATTCTGTCCTCAGAAATTATCCTGTATGGAATCCATAAAATTTCAGCTACTTGCATCTGTGTTCACTGGCTCACGTCATTTCTCATTACCTTTTAACGACGCAGATGCTGCTGAGCCATGTCTGCTTCAGTCAGCTGTACCCACAGCTGAAAGGATGCAGCAGTGCTGCTTGCAAGAGAACAGATGCTGCAGTTCTAGCATTGTTCAACGTCCTTTGTTAAGTATCATTGCTTTCTTTTTCTCTTTTTTTATGAACTGTCATCTGAAAATCTGTGTTACTATTCCCTGTGCTATTATCAAGTCATGGATAGACTGTGCCAGACTTGAAGGAAAAACACAACCTCCAAGCTGCAGTAACATCACAATATTGTGTTAATTTTTCTAGCAACAGGAAGCGAGGAACTTTGGAAGCTCTGTGCAGTACACTATCCCTCACAATTTCCCTCTGAAACAGGTAGCAGTGTATCAGCTTTAGGGACAGAGAAACAGAGCAATTCAACACCAGGCAGGAAGCCTGCATCAGAGTTGGGAACAGAACCCAGGTTTCCTGGCTCCTTGTTTTTTACAAGAACTCCTTCCTTCTCCCAAATGATAACACAAGGGTGATAAAGAATACAAGGACCAGCTTATCATCTATTTAGTAAGGAGCAAACCCAAAATCTGATGGTATGAACCTCCTGTGTTGTAAATCAAGACTGAGTCCACTGCAGTCAAGGGAGTTACTTTGGGTAAGTGCATAGAGAATCAGGCCTAACACACCCACAAACATATTTTCCAATGTAAAGCCAGATATTTTGTGTTACTAAAGTTCAAAAATTCTAGCTTGAAGCAATGTGTTCTTCTTTCAAAACAGGTAAAACAAGAACAAGAGAGAAGTACCGAGTGGTTTACACAGATCATCAGAGATTAGAATTAGAGAAGGAATTTCATTACAACAGATACATTACTATCAGGAGGAAGTCTGAACTTGCTGCAAACCTAAGACTTTCCGAGAGACAGGTAGAGTATGGATCACCCCTTCAGGATTTCCTTTGAATTTATTATTGCTAATGAGGACATAACCGTACCGGTTAAGCACACAAAAATGCTAATGCCTCTAATAACCAACCAATGCGACTGGGTTCCCTTTGCAGTGTAGGAACTCACACTACCCAGCTGAATGGCCTGACAGCCCTGTTTGCACTCATTTATAAATATCCCATCAGCACTACTTCAGCTCTCACAACGACATCAGAGCGCTACACAACAACATAAAAGAAGGAAACACCAGTCTTGCATGCAGTCCTGTTCTGAGAAACACGAGTTTAAAAATATCAACAAAATCCTGCCTGGATTTCTCTCTGTTTTACTGGGGTAGCGGTAGCAGGAAGAAATTTTTGCTGAAATTTCTAAAGCGGAAGTCCGGGTTCTGCTGAAGTCGATGGGAATTCTATGACCAATTTCAGCAAGGTCAGTCTTAGCAGAGAATGGAAGTGATCAGCTCAGGTATGTTCAGGACACTTGAAGGTGTTTGTTTCTTTGGCTGCCTTTTACCTTTTGTTAAAGATGTCCTACATACTTGCTACTCCTTTCTCCTGCCTCTGTTTCCTCCCACCCCCTTCAAATTCCACTTCTATTCCCACAACATTAATCAAAACGCCATCCTTTCTGGCCAAAAGATATATACCATTTGCTCTGGAACCACCCTGTGCCGCGTTCTTCAATCATGCAATTGCAACGCCTGAACCACCCCCTACCAAAGCAAAGCAGGTACATGGCCCCTGGCTCTCCAGCACTTCAGCTGGCTCTGCAAACAACCAAGATAAGATGCCAGGCTAGATCTCCCACAAAGACACTCACGACACAGGCTGAGCATGTGCTCAGTCCCATTTTACTGGGGAGTTTTCTAGACGCAGTACATTGAAGCAAGCAGCAAAACAAAATTAAAAGTTTACTGAGGATCTGCCCAAACAGATTTCAGAACACAATATGCTCATTTGCTGCCTTTTCTATTTACAAACCATCACAGCACTGTTTTCTCAGTCAGTTATTATTCAGTATCATTCATTGAAGATTATGCCTGATTCACCATTGTTTTACGGGCCCTACTGAGCAGGGATAGTCCAAAATCCACCGAGCTGTAGCGCTGTTCATCCAACTTGAACTCGTCTTACACAGCACACGCTGAAAGGGCTTACAGAAATGGAGAAGCAAATACCCATTTTGCAGATATTTCTCAATCTGCTGCTGAATGCAAGTATTTAAATATTGAAAATTAAAATTATTTCAACTGGGTATAAAAAAAACACACTATGTGTCTTTTTGCTGGCTGTTAAAACCTTTATAACTTGACTTCATTATGCTGATTAAAAATATGACCCTGCTTCTGTAAACAACCAACAATATTTACTTAAAACTTCCTAGTTCAGCGATAATTCCTGATATTTGGTATTTGGTATTTGGTATTTGAAGCGGTGATACAAAAAAGATGTGAAACTTTTCTTTGACATATATTGGGGAAACACAGCAACAGTTTTTGCAGTATTTATTCTTCATCATTGATACATGTCACGAACAAAATTAATTCCAGTGCATAAAACCTACACCTGTGAAGTCACTTTTGAAAATGTAAGGTTAAGAAAGAACTACCTGATCTATATTCCCACTACTAGCCTTTCACACAAATTAAACAACCCCGTCATATGAATATGACTGAACACACACTGTCCTGGCCCACATTCCACTGCACTCAGCCTAAAACCTGAAGAGACTTTCTGGAAAAGCTTTGTTCCTGGCTATGCCAAAATCCCACCCAGGACACCGGAAGGGATATCTCAAGACAAAAGGACAAAGAACAATTGTTTAAGCAAAGAACGAAAGGTATCTAATGAAGGGGGGAAAAAAAGGCAAAACGAAGCATTGCCAATATAGGAAGGATACAGAAACAAAGGAGATGATGAGGACACAGAAGAAGAGAGAAAGTTAAATTTAACGGGAAGAGTTACTCACACAACTGAACAGTGGGGAAAAAATGCTGAAAGAAAAGAGGACAACAGGTGAAGAACAGTCAGACAGATGCAACCGGCCATGTTAGCTTTTAGTCTAACATTACAGATCTGTATTTACTTGTAGTTATTTGATAATTGGCTTACAACCTTGAAGTGCCTGCTAAAATTCTCACTGGATCACCGCTACAGATCTGCATCCCTAGTTTAATAACAAACCAGAAGAAACCACTAAATTCAAAGGCAGGTAAGAACACTGAAGCCAGAGGGTAATTCTGAAACAGATGTTAGTTTGGTTTTTAGACTGTTTCACCTTTTCATGCATTTTGGCAAATGCATGGGTGAAACCAGATTACCTCAGCACAATCAGAATGCAAGAGATCCAAGAGAATTTGAGACTGGTTTAATGGAACCTAATTTGGTACTGAAATGATATTCCAGAAACTAAGACAACAAAATGAACTGCCAAATGTCTCAGATGATAGCCTGGGACTTCAGAGACCTAGTTCAAACTTCCACAAGCTTTGTGTGCATCTGAATTCTTCAGCTGCAAAATGGGAATAACCGAGACCGTCACAGAGACGCCTTGAAATGTTTTGTGGGACTTCACCACTGGCTTTCTTTTAAAACACAACCTCGTAACCACAGATGTTATCACCTCTTACTGTTTCACCTTTTTTCTGAGCATCATTCCTTCTAGCAAAGGATAACCAAACAAATCAGTATTTCTCAGCAAATCATTGTTGTTTTTTTTTGGTTTATAGAAAAAGGGTGACAAAAATATTTCCTTTGCCATCTGAGCACCAACAAGAAAACAGAACATATCTGAATGAGGTAGCTTGACTCATTACACTGATCAGACATAATACAGAGCCACTTCCAAAGATAAATAGCTGGTGCGTGCTGCTTTAAATCCAACATTGGGGATTCATGCCCAAAGACTTCTCAGTCGCCACAGAACATTCACCCTTTCACACCTGAGCAAGTTCTGCTGTATTTTCAATTGACCATTACTCATCAACTTCATGTCCTCACTCGTTCCATCCTAATCAAAACCCATATACTCTTCAATAGTTGCTTCACTTCTTCCCAAAGATGACTGCATTTCTGTGAGCAATGACGATGGCATAAAGCAGTGGACTGTGAGGGAAGCAGCAGCAGATTCTGGCTCCATCTACGAATGCAATAAAAGGCACTTAGCTATTAAGGCACCGCTTACACAATATTTTGAAGCAATGTTGTGTACCGGGGTAGTGCACTGGTGAGATTCTGCTTAGAAAAGTATTTCCATAGGCTTATGCTTTGGAGCTAACCAATTAGCGCGCAGCATCCAAACAGGAAAGCTTTTGTGCCTCAGTTTATAGGCCAGTAACAGGTTTTGACTTGCTCTGACTGGGGCATATAGTTTTCAGTGTAAAGATACTCTCAGGTTCTTTTGGCCATCACTATGACACATGAGATTCTGTTCTGTTAGATTTTGTACCAAAAAAAAAAAAAACAACCCCAAAGCTCATTCCATAAAGAAATACCTCCTAAAAATAAAACTAACACTGAAAAACTTTTTATCAAACTATTAATAAATATTTTATTACCAGATAGGAAAGATTACCTGTATGAAAAATAAGCAACCAGCTCTGTTGTCTCAGTTTGCCACTGCCTTTCTCACTGGTCCTCATGCAATTGATTTTACCTATGACCCTTGACCGTATACATAAAGGACCACATTGCATTCTATTAGCAACTGAAAAAAATTTTCCTCTGCTCCTCTGCAGGTGAAAATCTGGTTCCAGAATCGCAGAGCCAAAGAAAGAAAATTAATGAAGAAGAAAATGACTCATTTTGATGGCAGCAATCTTGGCTCTATGCAGAGTGACTCTGGCTCAGTGAGCCCGATGCCAGTTCCTGACCAACAGACTCATTCAGAAATGTCCAGTTCCTTATTCCCACCTCCACCCCCTCCACCTCCGCTTCCCATGAATGGTTTGCAGCACAACGGGAACCTGCAGCAGGTAGTGGCCTCTCAGTGAGGCTGCCTGAAGAGCTACTGCATAACGAACACTATAAACTACCAGTACATGGAGCACTACAGTATGAGAGGACAGCTGGAGCTGTTTTGCAGGAGCCCCCAGCATGACACAGTTCTGTGCACATAAGCTTCAAGTACAGTAAACTGAGAGCCACTTGCCAGGTCTGCAGGATAGCGCAAGTTCCCAAGGGCAATGGAACTGCTGTGTGCCAGGACTCCTAGTTGCAGGGAGCCTCTGCAAGAGGATGCCATGCCGAGTCTGTGCCACAAGGCAAGCATCCCTCCGGCCACGCAGCAGGTGGGTAGGCACTGGGAGGGAGGCGAGCTGAGGACCGGATATGGCCATTTGTTACAGGACACTGCAGGCAACAAGAAAAAAGCACAAAACGGGCCACAGGCAATACGACATTGCTGAGGCAGTAACGGCAGCTGTACCCAAGTGCTCTGGCTGTCCCTCGTCCCTAGGTGAAGAGTATATTCCTTCTCCTTTGATCTCCACAGGTTCCATGCACTAATGTACTACTCATGGACTTTACACATGGATCTTGACAAAAAAAAAACCTGGCTTACATGTTTTGACCCACTTGACGGAAAGCCTGGGTCATGGTGGTTGCACTCACTACATGTCAAGGGCAAAGGTCAGGGATGAGCTTTTTGGAATTTTTTGATTTTGACAGGTATGATTTCCAATGCTCCATACACTGGTATAAACATGCACTCTTCAATCCTACCACAAATGTTTCAAAAGCATTCTGGAATTGTCAATCTTGGCCCAAGTTCATTTTTGATACAAGAAAAATCATGTCAGACTCATTTTGTATTCCAAAAGAAAGAGCAGAAGGGGGGGAAATCCTTTTCAGAAGTGTAGGTATTTTTAAAAGTGACTGCATTTCGTGAGACAGCATAGCCCATGGATAAAGATGCAATAATTGCATTCAACTAATTTTAAATTTGGTCCAGCTTGCAGAGCTATTGTGACACTAAAAAAAAAAAAAAAAAAAATCTGAGAAGCCAAATTAATGGAAGACAAAGCAAACAAATATTTCACTTAAATATAAGCTCTTGGCATTTTTTAAGTGGGTCTCAGTTCCCAAAGTGCTGAGCCCGTCCATACTAAGCAGAATTTGGTAGGTGATCAGTACTTAGGGAAGTAAGTATCCGGATTGTTCTTAAGATGACAAGCAATTGCACGTGCATAGCCTGTCTGCAAAGGGAAAATTTTTAAAGCACGCAAGTGATTTGGGAATTTATACCCTCCTTGTCAAAAGCAATTTAGAAAGTTGGGATGCCTATCCTCACTAATTTTCATCAAGGTGTCCTCCTAAATATCTCTGTTGCAAATAAGGCTTAGGAGCATTAAGTCATTTAGGCACTACGTTCTTGGGTTTTTTCCTTAATTATAACAAATAGTACTATTAGGTCATCAAAATGTTGGTAATGTAAAATTACTTTGTATATAAAGAA
Source organism: Egretta garzetta (assembly GCF_000687185.1). Lineage (NCBI taxonomy): Eukaryota > Metazoa > Chordata > Aves > Pelecaniformes > Ardeidae > Egretta > Egretta garzetta. Next base: position 167,016 of record NW_009259682.1, read on the forward strand.
CACTAAAATAAATGACTTTTTTCATAATCATTTTCCAATGTGGTATCAGCTACTGTAGCAAGTGAATGTGCAGATTTTCATGATTAGTCTGTTATTGAACTGTAATATCAAATTCAAAAGCCGGGTGATGGTAAAAAAGCTTACAAAAAGTAGAGGAGAATGGCGAGATCAGGATGGATCAGGAAGCTGGCAGTTTTCACTATTTCTTAATTTTATTTATCGTTTTATGGTTTACTCTAAAAAAGAGTAAAATTCCAACTTTAAATAGACACATAGCTACATTCTGA
>NW_009259682.1:167313-192196 GCF_000687185.1 Egretta garzetta
TTCCTTTCACGATGCTGCTCCGTTTGCTGGCAGCAGCAGTTTGAAGCTTTGCATAGGTAATACAAATGAGATGAAGAAACTGCAATTCAAAGTTCAGCAACAGAAGGACTGCTGCCGATTTCCACATATTAATGAAAAGCAGAACATGGCAAACAGCACGTGGGAGCAAAAGTGATTTACCATCCATGTTGATGAGCATGGCAAGTAAACCAAAACACTGATCTCCCCAAAGAGATTCCATTGGATGTGTCCAAAAGAGGAATCCATTGGAAATGCACAGAACAGCCATTCTGCCTATAGAGGGAAAGGCTAGAGATGTTTTACCTACAGTTAACACACACATGCACATATTTAACTTAACAAAGACTGAAAAAGGTTCAAGGAGAAAAGCATCTTATGCACATATTTAACTTAAAGACTGAAAAAGGTTCAAGGAGAAAAGCATCTTCATATTGGCCAATTTAAACAGAATTATGCTTGCATACTAGAAAAAAGAAATCAATAAAACTCCCAGATTTAGACTTTCAAGAGGTAAGAATACAGAGGGAAATTTTGACTTTTGTACTGATATACAATAATTTAGGACCTGGTTCTAGCTAAGTGCACAGAACCCAGGGGTTTGCAGGATCAAGTTCATAGCAATCTCTCTTAATCACATTTCCATGACATAGTTTAATTTTGTATTAAACTTTTTGAAAGGAAAGAGAAAAAAGTCCTTCAAGAAAGAACTTTAAGAAAAGAAATATATCTGAACACAACTTCTTTCTCTTTAAAATTACTTAAACATCATTCAAAGAGAGGGGGATCTGGCAAAACGACCTGTTTTATCTTGTTTACATGTAGAAGAGTTATTGAGGAAGATAAGTGACCACTTTGAAGATCTGCCTCATTTCTGTCCCAGTTTGCTGAAAGCATGCTTGCTATAGGTTGCTATGTGTTTCCAATCAGAAGTTGTTAAGTACACAAAATAAGGCTGGATTTTATTTGCAGAAGCACACGTTCAAAGGTTAAAATTTATTGCTCCAAAAGCAGTATCTATAAACCAGGGCAATACCTTAGAGATTATTAACCTTCTAGTTATGCCAGTGATTGTTTTAAGTAGAACAATTTTTTTCTAAAACTTACCAGCAATCTCTTCAACTAAAGATTTTCAGTATGCTTTAATCCTTTAAACAGTTGTCCACCAAAACCAAAAGAAAGCTATTTTTCTGTAAGAAGCTTGTGTAGCACTGTTGCTTAGATGCTGTATTGTGTGTAATTAAAAATAAGAGACACATAAAATTAGAGCCAAATCAACTGAAACTATTTTTAGTCAACATTGTGAAATACTGGTGCTGGTCCTCAGAATAATACTTATTTTCTTGCTGACTTTGAGTATACCACATAACCTATCACTTTTATCACATCTAAAAACTAGGGACACTAAAGCAGAGCTGCTGTGAAGATTGATTGGTTGTTAGCAAAGTGCCTTGAAGAAGAAAAGCATACCTTGGACTACATCACAAGAATATCTAAGCCCTTAATCCTAATTGTGATTAAAAGAGCTATCAAGGTATGACCAATTTTAGAGGAATTCACTAACCTTTAAACCCCGTTACCCAGCAAGAATTGTGATCTATATGGTACAAAAAGATCAAGAAGAGCATAGCAAACAGGACCTCCTACAAAAACTTCATGCAACTAAGCAAGATACAGAATTCAAAATGACATTTCTAAACCAAAAAACTCTTAAAATAGGCAGTATCTGCAATTGCTTAGGGGTTATGCAATCATTAATGTACATATGAGAGCATCAAGTATGTGCTACCTTCTACCCAAGGAGCAGGTTCAAAAATATATTCATTCTGGATGTTAACATAACATACTCCTACTTTAGCACCCTTACTCAGTTTGATGGTTCAGTACAGGCTTACTCCAACCCAGGCTTTTACACCCAGAGCGTACGCTAAAATGACACATCCCTGTGAATGACACACACAGCCAGTCACATTTTGGAGCAGCGCTGGATCTTACTAGTTGGACACAACATGGTGCAAACCTCACTATGTAAAAGAATAGGTACGGCTTTTATGATTAAAATGTTTTCATACTCAAAGAGCACAAATACTTTCTTGGACATTTTGTAAAAAACTCTGTTCTAAGAGGTATCACAATAAATGGAAAGGCTTAATTAAGATACACCCTGTGTGTTCTTGGTCTTCTAAGCCACAATTAAACACGGTCACTCGAAGGCAGGACAGACTTTATATAGACAACAATCTCTCTTGCCTGGGAGTATGAAAGAAGAGTTACATTTGTGCAACAGAAATGTCAGACTGCCAGGAATATAAAACATGTGTATGGCAAGAATGGCAAACAGTAAAGGCAATCAATTCCTTTGTTATCTCATGAAAGAAAGACCACACCAAAGAATGCCTCAAGGACTCAACAGTGAGCACCCAATAATCCCATCTAGCTATGCTCTGGTCAGCGTGAATTAGTTACAGCAAGTGGAGCCCGACCCTGCATGACTCAGGAAGGAAACCAAATAAATATCAATAGAGGATTTGCTGTTCATTTTCATGGTTCTGTGAAAAAGAATCAATTTAACCGGGAGTTCACATGCAGGCTCTGTGACTCCTGCTGTATTAAGCCTGCTTGTTGAGCAGTAAGACATACTCTTATTACTGTCAGTACTGATTTTGTAGATTTTAAATTATTTAAATTTCAGAATAGTAAAACCCTCCTTTAGCTCCAGACCATTCTCTCCTGGCAAATACAACACTGACGCAGATCATACATGAAATATATTGTCGGTATTTTTAATAAAATGCAAAACTTAACATTAAGAAATGAAAGATAAGTCATTGTTAGCAGCAGTTAGGAAAACGGTAGAGGAATAGATAGAAGTGCAAATATGATCACCATGCTCCCAAAAAGTCACTTTTCATCATTTTTCAAAAGGATTTGTTAACAACCAAAATTTCAGAGCATGGAATTAAAAATGAAATCATTGAGGAAGCCTTCACAGACAACTGACGTTTTTATTTCTACTGTTGGTCTCCTATGAAAAAGAAATGCTCATTAGAGATGCAGTGCAGAGCTGAAACTTGTGATACACCGCTTTTTCTTTTTCCTCAGAAGAGCTCAGTTCAGCAAGTGAAAACAGTCCAGATACCATGGCTCGCTCAGCTCTCTAGGCTGTGCCACATCCGTCAGATGTACGGAGATACAATCTGGCACGTGCTTGCATTTCAAGCCCTGAAATGAGACCTGACTAGGGTGTCGCATATTAAACCAGCCCAATTAAAAAGGGTAAATACAATTTTAAGAAGCTTTGTTTGTAGAAAGCTCAGTGAAAGCGAGAGCAGTCTCTTTAGCTGTGTGTTTTAAAATTTTAAAACCATCTGCCTTCCTTCATGACTAATCAGATTTTTTTCCAACAGAACTGACCTCAGTTGACAGCACACCACGTACTGACTGACCTTTCCCCAAGATTTATACAGCTGACTATTCATTTTAGGAGGAATAGGTATGCGTGCAAAGCCCAGCTTGAATACAGGGTCAATAACACCTCCAAAATACTGCATTAAAACCATCAGCAATACATAGTTCACAAACAGAGTCCTTAGCTAGCCATTCCATTGAAATTCCAAGCATGCAGTTATAAAGGTACAGGCAAGAAGCATTCCTAAGCCTGATGTTGCTGATGTGTTATTAGAGTGGTCATCTGGAGGCAAGAATCCAAACATCTACTCCTATCACCTTAGCCAGGACAGGACACGCTAAGATCACCTGCTTTTTTCACCTCAGAAACAAAACCCCAGGTAGATTTCGTATAATTTTCAAGCTTCAAAGATGGACAGATTTGTTTCTTATCTCCATATAAAAGGAAGAGTAACTTTATGAATAAGGGTTCTAATAAAAACTATCACAAGTATAAACACCTTTAATAGAAGTTATTGTTGTACAGGGCAGTTTTAATCTACCAGTAGTCCCCAAAATTGCAGTTATAATAGCTGTCATTAAAACATTTAATTGCACGTTTGTGATTATATTATTATTACCCAGGTTGGAAATGCTCTTTAGAACAGCACATGTACCATAGCATACCATCTACATTGCCTGTACAAACAAAACTTTAATAGTTCCAATGGTTATCCATGCCTGTTATTACTGCTAGATTTTCATCAACCTCTCATTAGAAAACTAGAAAATTTTCTTCCCCAAAGATCTCAAAGTACATTTAATTTTACACACAACTTCACTTCAACAAGCACTGAGGCAACTCCCGTGGACACTGGCTAAGTGGATGAATTACACATAGCAATTTAACAGGTGAAAAAAAAATGGAAAATGATAACCTTAGAGTTCAGTTATTCTGGCAATCCATCTCTCTGGAGTACACCAAAGAGAGTAGCACTCTTGCTGCCAATACCACACAGATCTTTCCTGTTTGGTCTTTGCACTTGCCACAGAAAATGCCATAAATACAAACCTCCATCTGGATGAGACTGCTGAATGTCTAGCCCACTACCTCAGAATTCCTTTCGCTTTCCCGCCACCCCAGAAAGTCGGGAGAGGTCCCATGGTAACACGCCAGTTCCACAAGCATTTTGAACAGGCAGAGACAGCACAGCAGCCCTTCCTCTACCACCAGCAACTCATTGCCATCCCCTCACAGTGCAAATATGGACAAGGCAAGGGCAGTTCACTTTTTTACCCCCCCTTTTTTTTTAGTGGGGCTTTTTTTTTTGGCAGCAATTCCCACTAAAATTGTTCCTGGAATTAGTGTAAGTCACTACAATAGACTGAAGATGCAGTGGTTCTGTGGCTCTGCGGCTACTGACACACTGGGTCTGAGCAGGAAGGATATGTGCATGGCCAAGAAATGACTCCTGGGAAGGCAGACTCATATTAACAGTCAATTAGCCCTCAAAACCCATCAACCCCAAAATTTTGGTAGCCTCAAACTACTAGACTACATGCAAAAGTATGGTTCCTTTTAATACATCTACATGGTTCTGTTACACAAAATGGGAGGCAGCAAGAGTCAGGGTGCAGAAGATCATTTGAATGTTGCCATTTTATCTTATTCGCACTTCGGTGTTAAAAATCTGCAGTCCTACCCAGCAATCTTATCCTGCTATGTAAATCTTTTTAAACAAAATGCCTTATTCAAAGCTTACTATTGTTAGCCGATACCAAATCAGTGTAGCAATTCGCCATCGGCGTATCTTGATCTAATTATGTTCTGGAAAGAATCGAAATAGATCTAAAGAAAATTCAGATAATGGAGCAGGCAAAACAAGAAAGGGAAAGGAGGAGCATAAACAAAAGATAAAAGAAGAACAGAGAATAAAGGATAAAGCTCTGAGACACAAAAAATAGGATTAGGTGATAGTGAAATTGTGGGGGATACGCGCAGAGGCATCCCATAAAGAAAGACGATGACTGGAGATTAAAAATGTTACCATCATCTAATGCATTCTACGAAGTTAAATGTCATTCACCGAGATGTGAAATGGCGTGCTTCGGAGTAGAAGTCAAGCAACATGTCTGATCTGAAATCAATGAGCAACCAATGTTCATTTGTAGTGCGTCAATGGATGCGGATGTCAGATACAGTCAATGGAGACAAAACTTCACCCTCCTATGGATCTGGCTGTGACTGACAGCTCTCCATAACATTTAGCAATACACCGGAATTTAACTGCTTCCATAATGCTCACAAATAGGCCAAAGATGCCAAGGATACTTCAGTATAGGAAACACACCCAGTTTAATTTGGATGATGCTCAGTGGAGTTCTTTGTTCTTTTTAGTACACATCAGTACTAAAAAGTCTGTGGGCTTTCAAAAGTTGTATTACAACTCCTTTTCTTTCAAGATGAAGGGAGCAAGAGTCTGTTCCCATTTTTTTTTTTAAATATATATTTTTATAAGGGTACACCCATTACAGAGGGCCTTACTTTTTCCATGTCCTATCCCATGATGCAACTTTCCTCAACATTCTCAGGATCCCAAGGATTAATAAAGAAATCTGTAGGTAGAGCAAAATTAATTATAAGGATTTTGCTACATTTCTCAGTAAAAATTCTTTCCTTGGAAAAAAAAAAACCACAACCAAATCAGAAGAGGAATATCTTTCCTCTCTTTACTTAGAATCCCTTAGTGCTGGAATTAGAAGGGATGTGTGAATATGAGTAGTGTCAAAATACAAAGGATACTGAATGAAAAACCACACCTTTGTAAAGGGAAACAACTCATTGTAATTTGCACCTCTTTTGCAAGCATACCCTTGACAAATAGCTCATTGCAAAGAAATCCACCCAGGATAAAAATATATCAAATTCACTCTATAAATTGTAGCTAGACAACCATATAGAGGCAATTCTCAAGTCATAAGGTATGGTTTAACTCTCCCATGTTAATATCAAGCTCTTAGGAACGACATATAAAACCACCTTCAGAATCATTGTTGTCAGGCACTTTACAGAAAAGCATCAGGGCAGTTCTGATCCACTAACTTGATAACCCAGATGTTTCTCGCTGCTGATTGCACTTACCTAAGCTGCCACCACTGAAAACAGACTACTCTGCAGCAGTTTCTGAGGAAGGAACCCAGCCTTTCAGGCAGATAAAGGCTGTCTTCAGTTTGAAACAGAAGCCAACAATATTCCTGGGCCTAATCAAAGACTTTTTTCAATACCTTTTACAGTCATTTTCTTTGTACTGCTGGCACCATCTCTGTTAGGAAGATTTATTGTCTGCTTTTTAAAATTTAGCAGTTTAGAATGGCCACCAGATGAAGGGATCACTTTAAATCACTTTGTATGAGGAGTGTGAACATGTGCGTTACAGTTAGAGCCTTAATTTCTCCCATGCTGGAAAACCACTTATAAAACATCAATAACGAGGGGAAAATGTTTGAGACAGTCATAGTCAAGACATGCTGTTTACAAGGTTCTCTGTATTCTGAAGTTATTGCCTTACAATTATTCAAATCAACTGTGTCCCTTAATTTAAGAAGTAAAAATTTGATTGATCGATTTTTTTTAATTTTTTTTTTTAGTATCTGAAAAATTAAGAGAGTAAGAGATTTAATTGTTGATTGGTAACACAGTACAAAACTAAGGGTCTTGGACAAGAATCATTTGAACAGCAAGCACTGCTGTAATAGTTACCACTGTCTTTTCTTTAAAAAAGGTCTATTTACTAAGTCGCAAATACAAGCAACTGTTGCATCATCTTACAGTACTGGAATTGCTGCTGAATATCAGGGAAGGGTAATAGGATAGATAAAAGTTCTCTAAAAGAGAAAGCACCAGAACTAGCAGAAAGGTGGGGTTGGTCAGCCCTTCATTTGAATGTAAATGTAATTATGAGGCAGGCAGTTAGGCTGACGTCAGACAAGATCTTGGTAAACCATTACCACCAGCACCTGGTAACACAGTGGATAATAAAAGAGGATGAAGTAGAAGATTCCAAGCAGAGTGGCATTATTAGAGAAAACCAAACACAATTATTTTTAAGCAGGGAAAGACAATACGGAAGAACAAGATGTTGTGACAACACATCTACAATCTGTGAGCATCATGTACGTGAGCTCTCTCTTGGATAAAGAAACCAGCATGTATCCAGGATCTGCAAGGTGCAGCAGCAACAACCTGCCGGTGCAAAACTTTGTCTCCACTCCACCCTATTCCGATTACATGGGATATCATCATGTGCCAACTCTGGACACCCATGGACAGCCTGCGGGGACCTGGGGATCTCACTACGGCCCACAGAGGGAGGACTGGAACGCTTACGGCCCAGGACCTTCCAGCACGGTGGCTGCTGCACAGATCAATGGCTCGTCTCCTGGACAGGTCTCCTACAGTTCTGCTGATTACAGCTCCCTCCATCCCGCTGGATCTGGGGGGTTACCTCCTGTAGAAACAATTAATGCACAGCAAATCTCTCCCAACAGCCAAAGGCACAGCTCTTACGAATGGATGAGGAAAACGGTGCAAGCTAACGCTACTGGTAAGTGTATATTCAACTTTCAACCTGAGAAAGCATCTTCTGCTATCGCTGATCTTATAAATAATTAACTTCACTTGAAGCACATAGGTTGGTGGGCCATTTATGACATTTATTTAACCTACTGCTGTTTAATGCAGTTTTAACTAAATTTACACTAGTTTCACTTTCATCCCATAAAGGCTTTACAGGGTTACTACAGTGGAACGGCTGTTGTGTTTAGATATGGCTGCATCTCACTCAAGTCCAGGAATCTTTGTTGTAACATTCTGTAAACGTTTCAGATGAAAAACACGATACTCTTGAGAATGTTATGGAACAATGAATGCAGCAACATTGAACAGTTACAGGCAATAATACCACATAATTATTTTGTGCCACAAGCTAAATACCAATATAAAACCACATTGATCTTTTTAAATCTTTACAGACTTTTCAATACTTCTAGAGAAAATTATGTGCTCTGATCCAGCTGTTGTGATAATGCAATTTTCTGCTGTTGTTCCTGTGTCTTTTATTTTTCTACCTAGATTTATTAGGCAAGAAGTAGTATTCCTAGAGAAGTAAATCTGACTCAAATGATCAGCATAGACTATCTTGTTTGCAGACCACATATCTCATCAGTTAAGCTTCCTTTTCATTTAGTTTCAAATCAATTTTACAGTATTTTTCTCACGTACCAGAATTTTGCAGCTTGCCACAATTACACAATTAAAAATCACTTTCTTGTAAGTGTCGCTCATTGATGCGCCCGTTTTTGTCACGAGCTGCATCCTAGATGAACCTTTGGGTGTATATTCCCCAGGTGTAAATTGGGTGTAGCAAGGTTTGCTAAATCTATTGTTAAAAGTAGTAAGTGTGTGTTAGAGAGCATCAAAGAAAACGCTCCGAAGAAAGAAGAGCAATTACAATTGGAGCAATCTCAGAAGACCCAGAAAATCAGCACTGCTGCTTGAGACACAATCCTCCTTCAAATGGTCATTACTCAAAAGCAAAATCAGTCTGGTAATTGTTTCTTAGTTGTAAAGCAGATACACACTGTTTCCAACTGTTACGAAATATAAAATGCCTAGTGAACACTAAGATATCACAATGCCATCCTTCCACTCAGAGCCTCTACAAAGGTCTTCAAAGCCAAGCAGATTTATAGTCTGTTTTTTCCCCCCTTATGTATACGCATGTAAATCAGCAGTAACTTCATTAACATCATTGGAGATTTCCAGGTGTAGAAGTGATGCAAGACTTGAGTGTAAACCAAATTCAATTGAGACGACTGAATGTCAATGAGGCAACCCTGCCTCTGTCATGTTGTCACTGCATTTTAAATGTGTTAGCATTCTTAAAAGAATAGAACAGACTTAAAAATCTAAATCCTAGTTTTACACTTATTGCACAGACATGGAAGACCCTGAAAGGTTTCTTACCCGCTTGCCCAACCTCCAAGTATATAAGCAATTCAGAAAAGCTTATATATTATGTACTTAAATTCATCTCTAGTCTGAAAAGCGCTCATACACAATTTACACACATGCTGAAATACCGTATGAACAATACTGGACAGGTGAATTGGGGCCTGTCAATGGATCCATGTCCCGAGGCTGTACATTCCTACAGCCCAGTCCTTTGAAGTGTTAAAAACAGCTCAGGACTTCACAGAATTGGGCTGAAGACATCAACCCAGCTTAAAAAAAGGGTTTGGGAGCGTAAAGCACAAACGCGGTATTTTGCAAAACAAGAAAAGAACCAAATGGATTTGGCTTTTCATTGGTGTTTTTAAAATAACTGTCAAAACTGGAAAATTCTAATACCCATACATAAAAAGTTGTGAAAAAATGAAAATAAATTCAAAGAAATAATGACAAGGCTAAAATTATGCATGTAATAACTACATATTAACTTGTCCATGCTTTCTCTAGAAGATAGCGCAAGAAAACTTACTTGATGCCATTACAACCACTCTCTGAAACAGATTTGCTCTGTTTTTCCTTATTGCCGTAATATTATTCATCCTACCAAAGTAGCTGCTGGCTCCTCCCCTTCAACATTATTGCTGCTTAATACAGTTCATTGCTCTAAAACTTCAGAATTACTGCCCTAAACTTTAAAAATCTACTTATATACCCAAATATGTGTATGTCCTTAACTTCACCAGAGGTACGTACTCACACCGATGTACGTGAGCAGCATGGAATAACAGAAATCAAACCACATCTAATTAACTGAGGCAGCCTACTGAAATACTGTCCTAAAGACAACGGGAATTATTTTTGAGGAGGGGATGTTAATGGGAATTTTTTCCACTCTATTGTGACTCTATTAAGTACACTACATTCAGATTCAATATTTGGTTTTAGAACTTTATACCAAAAATTAAATTGCAGGAAAAGTGAAATTAAAATTTACCTTACCAAGTCAATTCTCAGGATGAAACAACATCATGAAGACAGAAGTACTATGTCCTCTCAATAAAATTTGATTTGAAATTTTATTTCTTCTTACTAAAAGACTGTAACTGTATATTCAGAACCAAACCTTTTTTTATTTCAAACACACAGACATAGCAAACATATGAGGCAACCAGAAATTTTAAAACCCAAATATTAAAAGTGGGCTTGATAAAGATATCTTCCCAGACAGGCTATCAAAATGAGAAGAACACCTACAGCAATCCTTACAGTCTGATCCTGTTTTTACTAAAAATCAATGACAAAATGCCCTATCAATTTCAGTTATGTAAGAGCAGAACTTCAGACCAATTCATTTCTGAAACCTCTGTATTCAACAGTGTAAAATGGGTATTTTATGAGAGCTAGTAAGCTCTCAAGGCATGAAACTTATTGAAAATAAGGTCTTTAAACCAGGGTGTAGAAAATAGATTTTATATCTTTTAAAATATTATAGGAAACTTCATCTGGGAGTGACCCTTCTCAGAAAGAGAGCGGACTTTAAGGGGACTAAACCAAAGGACAACATTATTTTTATATTTTGCAAGATCAGCCTCAGCTTTTTTTTTTTTTTTAAACTTATAGTCAATGCATTTTATGTCTTTGTTTAAACAAGCTGTGATGTACAAGTAACTCTGATTACATCACAGCAGAAACACAGCCAGAAAGCAAAATAGAAAAGCAGGAAAAAAGGCCAGGTCTCTGCTCTAATGCTAATTTATTTTGCTTTGTAAACTAGTTGTGACATCGATTTTCCACTGGCCTACATTGTCTGAGGTTTTGAGGCCTATCTGTCATATTGAGGCAACAGACCCTTTCAACACTTCTCTTTGCTTTGATATGCAGTCTTGTCTCTTCCTTCTCCCTCTTTTCTTCAGGAGTTATATTGCCGGAAAGGGTGATGATTTTCACAGCAAATAAAGAGGCCTTCTCCTAGCTTTATTGTCTTCAGAAGAAATGCTCTGTGAATTTTATGACCAAGGGGAATGGGGAAAACTACTCCTTTTCTCCACCCCCTCAAATCATGGTTATATTTGCTGATTATAGCGAAGCCGGAATAACCCTGTTGAATTTTAACTTGTTTTCAAAGATTACCTTCTAAGCCTTCGGTTTACAAGGAACCTGAATATCTATACTATTGTTAACATAACTATCGCTTAGAGCAAATATTTCAAAGCCAACAATTTGTACCTTGAAAAAAAAAAAAGTAAACTCGATGATTGTTTTAGTCCTGCAAATTTAGGCAAGAAAACTTTGTACACTAGATGTCAAAGTGGCACAGGATTTGGGAAAACTTCCTTAATTATGCATATTTCAAAACGTCTTAAGCTATGTCTACCTCTAGCCTTCAGATAAAAATATCGCAGTCTACCCCTCAGTGTTGGTCCAAAATTGAAAAGAACTGAGGGAAAAAATATTCCTTCATCTATTTCTGTCCTTTTTTCCTCTGGTAAGATGAAAGAGTCTGACATTTGTTTAGGGCTTGTAAATTCCAAACCAATTGGCTTGTGTTTCTGAATGTGAAAGGGGTTCTTGATAAGATCTCCTTGTCGCTCCTTTGTGTGGCGTGTGCTTCATCTTAACACCTCAATGGATTTTAGGGAACCACTTTAAAGGAGTCTTTGTCCTACAGTTTGTCCCAGAAAACTCACATCAAAAAAAACCTGGGAAGATCAGAAGAAAAAGGAAAACTATCTAGTTGGCTGTTGAAAGTGCAAAGGAGAACAAATAAGTTGAAAAGTGATCTCTCTGTATTATTATTACATGAAGAATTGTTTAAAAAAGTATATGAAATGAGAGAGACCTCCCAAACATCAAGTAATGCTGCTCTTAACTGTATTCATTCAACATATCTAAGAATATTTCTTTTATACATTAGAGAGAGGATGACCCTGAAATCCTTTTACAAGTACTTTATTGCCTCGTCTTACTAATTGCCAAGTGCCTTCAACTCAAAAGGGAAGCTCAGCACACAGAGTACTCCCAGAAACAGCTCTACAGGCACCCAGCATCTTGCAAGACTGGACCTTTTTGAAAAAGTAAATTCAAATGTTTATTGAACTTATAAGCATGTCCTATGGCCACACAAGAGAGCAAAAGCATTTCTAGTAGGACATTTCTTTGTGTTAGAAAGGGGATCTTTAAAAACTCAAATAAAGAATTAGGACACGGTACAACTAAACAAATTGTGACTGAACTTCAGTCTTGAAATCCTGTGTATCATGCTCGCATATACACGACGTCACTCAATGAGCACCGAAATTAAACCTCTTTGAGATCAAGTATAGCCAGCACCATTTATGTACTGCTATGAATTATTTAGGATGCTTCAGGGTGTTTTTCACTTGAGCTTTACGTTTAAATGTATGCTTACAGAGAGAGGGAGATAAAGAGGGAAAGACAGTTATGATAACCAACACTTACTCACTCTGCACCTCCTATTCCTTCTCTGTAGCACAGAAAACAAGCCCGTGGAAGTACTCTGTAGTTTAATGAACGTCTGTAAAATGTTTGACATGTTTGAAAGAAAGATGTTATAGACAATCAAATTCAATATATTAATAATATTTCTTTCTTAAACAGGTAAAACAAGAACAAAAGAAAAGTACCGAGTTGTTTACACAGATCATCAGAGACTAGAATTAGAGAAGGAATTTCACTGCAACAGATATATTACAATAAGGAGAAAGTCAGAACTTGCAGCAAACCTGGGACTATCTGAAAGACAGGTACACAGAGACTATCCATCCTTCGTACGCACCCATTCACCAGACACTGTTACTGCCAGAGGACATGAGCAACATTCACGTTCTGTACCCAAAAGTAGTGCGAAGGCAACCATGATAAAGTTTGTGAGTATATTTAACACAGAGAAAATACACAACACAAATACAAATTAATAGGCTAACTTGACAGAAATCTCCAATTATGGGTAATTAACCATTAATAATTCATTTACACTAGAAAAATACTTATTCTTACATGCATAACAGCGTGATAGACAGCTAGAATTTAAACACTTCAGCTTAACATTATCTTAGCTATGTTCTCAGAAGTTATGACATTCACCATTTTATTTCTTCTTGCAATCACACAAAATGGTGGTCAGAAAAAATCCAAAGCATTGGACACATTTCAGCTGTAATCCAGGAAAATAAAAACTCAGCATTCAAAGAGCAATCGTAAGATACCTATGTATTTTCTTGTTACAAATTTATTGCCACTGTTTCCACAGGCCACATTCTTCCTCAGTCAGATTTCAACACATTTTAAGGAGTTTTTACAGCCTTTGATTTTCGAGTCAGGATTTCTTTTTCTTATTATGTTCTTCATAGAAGAGCATAATAGAAGAAGAATACTATAGGTACTTCACCTATAGTAGTAGTTCACACCCCCTATATACAGGATCCTTTAGCCTATAAAGTTGGCGCCAATGTTTTATGCCTATTATGCAGATAGACTTAGCCAATTCAGGAAATTTTCAAGTGCATACTTAGACCCGTTGCTTCTTTGGAAAGCAGCTCTGCATTCATTCATACCAAGTACATATTTAAGCTCTGTCCAGAATAAAGATAGTCTCCTGAGCAGGGGCCCAGGTATCTTAGCTGTGTTCATACAACAACTAGAGGAATTCAGGAAGAATTTCCTAAAACCACTGTGTTGGAGAGCACACTCACACTTAGGAAGCACAGCTCTGCAGTCTGCAAATATAGTAGCTGTTAAATCCAACCCTCCTTATGCAACAGAATTTCAATGGTTCTGCTGCAGTTGGAGGATAAGGGAAGATTTGGCAATACTGAACAAGGCATCTCATAGCTTAGCAACCAGATTTATTGTCCTCAGGTAAATTTAAACAAGAGATTTATTTATTTATTTATTTAGAATTTTACAGACTTCTGTTCTTTCTGAATATAGACATTCAGTTCTCTAAATTATTCTCCTCTTTCAGTGGCCTCCTCTGCTTCTGCATTCAGTCTGTGCAAGAACATGGAATAGAGAGGGACCAAATGAGGCTGGAAGTGTAAGGATACATGGATCAGCAATGGTATTTTAGCATCAAGCACTGGATGCAGTGATGTCCAATCTCAGACCTAAATTACACTCCACAGACTATAAGTGGCCCCAGAAAGTAACTACAAAAAACAAGTATCAGCAATGGACTAAAGTTTGTTACACAGTAGGATGCAGCTCCATCAGAAATTTTCAGAGACCTGCAATTATAAAAGATTCAAACCTCTGCTTTAATGTTGTGCTCGAGTAACCAGTGATACCACATAAAATCAGCAGTTTCCTTTTACATAGCTGTTGCTCTTAAAGCCATCCAAGTCTTGACTGGTAAATTTCCTTCAAGTATAATGTAGACAAAATACATAATCTATCTGCATTTCTAAAGGACTCATGACAAGGCTAAATGCTTCTTACCTGTAAGGTAGTAAAATAATAACTATTTAGAAAAGAATAAAGAATTTTTAATATAAAGCAATGGTACAACTTTCTATATAACACTGTATTCAATGCACCTTAAAGGATAGAACAGAAACTGTAAAGTGAGAACACAGAAAATTAATGATAAGGAAAACACAAATAGGGTTTTCTACTCATTCACACTTTCACATAAGGAAAGAGAACATAGATACTTAAACTAAAAGTAGATTTCAAACAGATAGAAGTCTTTTCATATGCACAATTAGCCTGGGAAATTCATTGCCAGTAAGTAGATCTGATATATCTATTTATACATGGCATAATACATATATATGTATTTTACATATCTAAATATATAGCCCAGTAACAAAAAAAAGTGAAACTTTTAAAAGATTATACACACACAAATCACTCTCAATATAAATGAAGAAAAAGGACCCTCACTGCTTGTGTTTGAATTAATCTGTAACACAGGTGAAGAAGTAATCTTCAAAATTATTCCATAACAACATATGGCACTGTCAAAGCTGAGATTACGAACAAGGTGGAACCTGAGTCTAAATAACTAAGCTGACCCCTATGTTCCTAAATATAACAGAGCAAGTTCACTTTACACCAGGTCTAAGAAAAGAAAGTCATTTTCTATTGATTATGACTTAGAAAATGAATACAGAGCAATTAAAAATTTTTCAGTGCACAAATCCAGTGTTGGTTTTTTTGGTTTAGGGTTTATGGTTTTTTGTGGGGTGGAGGTTCTTTTCTTGGTTTTGTTTGGTTGGGTTTTTAACATATCTATATTTTCATCGCTACTATTATTGTAAAAAAGTTGACCACTATTTTGAATTAATCAGATATAATTTATAACACCACAGGTGAAAATCTGGTTCCAGAATCGCCGAGCCAAAGAAAGAAAAATGATCAAGAAGAAAATATCTCAGTTTGATGGCAGCGGGGGCTCAGTTCAGAGTGACTCTGGTTCACTCAGTCCAAACGAAATATCTAGTTCTCTGTTCCCACCACCACACGGAATAAATGGATTACAGCCTAATGACATTCACCAAGTCATAGTTTCAGAATGAAGGGGGGGGAAGGAAAAAAGAAAAAACAAGAATGGATTTCCCTGCTGCCACCCCCTTGAAAACTCAACTTTGCAAAGGACCATTCTCATTTAACTGTCTTCAGAGTTCTCATTTCTAAGTACAGGATCTGGGACTATTATCAAAATATTTTAATTATTGCAGAAATCTCAGGGAACTTGCGCTGCTAAGATTCATCACTCAAAATCTTTAAGTAGGAGGTAATTTGCTTCAGACACTGACACAAAGAATGATACAACTGAAGATTCAAGCAAACATAGTCCTAGTCTGATCACATATATACACAGAAAACTAAGCAAACTGATTATAAAATAGAGTACTATTGCATAAAATATAAGAAGCTGGGTGTACTTGGTTTGTTACATTTTATATAATTAGAGTAAGCCGTAGATGTTAATAAATATTCACACTTAAGTGTACTGAAAAGAATGCTACTTTCTGAAAACTACAAAAACATTTAAAACACTTAAACACTCAAGAAACATAACAATGTTGCTATAACAACATATTTAATTAAATAAAACAAATCTTCTTTGCCCTATGTAACTGTATTCAAGCATGCCAAGCTCCTAAGCAACAGCTACAGATATATAATATCACACCAAACCTGCCAAGATTTGTTCAATTGTAAGAAATGCAGCAATTTGTCATGCACATTAGTAAATGCCAAATAGTTTGGGAGATATTAAGTATTACTTCTATCTTCAATGAATGCACATATTATTGCTCAAAAATATGAGCACAAGTGTAATGGAAAAAGAACTTATACTACCAGCAAACCACAAAAAAAGCAAATAAAGAATTTGTTTAATGTCTCCAAACCTTTTAAAGTGAAATAGTAGCAGTCTTGGGCCACTGATTTTACACACGATGCTTATTTCAGGCTAAAGCTGACACTATTTCAAAGCTGTGATCAAGCAGCTCAGCATTCACAAAGTCACAGCAAGCATATAACAAAAGAAGGGTTCACTCCATGTGCACCCCTGAAAGAGCACAAATTAAGGATAAACACACTCACAGTGTGGTTACCTTTAATTATTGGTCCATGTTAGCAGGTGAGAATGTAGCAATGGTATGTAGAAGACAACTGATGAGCCTGGAAAATGTAGAAAAAAAACCCCAAAGCACTAAAAAAAAAATCCCCAAACCCTTCAGAAGTACTACTTGTTGGAATTTCATAATATAAGCCTTTTGACAGCATACAAGTGCTCTAGTGGAAAAAATGAATTTTACTGAAAATGTCATCAGGAACACAGGTAATAAAGAAGAAGAAAACAAAGAGAAAACACAGTTATTTGGCATATGGAAAGTCATGCATCACTTATTTCAATGTCAAACTCTTGGTCTCAGAAACAGCAGATCAAATTCTGCTTTTCTTAGTGTCAACGAGCGCTGATAATGCACTGAGCAACATGGACAGAACTTGTCAAAGCATTAATTACCTGGATTCAATAAATTAGATAAATTTGAAGACATGCCTTACTGTTTTCCAATTATTTAAAAATAACTGTTAGAGTAACTCCATGAAAGTAATTCTATTAGGAGTTACAAGAATAACACTCTTCAAAAATAAATACTAAATTATAAAATTGTAGACATAAAGATCTCAAGATAAACTAGGAAGAAAATCTGTAACAGAGGATAAGATCTTACTGATTGTAAGCTTTCTGTGGGTGGTTCTCCAATATACTGCTAATAATATCTCATTCATATGGTTAAAATAAATGGGCTTATCTTAATGCAAACAAGCTGCAAACAGAAAATCCTGTGTATATAAATATTTACAAAACTCAGCCTTATGAGAAATTGAGAGTACATCTGCATGGCTTTAATTCAGGATCTTCTCAAACTGCTCACTGATATCAGAGTGTTATACAATTGCATGGACATTTTAGAAGACAGCAGCACGCCCTGTTTATATTAACAGAAGCATACGTGCTAGCAGACAGTGAGACACATACGTTCTGCTCTGCTCTTCATTCAAAGAAATCCATACATTGTATGTAGAAGAGCAGGCTCTGTAACAGATTTGGGAGAGGAGGTTTTCCCAGTTCCACCAGCACCTCTACCTGTGTTGTCCTTTTATACATGAAGGATGTAGGAGATAAAAATAGTTACCCAATAAAATAATGAAGAAGCTGCAATATTTTAGACATGCAAGAAAAAAGGGAAGAGGAGCTTTACCTTGCTACCCAAATCTCAAATCATCAAAAGGCCTACCTTTTAGAGGCCCTCCCTCTGTAGAAGAGTGGGCGGTGGCTTTTGTAAAGTTATCAGTGACCAAGAAATGGAGAGTGAGAGAAAACTTTTTTCCTAGTTTCTAGATTTCTTTTCTGTGATCAGCTGTCAAATCAACAAGGAAGAATGGCAAGTAAAGAGCTATAAACATACGTGTCATTCATTATACTTGCATACATGCAGGGTTTATACATGTATAAATGAATGGTTTAACTTAAAATTTCTCTTTCCTTCTAATTTATGTCAAAATTGAAATAAAACACCTACATAGTTATTTACCAGGTTCACATTCAACATATTCAAAATTATCATCTTGCAGTTTCTAAACAAGCTCCAGTCTACCCTTTTGAATTGCCAGGCAGTCAGGAAACACCACGCTGTTCTGACAAACTGGGCAGAAGAGCCACTGAAGCCACTGATTGTACTTCAGAACAACCACTGTTCATAAAGGAAACACCTTAAATGAGACTATTTTAGATGCCAAATGGGAGTTTGAGTGGGATACAAGCCACCTCCTATGAGATGTTTAAAATCAGTCTTAATAATAAAAAGTGTTTTCCTTTTTCATGATCTTCACCCTGATTTTTTTCCATCAGGAAAACGCATTCAAAGCATATATTAATAATATCTGGGGAGACAATCTCTTCCATGCACTAGGTAATGATCTCTAAGCCTAAAAACTCTTATCAGATTATCTTCTATTGCTATAGCTAAATCAAATAAGAAGTTATTCCCCCTATCTTGCACTGTGCATAACTACCCTCCATCTAGATCACAACGTCTCTTTAAATTCAAGTGGAGTGCCACAGCTGTATCTCAAAATAATCCAAGGGAAAAAAAAACATCATTAAATCCTTTCAGACTAACCTGGATCATTTTTAGTAAACTGGATTAGACAGCGATTAAATATGCAGTCGCATTACCAGATCAGGAGGATGGGAAGCCATAAAAAGGGGAAAATGGCAAGCAGCGGAACAGAAAATTATCTTACTCTCTCCCCAACAGGGTTTGCACAGTATAGCTGACTGTAGCCTACCCCCTTTTTTTTTTTTGCAAGAAAACATTATCCCAAATCAAAACACAATTCAGAACTACATTCTGGCACATTTTAGTGGCGCATTAAAGACTCCATGACAGCCTGACAGGAGTCCATCCTACATTCAAGTTCTGCCAAGATCAGCATGGGAACACAAGGATCAGGATATGCGGGTGGGTGGAGGCAACACAGCCATTACAAAGTCCCTACATCGCTACTGTTTTCTGGGCAGCTGTGTTTGACTCTTCTACATTGCGTATGTAAAGGAAAAGCTTCAGAAGATGTGATCCTGCCCTTGTATTTAATTTTTGTATTTATCAGGGTGAGAAGAAATACTTAAGGCTATAAATAACATTTTACAATATTTATCTTTCTTCCTTTGAAGACTTCTCCAGGGATTTTAATTAGACTCTCCCTTAGCACCATTAGGCAATTAAAATAATAATAAATCAAACACGATCCTTCTCACCCAGTGGGTATTTTCCCCAAGCTCTCTCAGTTTCCTGTCTTTTTCACTTTATGTAAATAGAAAACCATCACACTGTTTAAATTCAGCTGTTTGATTGGTATTTCAAGTTTGCAAAGTAGTGAGCCACTTTAACACCATGCTGATATCAAAAGAAAATTCTGCATCACACAACTGTCTAATTCCAGCAGCCAGCAAATCCCTTCTGACATTTATTTGAATCATCTTTATTCTTATGAGAATACTGCAGAGGTGCCAAAGCTTTGGGAACAATGGCCTTTCTCAGTCCCACTATCTATAAATACTTAATCAAGAAGGAACACTTTACCACAAACTGCTCATGCTGAGACTCAAAGTAGCAGCACAGTGAGTTGGCTTCATTAACTAACTTCTAAATATTGATCTCTGGGAAAAAAATAGAGAAAATTACAGATTTATCTGCAGTTTCAGTAATGACAGATAGTTTAGACTAGAAATTAGAAAGGACCCTATTGTATTTTAAAAATCATCATTTACAGAGACGAAAGCAGAGTTCAAACTGCTTTTTCTCATAATAAGTTCCATAGCATTAAACATGATCACCTAGACATCGGTTACAGTTCCTAGTCAAAAGTTATGCTTTTGTTTCCCAAAGAGAAAACTAGTAGGCAATGCTAACTTTTTGAGAGTTATTTCAAAAAACCCTCAGGTACTTATCAAACAATCTTAAAATATGTGGTTAACATTATTTTCAAAAGAAAACATTTGCATTGAAAGAAAGGTTTTTGTTATTCCATGGATGTGCTAAACACTAATGATCCTACTGAAATTATATGCAGTATATGGTATCATGCCATGTGGGTAAAGGTTTCATAATCTGAGAACGAAAAACACTACCACAGGTGAAGGACTCACCAGAGGGCTGAATGCTAGATGGCCAAGTTGTAATCGTGGATCCAAACCCCATTATTAGTTGCTGCTTCTCACGTGCAATTGAGGTTTGAAATGCCTATCAACTCTTACCACCTTAATACTTTGATCCATTAACAAACTCCCTAGAGAGCCCAATGTTCCTTCCTATCACCCCAGGTATCAGAAGTAGAACAAATAAAATATGAAACATTAAAATTAGTGAAAACTTAGAACACTGCCTATGGATACCTCAAACAGACAAGATATAGAACAGCAGGCCAGTAAGAATCTCAACATTTCACATGGTTGTTCTCTACAGGTTGCAGGATCCCTCTCTGAAACCCCTTAGCAATACCAGTTTTCAGGCAGCCAGCGCAACTTTCTCTGAACGAGGCATAGTTCTGCCTCAAGACATTGGCAAGAACACGCATGATTTTAGCGGCATGCATTTAGCACACTGGCACCTGATAGCTGTAGCTCTGAAAGCCAAACACCGCAGCATCTAACAAAGCTGGCTACAGTAACCGGAGCAGCAACCAACGCATCCCTCCCAGCTGACTGTACGGCTGAACTAACAAGCAACAAGAACACAGTGAGGATGAGAAGGACAAAAACAAATTCAGACACATACCTCACAGACGAGCCTTGAGTTTTCAGTGTTTGACACAATTCCAACCCGAGCGACGCAGCCATGCAGGCCTCCCAAATTTCCTTACGCATCACATGCTATTAAAGGCAACAGTCCAGCTTCTTAAGGTTTCTCCCCACTAAACCCTTATCTGTTTTTCATGGAGTAATGTCAATCAGATTCATCCTGCAAGCTTGCACTAGTGGGAAAATAATACTTCAGCAGTATTTTGGAATTCCAAAATGGCTGAAAATATTTTGACAGAGATCTGGCCAGAGCTTTTCAGCACTGCAGAACTGGTTCATCAACATGAGTATTACTTTATCAGTTCAGAAGCACAGCTCTCCCAATTGCATTAGTGAAAATCATGGAGTCATACCCTTCCTACAACAAGGCTCAGAACTGATAAATGAAAGGATCTCTGATATGAGCTACCATGTTGTTTAAAAATGTTACTGGAAAAATGTTATGAGGTTTTGAATGACAAAGATCACAAAAACATACTTGCAGTCCCTTTCTATGGCTCAAAATCCAGTACGTAACTAGAACCATCTTAAGTTCAGTTACTGGTAAACTCATTTCCATATTTAAAAACTCAGCAGTTAAGCATGCACCACTATGTTCAGGGATAAACCTGCCCTAGGTCTGAAGTAAAAGGGCGCCCTAGAAAAACTGTGGTTTATAGTAAGGTTTATACACTGTGCATTGGCAGAGGAGTTCAAGCAGCTGGATATGAAAGAGGACATTTTTTAAACTGGGTATGCAAGGAAAAGCTGAATATAGAAGAAAGCAATTCAGAACTTGATTACAAGTACCTAGATAGAAGCATTCTGGACAGAGAAATACACCACTGCCACCGGGCAGGCATTCAGTAGTGATTCTTTGTACTGAAGGCAAGAACAAGAGTATGTACTCGCAGGGCAGCCCGCAGCTTGAAGGCTCCAAGGGGCAGAAGGCTGCCTGACAACATGACGCTATCATGCAGCATTCAGTCTGGCTTTTAAGGGCTCGCAGCCTCCAGCAAAACAAAACAGACACTGGCTTTTTGGCATAAACCTGGACATAGTCACTGATCTCAGTCTTCCTGACATCATGCACACACAACACAAACCACACTTTTACTATCAGCAACATGTAAAAATCCTGCCCAGCCCCTCGTGCCATGGAGGGATGGCTGGAACACTGCTAGACTGCCAGTTTTATCTTTAATACACTGCAGGCCATTTTCAAGCTTTGCCTTCACACAGTTCTGTATGCATTCTGCTACAGAGTTACTGAATGCTGCCACGGCAAATTCTTCAAAAGCGATGTGAATTCTGCACTCAGATAGGACCATTTACTGCATCTTCCTCTCTTGGAAGAAGAGAAAGCGCAGAAATCAATTTGGAAGGCATTCTAAGTCACCAGCAGCCTAGCACAAGGCAGGGCAGCCAAGAAAACAGAAAGCTTAACTGAAACAGGTTTAAAAGCAGCGCTGAAAGTGGTTGATCACCAAAACACTATGAAGCATAAACACAGATGTTCTGACACTGTCGCAGCTTAACTTGTTCCTGTATCAAGTTAATCCTGATTCCAACCAAGGGTAAGGCCTCCGAAGCTGCTCACGTGTCACATAGGTGGGAATGGTTATGAAAACTGCTCTTTTTACATCACACAATGATTTTACATCAATGGAAATATTTTGTACCAGGAGGCACCTCATTACTAACCACCACATCCTACCAGTTGATTTCTTCTACAAGTTTATTTCAATCTTTCCAGAACTTCTCACATTAGGAACTGAAGAAACAAGCTAACCAGGCAAAAAACCCCACCCCACCAAATCCCCCTCAAAAAAACACCAATACCCCCCAACAAAAACTCACAAGAGCTTGTATTCTGAACTCTCTCTCTCAAAAAGGCATCAGCAATCTCGGCTTGTATAAACTGACTCAGGAAGGAGGTACCTTAAAGGTGAGCTCCAATACTGTTTAATGTGTTCAGGCTTTTTGAAAAAAAGAGAATACTTCTGCTGTATCAAAACCGAAGCATTCACAACTCCAGTGAGGCCCTGAAGTTCTGAATCCCCTTCACTTCTTGAACTGATGTTGATCAAGAAACATGATGGCTGGTCCGCGAGCCTTAAAATACATTCCTCAAACTCCAAGAGTATATTCCTACTATCCAACAACCTCTTCCTTTGTTGAAACACCTAAGTGTCTGAAATGAGTGAATTACGACAGCCAACATGACATCTCTTGTCACATATTCTTTCTTCTGAATAATAATTTTGTGGTGGAGATTTAAATGAACGAATGAGGAAAATATACATTGGAAGACTCGGTACCTCTCAGGCCCACATTAGCATTCACTTTCCAGGTTCCCTCCATAGCGCTTATATTTAATACCGTGCTTGGTTTTAACTCCTGTCTCTCCTGCACTCTCTTTTCATCTTTCACGCTCTATACAAGAACACTTTTTTATTTCAAGAAAGGAAGTGATTTGGGTGAATAAACATTGCTAGAGACCATCATCTCTCCACAAATCGTTCAGCTTTCATGACACAATAGTTTCATCTAATAAATGGCATCCTAAAAAAAATATCAAAAATGAAGCATCTAAATATTCTTCCTGTGAAGCCATAAAGTTTGATAAATCATACTGAAAAAACTCCCTATAGTATTTACATCTGAAACTCAATACTAAGTAGGCGTTCTTCAAATACAGACATGGGTTACAAAATGTGTTTTTCTAAAATGGTCTATTTTTACTCCAGATAGCCATCATTCCTTCTAGGAGACAATCTCCCTCCTCCTCTCCCCCCAAAAAAGCCTACTGAAACTTCAGCTGACCTTTGACTTTAACCTATTAATTAAAAAGCATAAGACGTTAAATATGAAGCTAGTATAGCAAAGTACCTTTTTCAATTAAAGAGACTTCCTTTCTTGGTTTGCTAATACCTCATACACCCATTATAAAGAGGTCATGCAGTATATTATGCCAAAACTTTACGCTTCCTCATTTTACACGTCAATTCAGCAAATTAATTTAGAATCACAGAATCATAGAATCATAGAATGTTTTGGGTTGGAAGGGACCCCCAGAGGTCACCCAGCCCAACCCCCCTGCAGGGAGCAGGGACACTGCTAACTAGATCAGGTTGCTCACAGCCCCGTCCAACCTGGCCTTGAATGTTCCCAGGGATGGGGCCTCCACCCCCTCTCTGGGCAACCCCTGCCAGTGTTTCACCACCCTCACTGGAAAGAATTTCTTCCTTGTATCTAGTCTAAACCTACCCTGGTTTAGTTTAAAACCATTACCCCTTGTCTTGTCACTGCTGGCCCTACTAAAAAGATTTTCCCCATCTTTCCTATAGGCCCCCTTTAGGTACTGAAAGGCCGCAATCAGGTCTCCCCGCAGCCTCCTCTTCTCCAGGCTGAACAAGCCCAACTCCCTCAGCCTGGCCTCAGAGGAGAGGTGCTCCAGCCCTCGGATCATTTTTGTGGCCCTCCTCTGGACCCGGAATTTAGCACCTGTTTGAGCACCTAACAGAATCCATGCCTTAATTCCACCAAATGCTCACTTCCACCACAATGTTCATTTAAATGTCTGTTATTTATTAAATTACAACATAAGTTGCATTAAAATGTAGGCTTGCACGATACTGCTGCTG
>NW_009259682.1:192216-195299 GCF_000687185.1 Egretta garzetta
CCTACCACCTCCATCTCATCATATCTAATGTTAGAGTCGTAAAACCTTGCAGACAAGTACCTGGTGTCTTTATTTCCTTTTATAGTGCACATCCTGCTTTTCCATCATTTGGTTTCATCCTTCTAAAGTTTTCAACAGTTTTGTATTTGAACAAAACTGAACACATGCATGGAACAGGAAGCAGGCTTGGCTTTATAGCATCCAAGGGGGGGTCCTAAAAAACTCAAGCACAAATCTTCTTCAAGGGCTTGATTCACATCCCACGTCAGCGCAGAAGCACTTACGCCAGTGAAAGCTGGATCATGCCAGTAGGGCACAGCGTCATGACCATGTGAAATCCCAGACTACAACCCTCACAAGTTGCCTCTTTTGCTCTCATTTATTCACATAAGGAGGCTGCCGACTGCTCCTTCGCCACCTGTCTGTTCCCTTGGTTTACCTTTCTCCCTTATGTATGTAAGTGTTATGCAGAGCAATATGCGTAAAGGGGCAGATGAGGTTGAAATAGGGTTAACTCCCTCACCCTCCCTAGCTCTGTGCAGCACAGAGCCAGTTTTGCAGAAAGACAATGAGACATCTCAGTGGCAAACTCTGTCACCCTCTTATTCCAAATAATTTATAACCACCTTGAACACCACTTATGGCTGTTGGACTTCATCAGTAATCTTTCCCTGCTTTGAGCACTGTCTTTATCACTATCTTTTGTTTTCTATCATTTAACTGGTCATCAAGCTATCCTTCATCTCAGAACAGCTTAGTTTCAGGAGTGAGACATTTTTATGGAAAACCATTCTGAAATCTAAACACTTTATATCAATGGAATCACCACCAGTGTCATTTTAGTTTTATAAAAACATACACATGCACACAAAACCCCACATACTTTAGCAAAGAGGGACAGGATCTCTCAATTCATAAGGTTACAGAGATGCTGTTGTAAGTGGTCAAGAAATCTTCGCTACTTCTTTCAATGCAAAGAAACCCATGCTATTGACTTACTCACAATTCTATCAATGGGAGTATTGCAAAGCTACGGCCCAGATGAAATAGTGATGATAATCAAGACATACAGACACCGATAGTTAAACACAGAAAAAAGATGCCAAATATCTTTACAAACATGCCTTAATCTAGTAATTTAAGATAATGCATTTCACATCTATCTGGGTAAGAGTCAGAAACCCCAGCTGTGGAACTCTATTCAAATCATTCCTTTGAGTATGGAAGCACCTGTAAAAACTCTTGTCAGCTTAAAATAGTCTATAAGAAATAGCAATACACCAGCAAGGTTTATCAAAATCAGTGGTCATACAAAGCTTTGAGAAAACAAGAAGTGTTGTAGCACTGTGAAGAAGATAAAGCAATTATGTTTTCATTATTTTATTTAGCATTCTGCAGGGACGGTGCTGGAAAATGCTTCCTTAAGAAACTAAGAACAGGTTCCACAGATTGCTCTAAAATAGTCCCAGAGCTGTCTGACTTCTGCTCACCTACAGGACACAGCCTTGAGCCTGAAAGCTTGCATCTAGCTCATTCTCATAGGAAATGCTGGCCAAAAGAACATCAGGTTACAAACCCTGCAGTTGTATTTCAAGTGTAACTACCCTTCTCACGGACAGTTCAGCAAAGCTGCCAAGAACTAAGATAAATCTCAATTAAATATTAAACCCTATCATGTAAATGCACGGCATGAGACCTACCATTTCTTAAAGTGTTCTCTGTTACAAGTTTTATCTATTTGACTTTCATATCAGTTAGAGCAGAAACCCTGAATTTAACCAAGAGTAAAATAAAGGCCAGTGCCTTATTAGTAACCCCAAATATAACTTTATTTCAGTGGTTGCAAGCCTTTCTTTCCATGGGTTATGGATGGCAATCATGTATATACAACTGAAGATGAGTGAAAAAAAATATTAGATCCTCAATTATAGAATTATTTCCACTTTTTTAACGTGTTTCTAAGCAGGACATGTTTTTAATATTTGGTCAATGACAGGGAGATACGTTCCAGACTTACATTCTCTGCAATTTATCCGCAATATTCATCATTAAACAAGAAAAAAAGAAGTTTTTCACAAAAATGGGATCACACAGAACATATATTTTAATTTCAAACAACATCTTCTCCCTCAGTTATGATTTTTTGTTCAAGCTGTTAGTGTGATTTACCTGCAAGTCCACATAAAATGGATAATGTGCTGAAGTAAGAGTACGCAGCAGTGATACCACTGTAGCTCCTAACGTTCTGCTTTCAGAAGCAGCAAAAATTTTCCACAGTCAAGTCAACTGCATTTTGCTGCTGTCTAGAAAGTCCTGAAAAAGAGCAAAGATAATTTATGAGGGAAGCCTTTTCATTCTTCCTCTTTTAGGAGGAGATGACCTCCCTTCCATACAGTAGCTGTGGGTCAGGAATTCAGATTTGGCCACATACCAGACCCAGCATATCACTTTATGGTAGCTAGACTAGTATTAAAAAAAAAAAAAAAAAAAAGAAAACAAAAAAACCAACCCATACAACCTCTCAGATTTTTGTTTCCAATTCCTATACTGCAATTTCAAACACCAGTACCTCTTTAGCTTTCCATTTGCAGTAGGTGACTAATGAAGTGCTTAAATTTACCTCAGTAATAATTTACACCTGTGTGCAGGGGGAGGGGGCATTCCTCTGCTCTCAACTATTCTACGGGATTTTTCTTCCCCAATTTTGGCAGTACTCCTATCTGGACTTTCTTTCCTCTCACCACCCCGTTATCCTGCACGGAACTCGACTCAATTTCCAAACCGACCAACAAACCCCAGAGAACCACCTCAAAGCCCCGGGAAGATTCAACAGTCACCGGCCTCGTCGTGAAAACCACCCCCTCCTCCCTCACCTTCACTTCGGCCACCCCCGGTGAGCGGCGCGAGTAAAACCTAAGCAAGCAAGCCACGGAAAATGAGAGGGGAAGAGGGGAAAGCAGCTACCCGGCTGTTTTTATTAAAAACGCCACAGAAAAACACCTGGAAAAGGGGCAAAGCCCGGAGGGGTACCACCTGCCGCGCCGCAGGGCGGGCGGGAAGCCCCCTCCTTCCCTCAGCAGCTC
>NW_009259682.1:195919-212221 GCF_000687185.1 Egretta garzetta
CCCCCCCGCCCGTTTTGTGAGAGGAGTTTTTTTGCTTTTAACGTGTTAAAACGGGAAACCGCGTCTTTTCTAGCAGCTCGAGGCAACCCAAAGTCACGAACTGAAGTTCGGCTGGCTGTTCGGTGCAGAAGCAGCAGCTCCTCAGCCCTGACAGCCCCGGGTGTTCTGCTCTTTCCCAAACAGTCTGTTAGGTACAAAGTAAACGCCACACGAGGCGGGGGCCAGCAGGCTGAGCCCCCCGGGACCCTTCCCTCTCCCGGCTGAGCCCTGGAGCCCCCACGCTGCACTGCAGAGGAGGCACACGGCTGTGGTGGAGTTTACCTACTCCAAACTTAGTTGTGAGTTTGGTTTAGGTGAAGGGGTTTTGTCATTAGAGCGCAACACGAGCCAGAATGTTGGCTTCTCATTTAAACAGTTGGAACAGAAGATGAGCGATCTGGGTGACCTCATATGTAACGTTTACTCGTAGGGATTTTCTTAATATTCCTACTCCTGCAAGTGGAGGAATTAATTTAACAAAGTACATCTGTAACAAGTTGTTGGTTGCTGCATTCATTTTCGGGGCAGGGAGGGAGGTATTGAAATTTTTGTATTGCAGAGATCCATCAAGCTTCTGTTGCTTTGGGTCTGTCTTTGGACTGCATAAAAGAACGCACATTTCTCTCTGTAAATAGGTGCAGTGTGATCTAGCTATCTGCAGCAAAAACACTGGGTGGGGAAGGCTCTCTCATCCTAAGAGAACTAATGTTGGATTTGATACTGTGTCCGTCATGTAAGTCTAAATCAGGTTTGCATCGAGCTAGTTCCAGCAGATCGTTGCTCTGCTGCACCGCAGTGCACTTGCTTGTGTTGATGGAATTTCTTTCTGTCCTGACCCCAGGTAGCATGTGGCCTGACTAAAAGGAGGGATGTAACACAAGCAACATGACCAGAATGCCACACACCCATCTTATTAGTTATCTGATTTTAAGCACTAAACTGGAAAAAAACATTACACACTTATTTGCTTTGTCTGCTGTGATGCTTTTTGTGGCTTACTGATGTTCCTTAAAGTTCCTTGGCTCCAGCATCTTTTGGGGATGGGCGGGAGCATCTCCAAGAACTCTGTCAACTAGTGATGCCTCCATCAAAAGAAAGCAATTCTTGTAAGTGATGTGGAAATCATGAGCTAACATACGTGCCCTTGTAACTACCTAAACTGAGTTCCCAGCCACCTTATTTTCCCTTTCTTCCACTCCTCCCAGCTTGCTTCCTGTAGCAAGTATTTCTACTTGAATGCTAAAAAGCAGCTGTTATCAGTTCATGACGTATTTTTAAATCTCCTTACATGAAGAAAAAGTTAGTGGATGTTATCAATAAAATGCGAATAAACCCTGGACACTATAGTATGTAATCCTAACCTTCTTATGGAATGGGAAATATTGTGCTTCCTAAGGAGTTTCTGGTTAGTATGTGTCAGCTCTGAAATTCTGTTGCTTTTTGATCTCACAGATGCTGCTGCTTTTGAAATCAGTTGGCTTCAGAAGCAGCCTGCTCTAGTTACCGAAGTGAGATACGTCATCGAGTAAAACTTGTGTTTGTTTTCTGAACCTGTCTGGAACATTGCTGATAAAAATTTCTGTCCTCGCAAGTTAGACACTCTATTAAAAAAGAAAAGAAAACTGGTTATTTTTTAAAAGCTGTTGTTTTCCTTGGATTTTTGTTTCAGATGCCTTCTGTTCCTCATCTGCCACTGGCCTTCTTGGATACTTCTAGGGTATAGAGAAGGGATAATTCTGTAATTCCAGGGTCATCTTCTGGTCCAGCTTTTCATGTACAGTCCTCTTCTAAAACTCCCAAGTTAGTAGATTCAAATTATGTATTAGTTTCTTGCGTGAGAGTTTTTATTCTTATGACCTTGTCAGTGAGCTGCTGACCCTAACAGAGTTCTACTGCAGTATCCAACAGTACTAAATATAAATTCCAAGAATCTTCTGAGCGTTTTTAGCAGGATCTTGCTTTTTCCACTGGCTATTTTGCTAAGCATTTTACCCCTGTGCATGGTAAGAGTGATCATGTAAAGTGTATTTGTTCTATTTACTCAAAAGAGAGAGAATGTATGTGAAAGTGGTTATCAAAATTTATGCTCATCTTGTTCAATGCTTTGTCACTCTAGAAGATTCTTACTTAGAAAAATTAACTATCAGTCATATTTGCTGTTTTCAGAAAGCTTTTGAATTTTAGCACAGAGAAATTACTAGGACCTAGGAAATGCCTTTTCTTGGCTTCTGAAATTCCATTTTAATGAGTTATAAACCCATTGTTCGCTGTTTCTTGCAGTCAGTGTGACTCTCATTGGTGTATCCAATAGCTCAACATAAACATTTTTAGTGAAGACTGAGTCATATGCCTACCAAAGCAACGACAATAACTCTGTTCAAAAACAGAGCAGTAAACAAACTCTAACTTGGTTATAAGTTTTTATTTATCTGATGTAATTTTTCCGTATCATTAAGTCCATGTGGATGGATGGTAATGAAATGGCCATTAAGCATATTTTTGCCCTTAGTATGCAGCTTGTGATTCCTGCTTAAGCCTGCAAGCCTCCTAGTTTTGGATACAAGTTAACTTTTGTTATTCCATTGTACTTTCTGTAGGAGTGCCCCAGGTGCAATCCGGGTGCTAATGAAAAGCACATTGTCATCAATTGGGAAGGCAGGCAAGAGCCAGGTGCTCTCAGTTGTGATAAGGTGACATTTGATTATTGTCTGATATTACTCCGTCTTCCGCATATTTAAAACAGCAGATTCCACATACTTAAAATAGCAAATGACCTCAGACTTCCACTAGTTATCAACAACTTAGTTTTCCAAAACATCATCCATGGGTAAGGACGCTATTCAGTAGTTCTAATGGCTTCCTAGGAAAAGGTCCTAGACCAGGAAACGTTCAGCGTTCAAGGAGGTTTCAGCTCAGGGCTCTTGATGAATGTCGTCTTTATTCTCTAATGCTGGATGAGACCTCATGAAGAACAGTATGTAGGATCTGAGTTCGTCTGTTCAAGACAGGTGAAACGTAACCTATAGGGAAAGGAGCCATGCTGCAAGGAGGCTGGAGAGCCTGTTGTACCTGGGTTGACTAAATGGTTGAGTTTGTGTAGTCTAGTAAGACTGACTGCAGTCTCTAAAGTAGTGGGATAAATGAGAATGAAGCGCTATTTAAGTAAAAAAAAAAAAAGGTAAAGCACCTGTAAATATGTCTGTTCTAGATAGGAGAAAGTGTTTTCCAAAATCTGCCTGTTTCAGTTCTGGGGACAGGAAACCTTAATGCTTTGTAAACTAACAGAAATAATTTTATAAAGTGATACCTGTTGGCAGGTGGGGATTCAGGGTGTTCATTTCAGCCTTCAGATTGAGGGATTTATGAATACATCGTACTACAGCTCCCTTTGAGAGGTTGCATTCTCCCCACTTTACAAATGGGGGACAATGAGATGACAGGACTTGTCTGATGCCATGCATTAAAAAAAAAAAAGAGACAGAAGAACTAGAAAATGAGGTCATCCTGCAAGAAAACTGCAGCCAAAGTGTATGGGTGGTTTGTCTGAATTTCTAAATGTTAAACTTTGGGCAGCTTTCACTGAGGAGCTGGAGAACTTAGCCCAGAAATAAGTTGCCACCAACTGATGTTTTAAATTATTTAAAGGACAGGTACTGGATTTTATTTTGCATAGCAATTTTTAAATATATTGAATTTTATAAGACTTCATAGGCCAAATCATGCTGGATCATTAGCCTGTTGTAGAAGGTCTAATGAAGTTACTCATCTCTTAATATGGACTTTAGGTCGTAACTTTTTTTAAATTAAATATTCTAATAACACTTCAGTACTTCTACAAAGTTGCTTGCAAAGCTATAGAACTATACAACATTCTGCTTTAACTCTTCTAAAAAAAAATAAATTATTTTTTTATTTGGTTCTTGAATTCCCCGCCCGCCATCTAATAGGAGTTTAATGTTTCTGACCTGTGTGGTCAATCATCACGAGGATAGTCTGTAAAACTTTAGAGACACTTTAGTAAAACTTTGGTGAAAGCCATCAGTGATGCTGACTAAATGTAATATAACGTAGTGTAGTCGAACCCTTTTATATTCTTCTAGCCTTTGGCAGGTGCCAGTGCAAGAGGTGTGTTTTGGATATGTTATAACTGAACGGAATGGTTTGGCAACTGATAAAACTTGGAGGTGTTAAGTATGTTTCATGATGTTATCAGCCTTCAAATTTAACGTAATAAAGCGTACTGTGGTCTTGTATTCTTAATAGATCTAAATCAGAAAGCGCTAATTTATGTTACTCTCTGTGGAAACTGGTGATGCAAAGGGAATTTTAATGAGTATATGTGACCTGTGAAATAAAAGACACTACCTATGGCTTAGGAAGTTTTTGAGCGATGAATTGTTGAATGTCAGAAGAGTATTCTGGGGATCTGCTAGTATGTGTTTGCTTTTTCTTTCTTTTCCTCTCTTTTCTTTTGCTGTTTCCTAGGCATCTGCTACTGGCCACTGTAAGAGTATTCTGGGCTAGGTGGACCTTTGGCATGATTTAGTGGAATTAAGTCTGTTACATGGGCAGAGTAAATAATTCTGCGGTATTACCTGAACTTCCCAGTAGTTCATTTATTATCTTGTCTGATTGCTACAACTTTGTGATCATTTCAGGGAGTTTTCATTGCTGATAAACAGAAAAGTCCGTAGTCCTCAAAACAAGCTTGTGTATGTGCTTCATATCATTCATCTTTTCTGGATTTTTTAAAGGCTGAAAAGAGACTCATTGCTCTTCAAGCTTGCTTAAATATATAGGAATAACAATAGAACATATATAACAATTTAGATATAACAAACCTTGGAAGAGTTCAGCTTAAAAAGAGAAGCTATGAAATGTGGAGGCTGACTTGCCATTCACAGGGAGTGAAATGTGCTTACATTGGTGCTTGCGTTCATGTGCTCATATTAATGGTTTTCCTGCTTGCTTTTGTAGCCCTAATTTAACATCAGGGCCTTGCGGTCCACTTGAATGTGCAGTAGCCCGTGCCGTGCTGGTGTTCGGTTCGCTCACATTCACTTCTAGAAACTTTTCAGTGAAAATACATTGAATGAAACAAACACAAATAGGTGGCAATTGCTTCTAGTGCTTAGAATAGCTTAAGAGACGAAGGTTGAGAAACACTTCAATTAAGATTGGCGCTTTGGTTTGGTTTTTTTTTAATATTTTACACAACTAGTGCTCCAATGTGCAGCTCTGCACAAGAGTCAAGGCTCTGACTTAAATTAGCCGTTGAAGAACTTGATTGGACTTCACCTATATTGTTGATGAACATTTTAATTAGCTCACTGGATCTCTAAAGACAGCGCAAGTTCTTTCATTACACTTGTCTCTTCTTTAAGGTTTATTTTACATCTTTTTATAATTCTAAATAAGTTGCATTGCCAAGTTGGGGTGTCTGCATTGCTATGCTGTGCACACGAGCGTGTATGTATGACATAATGATGGGGGGCAGATGACATTTCAGCCATGTTAGTATTTGTATAAGTGGCCAGGAAGGGGTATTTCAGGTGTCAGTTTGACTCAGAGCAAATACTCACTCTCCAGAAGATGTGTTTCTACAATAAACATTACAATACCAAATGTATTTGTGCTCCTCTTCTTGGCTGTGATCCTTCTGGGTTTGGTTTTTATTTTTTTTTGAACAAAGATACTCAGGAGATAGTTTAGCAGAGCTGGCAGTGAACTTGATGTACAGTATATTTAGCTTTACAAACTTAACGTTAAGCTCTGTTCAGACATGAAGGTTGTAGCTGAGATGCCAGCTGCTGTGTATTTTGTTAAATTACTGAATTGCAAAGGTTAAAGATTGCAAGTGAGGTAGAGGGGACAGAAGATCAGAGTTCCTGTTCTGCAGAAGCTGGCTGGTTTAGCATTGGAGCTCAGTTAACTTCTTGCCTACTTCCATGCTTTAAATAAAATAAAAAAGTCAAGTCAGCCTGCACTGTCAGCATGCTGCTGATCGACACCACGAGCTTTTTGGAAATCTCGGTTGGTTCAGTGGTTTTGGAGCTAGTGGTAAGCAGGTCTACAGACGAAGTCTAGCTCCCCGTAGGTTTGGCAGGTTATGATGAAGACTTGCCTCTTGCTCAAGAACAGGAACACTTCGATGAAGAATAGTCACAGTGATACCTAAGACTTAATTTTCTTGAAGTTCATAGTTGTTTTTCGAAACTGTTCTTTGTGTAGGCACTTACATGTTTTGCATGAGACAGTTTAACTTGGCCCGAAGCAATTTTTTAAAACTACATGGTTATAAATTTCTCAGATGATGATGAATGGGTTCTGTATAACGAGCTTTATCTGTTGCATGTGAATAAATTGCATGAGTAAGAAAAATAGCAATAAAAGGATTGTTGAACCTAGTAAAGCTGGAGTTTAATAGCTGGAGCTTTTTTCCTTAAGGAAAGCAAAGATTGAGACTTAGTGCCATCCAACCGTAAAAGAATTTTTGCGCTTTTAGCAACCTGAAGGTATTGAAGTAAGGCAACAAGCTGTATTTCTCTGTCTTATAAATGACCTTATGAATGATACGCGAGACCTTATCTAAACTTAGATTGAAAGTTAATGAAATAATGTAAATGTAAGGGCAAAAGAAATTAAGTTTTCTTCTTTTTTTTTAAAGTACAAAATTATTACATTTTTTAATTAAGGGAAACAAAATAAGTTAGGTGGAATATATTTTGTTTGTCTCTTTTGTTTTCAAGGTTTGGCTTGAGCAACAAGTTTGATACAGAATTTCCTTCTGTTCTGACAGGGAAGGTAAGTGTGAGATTAAACTGTTCTTTTAAATGGAAAGATCCAGTGCGTCCAGTGGTTTCTGTGTTACAGATACGTGCTTGGGAATCCGCAGTGCAGGCCAGCACTGCGCTGGGGACTGTTGAATTAACTCTGTCCTGTATGGAACTAGCTGGGTGATGACCAGTCCCTGTGGTAGTGATTGCTATCGTTACTGACATTCGAAACGCAGAAAAGCTCAACGTGACATCATACTGTTTTCATGCAGGCCATCGACATGAAAGCAAGACTCACTTAACCTCGCTTTATAGATATCTGGAGTTTGTGCTACCTCCTGTGTGAATTCAATTATTTCAAACACTAGACCTCTCTTTTTAATATGTCCTTCAAGCCTTGAGTTTATATGTAGAGGTCTCTGGAAGAGAACCTGTTTTATCTGAAGCTTTAAGGAACAGAACATTACAGTGCCAAATCTACAAATTAAGTAGGTTTTTAGTACATTTGTGGAAATACAATAATTGTTTAGTTCTGAAAATTAGTGGTGACAGGTCTCTTGTTTTCTCTGGAGTCCTGCCATCTTACTAAATGCAAGTTTAATAAATATTCATTTGTAGCTATTAATTAACAAAATCTTGTAAAAAAAAAAAAATAAATTCTTGGTTATGGTCCTAAATTATTTTCTTTTTTTTTTTTACTTTCAAATTTTGAATTCTTTTTCTCTTGGATTTTTTATTTCTGCTGTTTCACTCTCTAGTGCTTTTCTTTCGCTTCATTTTATATCCCCTTTGTGTATCTTTTCCAGAATTTGTGAGGAAAAAGTTTATTTGGCTCTTTCTTACTTTCTCTAATGTCATACCATACAGCTATGCTATCTCTGCAGCCTCTTGCCGTAGCTGTTGAGTCATGTTAACAATACATTAACGTGCAGCTGGATGGCATCTCCTGGTTCTGCCAAATCCATCTGGTGTTTTTCTCCTTCGTTTTCACCCCAGAGTATAATGAATAAAATACTTGGGTTGAATTTTCCAGGGTTTTTTGACAGCAGTACAATTGAAAAGCAGGTTGCTATTTGGAGTTTTTGGTTGTTAAAAGACAGCCTGGGAACTCTGGCCTTGCTCCAGAATCTCACTGAGCTCAACAGGAAGAGTCTGACTGATTCCATAGTCTCTGATGGGAGGGCTGGTGATAACACCGTTTGCATTTCACTACCTAGCATGTCTAAGGTTTATTCTTTTCTGTGAAGCTCTTTCTGATCACTGAAAAGCCCCAGAATACCTTTTGGAAATAACAATTTTTATGTTCTTTTAGTCAAGTTGGAGTTTGTTATAAATAAGCCTACAGAAAACACCTAGTAGGAAATGTTAGACCTTAATTTGATTATATAATTAATTCTCTTTCTGTCTCTAAAATAATTTGTGCGTATTAAGAAAACAAAGCAAACCCAACCCCCCCAAACCTACGCTTATTAATACGAGCATCAATGCCTGTCGCATTTTCCACTTGGTTGTCCTCCTCTTGTTAAATAGACAGTGAACCAAAGTTTAGTTTAAAGTTCAGTTGACCGCTTGGACTTCATTGAGCAAAGAGAGGAGAGAAGAAGTTCTTTTCTTCTACTTGGCATTTACCCTTCTTGTTCTACAGCTGTGATCAGTGACAGCGTAAATCACATGAGCAGGGATTTGCTGTATATAGGTATGCTGCTTCTGTTGCGAATCTTGGTATCCTGTTATCTCTTTCTCATATGTGGATTTGAGGGGCTTTCTGAGTAACAAGACCTTGAAAATAAATGAGTTCCCTTTTGGGAGGGGAAAACACCAATCAAATGAGGTAGTAAACACATTTTTCTTACTGCCTGCCACATGCCGCAGTGGAAGACAATAAAAGCCACAGTTGTGGGTTTTTTGGTTTTTAATACTTTCATGAACTGCAAGGAATAAATTATCTGCTTCTTCCACTGATTGTGGCAGTCAATCACCTTAATCCCTATTGAAAATGAAAACTCAGTCAGTTTTTTCTAGTAAGTGGGTTTTCTCCAAATAGCCTGATAAATAATTCACAGTAATGAGCATCGTAGTCAATTGATACACCTTAAGATCTTTTACTGTTCTTAAAATGCAAGTTTTTACTTTTTATGAAATCACAATTTATGAATGGCATAGTGACTGTTTGTATTAACAGCTTGTGACCAAAATGTTTACTATGAACTTGCATTACTACACAGCTAGTGAAAGGCGATGTCATACTTTATTCAGAATGGCTGTGCAATGTTAAGTTTAATGGTTTTGTTGTCCACTGTGAATTGATATTAATAATATATCCCATCTGCTAATGGAGTGTAGAAGACGAAGCCATTAGGTGGGGTTGATAGATTTCTCTGTGGTATTGTTTTTAATAAATATAGATGAGGATCTAGGCTTTTAAAAACAGCATGAAAGTCTGTCCAATGCATGATAAAAATCCTAAATAGGTAAAACTATCTAGCTACACCTTTTTCCCAGAATCACTAACGTTTTGGATTTATGCCACTTGGGTAGTCTTAGGAATTTACTTAAGCTTCCTGACCCTCAGTTTGCCCATCTACATAATGAATCATAAACCTTCCACTCATTTTCTTTTTTTTAAAATCGGAAATATCCCTCCTTCTTCACCCATCTCCCCTACCTCCTCGTCTCCCAGTTTTTACAGAGTCTGGGTAGTTACTGTAAATTAGCCTACAGCTAAGATGCATGTAATTGCATCTGAAATATTTTATTGAGACATGTTTGTTGCTTTTTTTTTTTTTCCTTTTGGAGAGGTGAATGTGTATATTTGAGGATAAAACATAGACAGTAAAACAGTAGAGGAATGGAAAATAGCAGGTAGGTGAGATGTTGGGCCTAGCTAGTTCAGCTAGGCTGACTTAATATTTATCTTGCAGGATGAGACACAAGCTTCAGCTGGCTTATAGATACTGAGCTAGGCTTTCAAACAGTGTTCTTTTCAATGGAGTATTGTCAGGAAAGATTTGACTACACTTAATTCAGAGGCAATATTTAACTTTTAATAATGTGATTGAGCTTTGGCCTAAATTGAAATTCTGGCTAAATTTAAATTCTATGTGGTACAGTCTTACAGGATTATTAATTCTTTTAAAACAAGCATTTGAAAGCCTTTAACAAAATACTGTTCATGATATATGGCACAATAGCACGCACTGTTCCAGGTGACAAGAAAATGATGGAGGCAGTGAACCTTAAGGAAGAAAGTGGAGTTTCCTGCCCTGATCTTAAAACAGTAAGGGTCCTCTACAGAGATTACTGTGCAGTGCGGGGAAACGTAAGCCATAAAATGTGCTCTTGGTATTGTGATCCCATTGCAACACGTGATTGATAGGGTTTGTGATCATGATGATTGAAAGAGAAAGATCAGGCCTGCTGGGCTTTACTTGCTCTCTTCCTGTGTTTGTAGATTCTCTTGCATCCTGTTGTAAAATATTATGACACCCCCTCCTTTCCTTTTATGTTTGGGGTTTTTTTTCCCCCTCCCTTAGACCTAAAAGGAACTAATGTCTCTTTACAAGGTGTACTGCACAGCCAGGAGCTATGTACTTATCTCATTCTTTTCAAGACCTGGACAGAAACTTTCCAAGAGACTTTGCAAAATTCCTTAAAACTGGGCTTTCTTAGGGAGCTTGCTTTGTGCAGGAGGTGCTGTTGATTCTCTGTTTGTTTGAAATACATTAGTGCTTTCGTGTTAACCTTTCAATAGCTGTACCTGCAAGAACGGTGAGATTTAAAATTATGCCAGAAAATGAGCAAAATTCTTTGGTGACTGATTCGTTTGGATACCATTTTATTATTAAAATGAGCAATATTCTTTGACTGATTCATTTGGATACCATTTTATTATTAAAATGAGCAAAATTCTTTGGTGACTGATTCATTTGGATACCATTTTATTATTAAATTAGAAGAGTTATTTTATTTACAGATATTTCATTCTTTGTCACTGTCTAACAAGGCTTAACTCTTGCTGAGCTGTAAACTGAGAGCAACAAAACTGTGCTTTGCCTCTCTTTGTCACAGAATGAGGCTTATCTTGGTCAGTGGTTCCTTTAGCTTCAGACGAAGATGTCGTTGACAGAAATATTTATTGTGATTATATTTCTCCCTTTAGGAAATGTATCCAATAGTTTGGGTGAGCCAAAACCATCTTAAGTAATTTCATCTTACGTTGCAGCTAAGAGGTTCACCTTTACAGGAAAGTATTTGGTGCCTTAGCAGGTAGTAGCGGTGCTTTCATAATATTACATTAAGGTAAACATCATACCAAAACATCTGACATTTTCTCTGTTCCATGGCGGCATCCAAAGGTGGTTTCTAGTTCAGCCGTTTGCAGTGCTGTGCTCTCCAGGTAGGAGAGTACTTGGCGTTGTTCTTGTAAAGCAGCATCCAACTGTTCACCTGATGTGAACGGTGATTCCCTTCAAAGTAGCACAGAAATAGGGAATCTGGCCATCCCAATGTTTCTCACTAGGTCCCAAATTTTTCTGCTGGCTGTGATCTAAGAATCTGGTTGACTTCTTTTCACATTGGATGTTATCACTGATGATAAAGTTTCTTCATGTTAAACTAAATTCTAGACTGTGTGATTCTGATGTCTTTGGTAGGTTTGTGCAGCTGTGTTTTGGGGCTGGGGTGTGTTGTTGTCAAGGTCAGTAAATTTTGTGCCTAATAGAAAAGGAAACGTTCCGTTAGTGGGATTCATTGCAGAAGCACTAAGAGGATCAAGAAAAAAGCCTACTTATCATTCTATCTGTTTATTTGAAAGATAAAAACATATGTGCAAATTTCAAAAGGCTTACCAAAGACAGTGCCATTTGTATATATCTAAATGTTAGGAACATGTAAACTTCCTTAAGAGCTGAGAATGCCAATTTGTTCCTGTAGGTAATCTCAGTTTACTTTGAAGCACGTCTGGCTGCAGCAGCTGTACAGCGTTCCTCGTGCTGCATACAACCAACCTGATTGTACTCTACTACAAAACTTGGAGACGAAATGGTCTTACTCCATGCAGCTGATCCTAAACCCAGGAGCCAGCATTGCCAAAGAGATCTATAAAACCTTCTGTTTCAGATATGTGCAAGCACAGGCTGGTTTTCCGCATCACAATGTGATTTTTGTTCTGTTGATTGAAAATGTCCCAGTACATGGAATTTCTGGGGGGTTTTGCCATTTTCTTTCTTTCTTTTTTTTTTAAACGGAAGTGTCTGTTGTAAAATACATTTAAATGTTGATGTTCCAGTCAGTCTAAAGAATTTTTTTTTTTTTTTTTACTGGCTCCATTTGTATATGTGAAAAGAATTATAAGCAAGTCTATTTAATATGGGGAGGAGCCTGTATAATTGCAAAAGAAATACTTTTTGTGTACTTATTAATTCCTGCTATAAAATAATCACAATGTTAAATTACGTTCTTATATTGCTATAACTGTAGGCCTGGCTTGTGTACAAACGCAGATGACCTCTGACTCTGTACTGCATGGTGATCTGAATGGCCAGGAAACAGATGGTGCATTTATTTACTCCCTTTCCTGCAATGTTTTAATGAATTTAGCTCCTGTGAATAGGCAGAGGTAGCAGAATCGGGTCCTCTCCGTTTCCTGTCCCATAGTTTTACTCCTTTGGTGAAAGGAGTCTTTGTCGTTAAATGAATGCTTTTGTTGTGGTTGTTGCCCTTGTTTGCAGAATCAAACGAAGAGGAGAGTTGGGCTTGCTCGGTTGGAAGGGTTGGGTACAGCTTTGTGTACAGACCAATTCTAGCTTTTTTCTTCAATGTGGAAAGCAGTTAGGAAAGTTTGGTGGATTTGGGGGGGGGGGGGGGGGGTTTTTGGTTTTTTTTTTTTTTTTTTTTGAATTGTTGTGCCTGACTGGGCAAGTCTATTGAAGTTGGATCTGATCATTCTGCTTTGTGTGTTTGAATGCTGGGTTGCGTTACAGTTGAGCTTGGAGTCAATACCACAAATCCATATTTGACTTGTCAGATATAAGTTATTTAGATTCTGTAGAGAGATGAGGGATTTGGGGTATGTAAATAGGTAAGTGCTCTCACTCTTTTGTAGGAAATACACTGTTATCAGAGAAAGGAGCTTATTTCTGATAGAAAATGTGGTTTTCCACTGTGACACTGCAGTGGCAATATATGGAAAACAGTATTTTGAGAAAGCTCTGCTGAATGTTCCTTAATTTAAATTAAAGTTGGTTTTCAACAGCTAGGCTTTATCCATAAGCCTGTACAAGATGCATTTCTTTGCCTTCAGTATAGTCCAGTACCTGTCTTTCTGGGCTTCCCTGTTTTGGGAAGCAGCTGCAAGTGAAGTTGTGGCCTCACGTCGATATGGACCACTTCAGGAATTCGTTTGTGGGCAGAGGTCCACCTTCACCCAGGCACAGTGTAGATTTGCATTGGTATGAAATCAATTTGGACGATATTATCCTTTCTGCTATGTGACACGCAAGTGGTTTTACTACAAAGCTATACCTCATTCCCTTGGAAACCGGCTCTCTGTCATTCCTGAATTTCTTTTGGTCAGCGTAGCCAGTGCATATGTTTCACAGCTGTGTCCCCCTTCTAGTTTTGTTTGGGGCCAATATGTTATCAGGACAATTGATTTATTAATGGTGCAGTAAATAAGGATGAGGCCGTTCAGCTAAGCAATGTTTAGCTTTTTAATGCAAGTTTTTGCAAAGCATGCACCATAAATGGATTCGTTACAGGAAAGTGACTTTTCATGCTCACTGGGTGACCAGTGTTTTAGAAGATGGGGTCGTACTGTGTAATGGTATTATGTCTCATTTACATTTTAACCTCTAGAGGCAATTACTGAGACCGATACACCTGTAATGGCTTTCCATTGAAGTCCAGCACTTCTATTGCAGGTTGCCCCAGAAGAATTCAAGACCAGCATCAGTCGTGTGAATACCTGTTTAAGAAAGAATCTCCCTGTCAATGTAAAATGGC
Source organism: Egretta garzetta (assembly GCF_000687185.1). Lineage (NCBI taxonomy): Eukaryota > Metazoa > Chordata > Aves > Pelecaniformes > Ardeidae > Egretta > Egretta garzetta. Next base: position 209,737 of record NW_009259682.1, read on the forward strand.
TGCTCTGTGGCTGGCTGTGCTGCTGCTGCACACTGGGCTGTAGCCTGTGGCCTGTAGTCTGTCTTAACAAAAGAGTAAGTACATGTTCCCTTATTCTATTTATTTTGCAATTTCTGATAACATTCAATAATGCTTAATATATCATCCCCATGTCAAAACCCTTCTTTTGTCTCACTTGCATTCAAAAGATCATTCTGTTTTCCATTCCTTAGAAAATAGAAAAGATATGTTTTAGTGAAGTAAGCGATACCAAATTAGCAATTGAATTAGCTAGTCTTAGGACTAGCTAATCCCATCTCAGTTCAAAGAACAGGATGGAGTATATGATAACCTAAATTTCCAGCATTTCTAAAGGTCTAAGAATTGAATTAAATGAGTGCAGAACTGGACATTGACCTTCAAAGACTGCCTGAACTGGAGTGAAAATTACTTTTTGCTCTTCACACCTCCCACCCCAGAATAAATATTTTTTTCTAATTAAAAATCACTTTTTTGTATGCAGTAGTTAACATCGCTGAGCTGTGGTTTATTTGACATATTGTACTGCGCTGTTTCTATTAAGGACAAACACAAGTTTGTTTTCTGTTGGGGAAATTTAAAGACTTCCTAGTTACTTACTTATTTTCAGCAGAAAGTTGACAGTTCTTGTAATCGGGTCCAAAGTAATAATTGTGAAAAGCACTTTAGCAATAGCAAGTAAACGTGATCCTAATTAACTCTACGGTTTACACTTAAAATTGATTTATCACAGCAGTAAATATTTAGGAAATATATAAACAGGTATAGTGCAATGATATTCTTTGCAGCTACATAGTTTGTAAGACTTGTAGCCATAAAATCTTATTATCCACATATGTAAATAGTACATAGGTGCACTAGGGGAAAAAAAAAAATGCATTAAAGGCATAGTATATTGACTTGTTGAACTGCTAATTGCTGAAGCCTCTATCAGCAAAAAGTTACAGGATGTGTTTTAGTTCATTTTAACTGCCTTTATGAATATGCTTGAGATACACAGACAGAATATTTGCAGGTTCAAAACCATATTTAATATTCTTGTGCTCATGAAAATCTAAATAAATGCCCGTGTGATGCTGTAGAGTTAACGTAATTCTTGAGGGTACAAATAGTATGTACCAAGTAGGAATAGGGAGGATCATGTTACTTCTGTGGGTATGTGTGTGCGTATACATTAGAGCGATTTGATCACTCTAACAATCGCGAGTATAAGATGGTTCTTGATTTTTTTTCTCTTGTGGTGGGTAAACTAAGCACCCACCAGCCACATGCAGGATGGGGGAGAGAATCAGAAGAGCAAAAGTAAGGAAAACTCCTGTGTCCAGTTTAATAAGCGAAGGAGAAAAAGGGAAGAAAACCCAAGTGATGCAAAGGCAAATTGCTCACCACCTTTCCCCAGCAGACCAGTGCCTGTCTCTGGGCAGTGGGCTACATCGGAAAGAAGAGCGCCCCATTTTATTGCCGAGCGTGACATTACAGGGCCTGCAATGTCCCTTTGGTCAGTGCTGTTCAGCAATAGCTAAAACTGATGCGGTATCAACGCTGGTTTAGTCATAGATTAAACCACAGCACCATACAAGCTGCTGTGAAGAAAATGAACTCCAGCCCAGGCAGTCCCTGCACACTCACCCAGCAACAGAAGGCATGATGAGATCCAAAGGCTGGAATATGAAGCTAAGACAGTTGAAATGGGAAACGTGCTTTGTAACTCCAAGGAGAGCCCAGTCACTGAAAAATATTACAAAGAAGCGGTGGATTCTCCACCATTAAGCCTTTGACTCAGGATTGGATAGCTTGGTATCTTTTTTTAATGAGATGGTGTGGCTCACCTACTATTTTTAGCTTTAGCAAAGAAATTAGTGGATGGAATTCTGTGGCATACCATGCAGGGAGTAGATCATCACAGTGGTCTTTCTGTGACCTTAAAAATCACTGAATCTCCAAAAATCTCCTCTCCCACAGTTGTGGAAAGAGCAGAACATGAAGGTCATACACACTTTGGTATCCAGGAGTTGAGAATACAGGCACTCTTAGTGGTGAGGTGGAGTTCTGTGGCGTTGAGGTTTTTTCAGGATTCAGATAATCGCTACGTTAACGAAGTCTGGAAATCACACGTATATAAATTCCCTGTTGTCAGTAGACCACCTGTAGTGGGCACAGTATTTGGCCAAGAGAATGTGGGAGATTCTGTTTTGTTGGCTTGGCTATGGTAGGCAAACCCACTAAATTCTAAAGGATCTCTTACTAAGTAAAGGAATTCTGGGAAAGCTGCAGTCCTGAGTTAACTAAAGACCGGTGGGTGTTTTCTTTTTTTTTTTTTTTTCTGAAGAGAAGTGGGGAGTTGAAATGTAGGACTTCCATTTATAATTTTTCTTTTGCTTGGTTCTACTCTTATCAAACTAACTTATTTAAAATTAACCTTAAGCCAGAAATGCAATAGTAAGATTCTTCTGGATGAGGCTGGCTG
>NW_009259682.1:212232-221525 GCF_000687185.1 Egretta garzetta
TAGACTAGAAGATCAATTCAGAAGTTATTAGAATGGGAAAATAACAGACTATATCATAAGGTAAGAAAAGTTAGAGTGCTTGTTTTCTTCAGCTTTAAGAATAGTAGGGGGTTTGTTGCATAATTTGCATGTAGGCATTTTAGAGTCCTGTTATAATTCTATGCTTTATACTGATCTTAAACCTGTGTCTGCAGTGTTCCAGATCCTAATAATTGGATATTGCTAATGCTTGTTATGTTACTTATGAGAACAATGCTGTGGTATGCATTAATCCTTTGGTAATTATTTTCTTAGCTTGGTTTGCACTGGAAGCTGAGTAAAAGGAAATGCGAAACTAGCAATATGATGGAATATGTAAGTATTGCTTCTGTTACTTATTCAGCATTCAACATACCTACGATTTTATAGATTTACCTAAAGTTTATGCCTTACTAGACTGTCACCTATCCAAAAAAAATCTCTCACAAAAATGTGCAGTCGTGTTTATGTACACCCATGAGGGCCACTTTTAACAAGAGCAGCACGGCATATATTGAGATGTAGAAATTGTCACCACTAAAGATGATTTCCCTTCAGAACAATTCCATGTTTGCACTGCAGGTGCACTTGCTTCGGTCTGTAATTTGTAGTGAGGGAGACCCACTGGGACTTTGTGCATTGGTGTGATTCCCACACCAGGCCATAATTCTTAAACACTTATCCACCTTTTCCACTGGTATTCATAATAACTTTGATTCAAATTCTTTGTGCAGAAATATCACATTTTTATACTGGTGGGGGTTTTGTCTGGATTTTTTTGTTTGGTTTTTTTGCTAGCTCTGAATTTCATAAAGTTTTAACCAAGACAGTCCACTTAAAGCAGAAAGCAGGAAAGCAGAATTTGAAATATTTCTGTGGTCCTACTAGTCCCCCATGCATTTTCATGTATAGCCATGAAGCTTGTGTAGGCACGAAGAAAAGAGAGAGTCACCCCAAAAAAGTCAAGCGTCCAAAAGCCCTGTATTTCAAAATGACTGAAACCTCCACTTTGCTCTTCTGGGAAACATTCCCTCCTGACAGGCGTGTTCAGTCTTACGTGCTAGCTAATGTTGCATGGAAATTGTGCTGAAGGTTTGAACTTCTTGGTTACTGTGTTCTGTTCTTGTCTTTTTCCCTTCTTCAACAGGTAATATTAATAGAGTTCTTACCAAAATATCCCATATTTCGACCTGACTGAGGAACAGCATTTGATCTTTCATGTTACCTGTCATTTTCTACCCTTAGTGCCTTGTAGATGATTTTGGAAAGAAGATGGTCTACTTTGCTGTGACTTAAAAATGTTCTTCAGTAGAATATCTTCCTCGCTATGTTACTTTCTTTTGTTAAGAAGAGAACAATTTGCACATTTTTTTATGTTAAATGAGGCTTCTATGTTGCACTCTGAACTTTTAACATTAACTGATATAGTTGCCACTAGGGATCTAACATCAGTGCTGCTTAAACTTGTTCTGAGCATGCTGCCTTATTAATTTCTATATTTGCTGTCCTCAAACATGCACCCTAATGCTGTGTCATACTATATTTCATTCTAAACGTCGCAATCCTATAAACCCTCAGTAGAAATGTCCAGGTAAGCGTCTAGTAGTAATGATTTTAGTATAACTTGCTTGCATAGGACTTGCAATCAACAGCACTGGTTTTGTCCTGCACTTTGCAAAATCATCATTTACATTAGGGGGTTAATTATTTTACCCACTATGGATTTGTAAATATTGACTCTTTGCATAATGTAAAGTGTGGTATGCCAAGGTTTACAGAATGTAATATAGCTCTTATTCTATTGCCAACAGTCCGACATCGTTTTATTCGTTACATTTGCTAGTATCCCCCTGACTGTATAGACCCATTCACGTGCTGGTTTTATGGGAAAGCCATAATGAGTTTGTACGTACTGTCAGATGTGTAGGGCTCAGTTGCACTTTGTTTAGTAAATGGATGAAAAATGCATAGCATTTCTGTCTTTTTTTTTTTTTTTTTTTTTTTAAAAAAAGTGTTTCAGGTGTTGTTCGTAGCGCCTGAAACAGGAAGCTTGAATACCATTCACCTTTGAAAATTGAATTTGTGGGGTAGATGGCGGCTGCTATTAGCAAAATATCCTAAAGCGTCTTTTTAAGTTCAGAATCTATGGATGTCAAGTTTTTAAGTAAGGAAAAAAATGTTTTATAATTGGAGACCTTCCTCATTAAGAAGAAAAATACGGAACAGCCAAATCAAAGCTGAAGTAACACTTCCGTTATTTTTGGAGTGTGATAGTACTTCAATATTTTAACTGTTAAGTGACACAGCATTCTTGCCAGGGGAAATAAATTTTCAGAGTAGTGTTTCAAAATATGCTGGTGGGAGGAAGTGGATTGCTCGAAAGGGTTCATGCATGTGTTTTGGCGTTCAGGCACCATCTGAAGAGCCACAGATGCCTTGTGGAATTCACAGGCATTTTTGGATTCTTCCCTGTTTGCCTTATCTCAGGAAGGGAGGTAATTGTAGAAAAACTTCCTGTAATGGCTGGCCTAAGCAAGACCACTTGGTAATAGTAAGCAAACGAAAATCGATGCAAGTCCCCTCCCTTTCCTAACTAGAAATAAGAAATCAGAGAAACAAGAGCACATGGCTGAGTATCTGCAAGTTGTGATGAGCATCACCCTAAGTGTCCAGGCATTTCTTTGCTGCAGCTTGACTCCTTGCGACATCACCCCAAGTTGCTTTTTAGTTTCACGATGACGTGGGATTTCCTCTGAATGTATTTGCATCTTTTCAGTATGCAGTATTGTATTAAAAGACAGTATTTGTAAGGCCATTGCATTCTCATAACTGTAGTAGGCCAGATTTCTGGTACGCAGTGTTTACAGAAGGCCAGTTACATGCAAGTTGTTATTTCAAATCAAATTTTGTGCTGTTCTGACTGTGCAGCTGAGGAGTGTCAGCCTCCAGTGCTTGCAAGTTTCCAATCACAGACTGATGCTTCAGATTCTGAAATCTGTACGCTTAGTGCGGAGGTTTCCTTTGACTGGTAGGTTGGTAACAACTAACTGTGTAGTTGTATTTGTAACCTAGTGAATACAAAACTACTGTGCTGGTGGAATTTAACGTTAGCTACACCTTGCAACTCAGATTTCTGTCACAGAACCAAGCAAAGTGTTCTCTCCAGTTTATTTTTTTTAGGATGAATCTTAACTGGAAGCAGAGAAAATACGTAATGGTGGAAAAATGCAGTGTAAACCAAAACCAAAATAGCACACACGATTGTATGTATTTCCCTTACAAAAAAGTTGCTGGAGTAAATGAAGGGAGCTTAGCTTAATTAACAGAACAATGGAAGTTTCTTACTGTTATGCCAGAACTTTGTTAGTAATTTTCTTTTTTTGTGTAGGAAACTCTAGAAGTCTCAGCAGGTTCTCATTTTCTTCTCTATGTGACTATATTTTCAAAATGTTCTTTTCCAACTGAGAGAGCAGGCAAGCCGAATGAGAGTGCTGGTAATTGCCAGCGGTGAATGCTGAGCGGTCTTCAGTCTCGCTGCTAAAAGAAATCCTCTTCAGTCTGTGCTGACTTCATTGTATTCGGTTCACAATTTCTCAACCTGATTTGTTTTGTTTCTGTGAAGTGCTGTGCTACACTGAGAGAATACCCTGAGCTACAGGAGCCCCCGGTCTCTCTGGGCTGCTCCCTGGGCACCCCATGCTGCTTTGCTTTTCCACCCTCATCCCTCCGGCCCCTTCCCGGGGGCCTGGCCTCCTCCAGTGCCGCAGGCTGCTCTGCCTGCAGCAGGTTGTCTGCCCCGGGTCTCTCCTGGGCACCGCGAAGCACTTAAGTACAGAATATTAGTTTTTGATGTTTACATTTTAAGTATGTAAATTCTATATGTTTTACTTTATTGTTAATTATTAATTGTATAGTCTTCAAACCATGAAAGGGTCTCTACTTTCTGTGTTTTAATAAACATTTACATACGTGGCCATAAAGCAACAAGTAAAGAATACAAGGGCCAAAACTGCCATTTACAGGAAGCTCCATGTTTTACTAAGTAGATAAATTTGCATTAAAACGCCAAACCAGCACACAGTATTACCTTTGTATCTGAAAGACACAGGTTCCATAGCTCGCATAAAGGTGACGGCAGCTGTATGTACTGCCGTGAGCTCTGTGCCCTTCTGCTCTGCCTACAGGTTCTTTTTTGCCTGGGCTACCCTTTGCTTTAATATAAAAACATGCAGGGGTAATTGTATCTCACAAGACTGAAAACCTCATTTCTGACAATAAGAAGTCAGCGTGAATTGGTAAACCTGTTTATGTAGGATGCTTGCTAATTGGAGAATCTGTAGCAATCTAACAGAGATTAATGGTAGCGAAGTGTAGTGGAAGTGGTAAAGAAAGTGCCTTGACTGGTTTCAACAAAAGAGAAAACGTGCGGAGAGCAAGGAGAAGAGGGAACTAGCGGCTGCCAGGAGTGTGAGTTTGCAGCAGGTTTTTAAAAGCAGTTGCTGTCTACCAAGTCAATGTTTAATTTTTCATATAAACATGTTGACACTAACTTTCTTTTCTAGCTTTTATCTAGGAAATATTTGGGTTTGTATCTAGTAAAGTTTTTGTATCCAAGGAGTACTGAAGTATTAAAGAACACTGGCAGAGCATCAAAGCTCTTACCTACTGATTCCCCACCTGCATCTGTGAAGTTTTTTTTACTGTAGGAGGAAAAAAAGAAGTGTTCCAAGACGTGCACGGACAAGTCTAGGAAGTGTGGATTCAGTTGTAGATGGGTGACTTTGAAACAGAAAACATTTTTGCCAAATCTGGTGTGGTCTTGATAAATAAAAAAAAAAAAAGTTCCAATGCTTTCCTTGATAGGTACAAAACTCCATATGCAAACCCATGAATATATGTTTATTATTGTCCCACTATGACAGTTCACTACGTTTACCTGTCAACACGCTACCATTGGAGCAATAAAAATGTCAAGCTATTAATATTCAATGTAAATAATTTATCATTTTAGTAAATAATGTTATGTGATTCTTCTGCCATTTTTTGGTTTCCCGCTCTCGGTGTTTTTATGGTGGTGTCACGTTACTTGTACTGCTTAAAGAAAAATGGTTTTGTTTAAGCTGTATCGAACTTTGTGTTCTTAACATTTTTATTCTGTTTACAAGTGAACAGCCACTTTTTTAATAGGACCTCACATCTTGAGAGTTTTTTTGTTTTGTTTTTTTAATTAAAATAAAATTCTAACTGAGCTCGCTTTCTACGATTTACTGCACTGGCTTGTGCCATTAAAAAAAGCTGGAAGTCAGACATGCTTAATCACTTTGAGACATTTTTCTTTAATTAAATTTCAATATGAAAACCATAGTGCAATGTGTTTATGGGAAAAAAAAACAAACCCTTTTGCGTCTCTCCCTGTAGCAGCGTGCTGATCAGCCACGAATGGAATGGCAGTAGCGGTGGGTTTTCTTTAAACGAGACACATTTCTGATATAGCCAGATGAGGTGCTTGTATTTGGACTTTTAAGTGTGGTTTGGCTGGTTTCAAGGACAAGACTTGGACAGCTTGGGAAGACTTTCCAAAAAGGAAAACTGCAGAATGATCATCACATTTGGTCTTCCAGATAATTTGGTTGGTTGGCTTACAGACCCTCTGTAAGGACTTTCAGTAGGAGTCTCTTGCTGCAGCGTTCCTCTCCCAAAAGCAGAGGGTTTTCTCTGATGCTGTTGTAGTTGCACCTCAAAGGGAGCCTGACGTGAGCATGGATAGTGTGTGTTAGCAAAATAAATCATTGGTGCTTATATAGAGGATTGCGAAGGTCGGACAATGCGGCCTTTTGTGTGTGTTAGCAGGCTAGCGCTGTAGCTGTGAAAGCAGTAAAGCCTTTGGCTCATCCCCGAGGGGAAAATACTACATTCCTGAAATGGGCACGTGCAGTGTTTGTGCTGGTGTCCTCAGCTGTTTTGGACAAACACAGAAGCATCTGGGCTGACACGTTGTTTAAGCATGGAACTGTTACTGAATATCGCTTGAGAAATTTAGAGAATGTTACTGTGGTGTTGGGACACGTATGGGAACGTTGGGCTGAGTCCTGAAGTTAATCCCCTGTTGGGGTTTATGCCATGGAATTGCCTAGACTGCTAGCAAAGGTCCATTTTAAGCATATTTGGGATTCAGCCCCGACTTCCGCTGTTAGAAGGCAGTTTCAGAACTGTTGGGTAGTGAAGCTTACTATAATGTCTGTGCCAATGTATTTACAATTCTGTGCATCTGTCACGTCAGTATTGTTCTTCAGCATAAGTAGCTGAAGTGTTCCAGCTGAGTTTATTTTTCTAGTTAAGCTTAGAGAGACTTAAACCTCTAAGGCTCTTAAATCTCTTGGTCTTCATTTGCTAGACAAAATGAAATGTTAGTCTCCTCTCAAAAGCTAAGTTCTCTGATTCTGATCATCCTCCTTGCATTGGCTTGCAAGTTTATTCTGGTTTGAATTAATTTTCCTTGAATAGGCTTGCCCAGAAGCAATCAGATGTTCCAGATAACGGCTCATGGCTAAGGCACCAGGTATTTCAATGTAGATAGTTCCCTCTCTCCCGCGAAAATAACGCGATCCTTTAAATTTAAAGGATCACGCTTGGCTCCTTAGTGGCTCTATTGTATTTCTGATTCAGAGCCATTCTGTGATAAATGTGGGACTTTCTCTCTTCGGTCGCTTTTAGTTCATAGGAGCTCCCAACAGACCCTCTCATCACTACTCCCACCAGTCCAGGCTCACCGTTTGACGCTTCGTACTGTTGAATTTCTCAGTACTTACATTACAGTGGTCCTCCCAGTCCTCCAGCTCTTCTTGTATCTGCACTCCCATTCTTCCTGTAAACAAATCTTTGTCGCTGACTGATTCCATCTGCAAAGTTAACAAAAATGTTTTTACTAAAAAGATTAGTTCCAAGATCGATGCCTGAAGTCTGTTTGTAATTTTCTAAAAGCCCTTTTACTTCGTCCCTTACCTGATTTAAATTTTTCTATTATTTCTCCATTCAACTGAACCAATAATTTCCTTGTTGTCGTTTATCTGGTAGATGTAACCTATTTGGACTCTGTTGATTTACACCCGTTTATTTTGTAAACACGTGAACAGAGCACACATGGGTCTGAGCTAAACTACTGAATTTTCTGCATTTTCTCTAATCGCTGGATCTGTTTAGAGGATTATCCTCTTCATATATTCACATTTTATTTCACATTCTCTATATAAACCGTATGATCCATAGTAGCCTTCCTTTGCACAGTAAATGAAAATTTCTTTGGTAAATAGGTCTATATATCTAAGTTCATTGATAATGAATATGACCTGAGATTTCTGCTAGGAAAAAAACACTTTTTAAGAACAGTCCGGGTCACATGGGATATCCAAAATTGTAATAAAATTGGGAGGAGGAAGTACAGTAGCTCTCGGACTAAAAAGAATTTAAATTAAAAGCCATATATTGAACAAAAGGTAATGAGTGATCTGTATTTAGTGTACATTATGTGATGTGCAAGACTAAATGAGTAACTGAAAAGTCCTGGTTCTGCAGACAGTATCTACAGAGAGATCCTCAGACACCAATGGCGATGAAGTGTCTGACAAGGCTCTAACCTGCCTAGTGGCTGTGATGGGTGCCCAAGCTGAGATGCTTTGTAGCCATACGGCTTGCAGACTATGGTCTGTCAGAACTTTCTGCAAACAACATTATGGTCGAGTGCATAAAGTGGCTGAGAGCGCCCAGTAACGATGGGAATGGCTAGGAGAAACCACAGCTCAGCAGTGCGGGGCAGCTCAGGAACTTTGTTCCACACTGGTTTCCTACGTACCTGAACATTGCATCCTTCATCAAAGACGAATTTATTTTGACCTTAAAATGACAGTCTATTGGATGGTGAAATCTGTACCACAGAGGTGATCCGTCCATGTCTTAACCTGAGCTAGAGTATGAAGTGCAGAGCTGGGAAGTGAAAACGAAGCGGCCAGTTATCCTAACTGTTGTTTCCATCAAAGTACAAATTGGTTCCTTTCAAATCTCATTTAATTCCTACTATAAACCCTATTTTCCGGGGTTTGTTGGGGTTTTTTAGATAATTCTCAAGTGTTTGTAAGGTTTAAAGTGCTGGTTTGGGACCATCTGGGGAAAAAAAACTATTGCAAAATCAGTTGAATAGGCAACAAGCGTTGTTGGCCGCTGCTGAGGTTCTTCATATGAGTGGCAGTTTTCCACCTCTGTGCGAGTTACTCAGAAACCATTGGTAGTGTCTGACCAGGGATCTCAGGGGTCGATTCTCAATATACTTTGGGGGTCCTGTGGAAAAGTTGGCTATTTCCCATTGCAGTTGCTACGGTGAGCATTTGTTCAGCATTTCTTTCCACCTCTAGTAGAAGGCAGGGGACAACATGGAGGAATGGATCCGCACCACACTTGAACTGCAAAGAGAAGAGACGCTTCCAAGGTACCTTTTTAATTCAGTATCTTTTGTCACTGTTGAGTCCATAGGAAAGGTAACTTGCTTTATGATTCTTTATAATTTTGAGTAGCATTGAGTAGTGCTGAAAATGACAGTGCTGTAAGTTCCCATGTAGTACTGGTGGAATTAAGAGAGGGCGATGCTAACTGGTACAGCTGCTCTGAAGCAGAAGCTACCAGATGGCTTTGAATTGCAGAATAAGCATCAGGCACTACATCCTGAGGGTGTAAAACGTGAAATTCACTTAAGTGCAAGAACTGCTTAAGAAAGCCAGAAATGGCTTGGTGTAAATCCCCCCAAAAAGTACTGAACTCTCAGTGTCCCCAACTGTTTTGTGAATACCACTGTATCGGCAGAGCAGCTGTTGGGACTTGGGAAATGAACACAAATAGCAGCATTATTTGCCTCCACTCACTTCCAAAAACCTCTTTGGAAATTCCGCTGTGCTCGGATGGGCGGCCATGAGCCTGCGGCACGAGGGCCACCACGGCCATTTGTGCTCCTGCGCTCTCCACGCTGAGGTAATTTCAGAGCTGAAACACCCTGGAGTCTCAACCAGACTCCTCGTGAAAGGCTGAAGAAAAGTTTTGATACTTTAGGTAAAGTCTAAACGTGACATCCACAGTGCCAGGCAGCGCCGTTTCACAGCGGCTGTTAAACCAAGCCCTGGCAGGGCTGCGGCCGCAGAGCCCCGCGCCAGATCCTGTCAGCGTTCCCAGGTGAGGATGGAAGACTCGCAGCGGAACCCGGGGCGGCTCACCGGCCGCTGGGCTCTCGGGGC
>NW_009259682.1:222325-236050 GCF_000687185.1 Egretta garzetta
TTATCTTAACAATAGCACGGGCGTGCCAAGAGGTTAACGCGGTGCTTTGTTAGAGTTTCCGTTTCCTAATCATCCAAACCTTGTTAACCTGGCTGATGCAGGTGAACCCCGGGGCTGGCGGGGGGCTGCTGCGTGTCTGGGGAAAAGCGTAGGACTTCATTTCAACGTCTTTGTCCTCCTCGTAGACTCCCCGGCTGAATTCTTTGATGTTTCTTCTTCCCTGGTGCGCTAAAAGTCTATAGAAAGATCTTCACAGCTGACTTCAGTTCCTTATCTGATGTTTGCCTTTCCTCCTTCTCCTCTGAGGCTTTGGATATGTTTTGTGACTTTTGTTCTGTGGGGGACTTCGCTTCTGCTGATGGGTTTCATTTGTTGTTTGGTTTTTTTCTTTAGTTGCTCCATTTCCAGTTGAACTTTGTTGAGAAGAGAACGTTGGGGTTATAGTGCCTTGGCGCTGCTGTGTATTTCTGTGATGCATTTTGGGCTTAAAAATTGAGCTTTTTTTTTTTCTTTCACTCGAATAATTTTTTTTTTATTGTTGTTTTTGCAGATGACACCACTGGTAAGCAAGAAGATGGACCAATTTCTGGGTGAGTCCAGAGACTGTTTATTCATTATAACAACATATGCTGCAAAGAAGATCAAGCCAGGTTAAGCGTAGCTTCATGAATGCTTTGGACCAATGCTGCTGCCAGCAACGGCAGCCCGTCCTTTTCCCATCCCATGGGGTCATCCCCAGCCACCACCCTTGGGCTGGCACAGCATTTATGGATTTGGAAGATGAACTGGATCAGTCAACTGATTTGACTTAAAACTAAATTTTAAGCCTTTCCCCCCCACCCCACTCCCTTCCTGATTAGTTTTAAATCAGATCTATTTTCCCATTTAATTCCCTGGGAAAAATGGTGCCTTGAGGATTGGCCTTTGTGCCAGCCTGGCATTGGTAAAACTGCGTCCTGGAAATGCTAAAAACCTCAAGCCTAGGTTAAAATCGTGACGTGATCGAATCAACAAATTATGAGATCCATGAAATACGTAGTTTGGGTTTGACTTTCAGATAAAAGTGCTGGGGCCAACCCAACGATCAGTTTTGCTGTCCGTGTCCGGGAAGTGTTGTCTGTCCTTGACCATAACTCCCCTGTAGTTGTAGCAGCGCGGTTTGCGCCAGCGGAGTTTTCTCTCGGCAGACCCATCATCTGTTTGCCATTTTTGAATGTAACACGGTTTTCAGAAGACTCGATCTTCGCTGGATTTCTGTGCGCTCAGCACCTTCAAAAGTTCAGTTTAATATTTATTGTCCTTTAAGGTCGTTGCGATCCGGAATTTCTGAGATTGTTACGAATACTGTCCTACTTCCGTAGTAAGTATCCTGTGCTTAGGGAACATGAAAACTTGTTCAAAAACAAGTTTTAGGCAGACTTGGTGAATTGTTACCTAAAAACATTACATGAGCTTTGTGCGAAGGAACAATTTTTAGTTTAGATAGAAATTTACTGCTCACCTGCACAGATCTACTGTTCCTTCTCGCTTTCTTCTGAATGTAATTTTACTTTATAAGCAGGATTAAAAATCTGAATTTCCAGCAACTGTCTCCAGTAACCGCAAGACATGTGAAGGAAAAGTCCCAGTGGTCACGCCAGCTCTCCTTTTTGGGTTTTTTTCCTTCCCTCTTTTTGGTTTTTTCCTTTTCTTTGTTGCACAATGAGACTCTTCCTAAATGAAGAGCTGTGGGGTGTTTTAAGAAAAATGACTCTTTGTTTGCGATGTTGTCGACGGCTGCCGCTCCAGGGCTACGTTGCTGGTTTGCTAGAGAGTTTGTGCCTACCCACAAAGCAGAAATCAGTGTCAGTGTCGTGCAGGATGCGGCGGCCGTTAGCATTCCTTAGCCTAAAGGATGCGTTAAATACCAGCAGCCTGTGCAGGATGCTGTTACGTCAGTAACGCACGGGTTATGTTGGCATTCGGAGGAAATTAAATAGCTGCGACGTTGTTTTTGCATGCAGATGATGGCTCTGGACCGGTCAGATTGTTCATTCCCGGGAAGCAAACAGGTTAGGGAAAGTCTGTTACTTAGCAAATGTTTATTTGAATTCCGATTTATAAATTTTAATGCACGCCCACAGATACTTCATGTGACTTGAAGCTGAAGGTAATCTTGTCACTCCTCCTTAATTCAGTCATCTCGGATTCTTAAGAAAATTCTGGGGTTGAGGTCAATGGTACGAGTTGCTTGGGTTTGGCAAACAAAACGCAGAGGGTCTTGGAGCCCCTGTGAGATTGTTCTCCAGCTGTACGTCTCTTGGTCCTTAGGTAAAAGCCTACGTCTGCAACTTTGAAATCCTTTTAAGCATCTTGGCTACTTTCTATAATTTAACGTTTCTTCAGCTCTCGCCTCGAGAACTTGGCGGAATTTGTTTGTATAGGGGGCTTTTCTAATAGGAGAGCTTCCGTAACTGCTCAAATTGTTCTTGTTCGTTTGTTCTTTTTTTTTAATGCTCAGTAACTGCTTCCTGGGTTGCGAGAGTGTGATCTTCTGGCTTACTTGTTTGGTGTCCCTTTCCTGCCCCCTCCGAAATGGCTTTAATCTGACCAGTGTTTGGATTCTGTTAGATGTTGCGTATGCTTCCTTTTGAAGATAACCTTGTGTGTGTTTATTATCCAACATGGGGTTTTAAATTAATATAGCAACATCTCCACGAAGTACTGGTGTCCAAAGTAATTGGATTTCCTGGGCTATTCCAGTTGTCTCTTTTGAAAAGCCAGAACTATTTTGAAGTTCTACTAGGTTTTACCTATGACATGGGGGGAAAGTGGTCTCTCTTTGTACCTTAGTTTTGTAACGCTTAGCACGCTCTTTTCCAGCATGTGTATACCAATGTGGCTTTCTTGCCTGGCCAATGCGATAAACAATGCTAACGTTTGTACAAACTCTTTAACCGGAGGTAAATCGGAACCTGACCATTGTTGTATTAGGACTAATTTGTAATGAATGAGAAGATTGGGTGTATAATTATCTGTCATCTTTGAACTGTAACTACTCATTAATGTAAGCTATTTGTAGAAACACTAAAATAATTTTTTCCTTAATTTCTATGGAACAGATGCCCTTGCTGCTTACTAAACTCACGTATAATTATTAGCATCCTTAAATACAAGGTGAAGTTTTGCTCGTTACAGTCTTATTCTGATACAGTTGTGGTTGTGCTGAACCACAGCAGAAAGCTATTAGAGCTGCCACTTGGACCTCAGGTGTCGAGCGGTGCTTGGCTGGGCCGCCGTGCTGTCGGTCAGGCGCTAAGCTGATTCTTTCCAACAACAGCAAAGCCAAGCAAGGAGGATTAATTTTTTTTGTTGTATAGTTGAGCTAACTGCCAGCAGAATAAACACACTACACGAATAAAGCCATTATATGAAAGTCACCTGGACGAATGCTTTAGAAATGTTTGTAGGTGAACTTCTAGACTGGGCTTGCCCACTTTCTTTTATCTGTCGCATTTACTAGACACGCGGAATCTTCTCATCCCTTGCAAGATGCTCCTCAGGAGAACCGGCCCGTCAGCAATGAAGACCGAGAGATGTCGCAACACGTACGTGTTCCGCTCAAATGGTTATTTTTGTGCTTCTCAGTACTCGTGGATAAAAAGATGTGAGTGTAAAGATGCTGGTACTGCCTCACACGTTAGATTTGTACTGTAGGAGGGTACTGACAGTCGATTCCCAACGCTAACTGCAGCCATGGGCTTCTCTTCTCAGCCTACCTTGTGTAGTGAACCCCAATTAATTTTAAGTGTTGCTTATGCCCACTGAAGGGGCAGATGAGGGCCTCTGATGCCGCAGTCTGGCAGGAAAAGCAGAACACGATGTCACCTCCAGCTCAGTATTTAAGTATGACTTTCCGAGGGTCAGTAAAATATGGGAAACACTGGGATAGAAAGCCCCAAGCGCTGGGAATCAGTTTTGATTCAGGCTCAGACCACTTGGAATGCAATCTAGTGGCTCAGTGCTGAAAGAGGAGGAGGCGGCTTGCTTCCCCACCCCCTCTTCCTCGAGTCTTTTTGACGGGTTTATTTTCTGCCACTGTGGTATGTCGAGAGGGCTCATGCAGAGTTCTGACAAACCCACGTGCCATGGAAAAGGAAGGAGGGTTAGGAGCACCTTCCTCATACCCTTTTGTGGTGGTGAGGTGTTAATTCAGCTCACGCATCTTGCTGCAGTGCTGGATATCTGGAAGGCTTCCTTTGCTTCTGTGCCCCAGCAGCGGTGCTGCGCTGGAGTCGAATCGGCGGCTGTAAAGTTCTTCTGCAAAGTGAAGTGACTCGGGGACTGACTGTGCTAAATAAGCCAAGCCGAGCTCCTCAGCAGCTTCCTGCCACAAAAGTTGTGGTGAGAGAATATTTGCTCCAAGGTTTTTAGGTGAAACATGGTGAATGTATTTTGGTGATTTTTGTTTGTGGTTGTGTACTTTCACCGTGGGCCTGCAAAGTTGATGTGTCGGAAAAGCCCTAGCGCTCTCAGAAAGAGTATGGGAGAGGAACTGTGGGACACGATGAAGTTCTTAGAACCGAGCTAAACCTTCCCCACCTTCAGAAATCTTACCCTGATTCTGATGTAGGGTCACTTCTTCAAAGGACACAGCGGTTTCTTTGTGGGCAACTGCCTGTTTGTGTTGAAGGCTGGTTACTTCCATGGGTTTTGCCCCCAGAGACAGCTTTGTGTAGCCTTGGAGTGCAGTAGAAAGTTAGGTCTTTGTATCAGAATCATTCTTTCAAATAGTTCTTTGTAGTCATACAAATAGTTCTTCAAATAGTCATACAAACTTTGTAACATTTGGCTTACTGTCGGTTTCATGTATTAATGAGCTCCTGTGTGCTTTTATTGTTGCTAGGCCCTTCCAAGTGGTGAAGATGATGAAGATGACAGCGATAGTGACAGTGATGATGATGACGTGAAAGTTACTATTGGCAACATTAAAACGGGAGCACCGTCGTACATGTATGTATTAGGGATTGTGGTGTCGATTTCTGATCTGAGGTACCTGTAGCGCGTGCGTTGGGGTTGAAAGTGGGGGTGAGAGCTGATCTGTCTTCTGGGAGACATGGGAGGAACGGCTAGAACACCGGAACGGGAATAGAAGCTGAAGGGCAGCTCTGTCCTTGCAGTTGCTTATTGAAGAATCCATCTGTTAAATAGGAATGCTAATTCATGGGTCTGCTGTTGGAAAGTTAACCAAAGAATTCCTGTGCTTCATTGGGCAAAATCAAAGGTGGGAAGTTACATCGAACTCCTCGTCTGTGAAAACTTCAAGAACCAAAGTCTGTATTGATCAGAATTTGCATAAGCTGTGAATTTACTGGTTTTCAGCTGGCTAATTTTTTAATGATTCAGAAATGGTGAGGCTGGATTTGCGAACCAGGAGATTACGTCACTGACTTAAAATTCTACCTAATTTGCATTGAATAGAATTAATAAGACAGCATTTTTGCTTGCTCCTGGCAGCCTTCCTCTTAAGGAAATGACTTACATGTGCTTTGTAGCACATTCTAATTTTTCCACTTTATGGATAGTTTCCTTCTCTTGCTGTAGAGGTGGTTTCAGTCTGATGGGTTACTCTGAATAGCGGTGCTCCATCCATTAGCAGCTCGCTGGATTTTGCAGACATCCTTTGCGAAATCTGCTGCTTCTACCTTTCTCTCCTCATTCTGTGCTCTGTATGCAGCTGTGATTTCCATGTTGTTCAGTTCCATTTAAATACTAAGTATGCTCCTGAGCAGAATGAAGTAACTTTGCTTCGAATCTTTGAAATAACCTTGCCCTTCATGTTCAAAACAATCCTCTTGCATTGCGTTGTTGGTCAGTAAGTTCGTTTGCGTTTCTGTAGAGTTAGAGGAACTTCTGTGGCAAATGAATCTCACTTTTAGGGTGTTGAGACTTAGCACTAAAAATCGTACAGAGGCGTGAATCACCCAAGTGAACCAAGCATCTTCTGAAGGATGTCAGGGCTTGAATATATTTTTGCATGAAAATGTCAGCCAAGTAATTTGTTCCAATACCAATGTAGTGATTCTTTTCCATACAGGGGAACTCCGATGAATCTAAACTTAAAAACAGGTAGAGGCTATGGAGCATCTGCTTCAGGTATTGCTGTTATTTTTATCCTTCACCTTTTGCAGTGTTTCACTTACCTGGCGCTGACAGCTGGAGCAGCTGCAAATCTTGGTCTCTGCTTGGAAGGGTATAAAATCAGTGCATCGTATTTAAACTGGGAATAGTAAGTGCATTTCCTAAACATCAGCGCTCCTAGAACAGTCTGAGGGTACAGCATGCAACGGAATGATTTAATTACCCATCGCTGAACAAGCTGATCATAATTCTATTTAAACTAGAAAAAAATACATTGATTATTACTTTTATGGTACAAGCCCATAATATTTCTAAATGATATTGCTGCATTGGGGCCAAACATTCTGAATTCCCCAGAGAAGAACTTCAACTCTGTGGTCAGTGTACTGAGGGACTTGCAGGGTAAGGTACTAAAAGAAGCAGTAGCAGCTCTGTGTATTTCTGCACATGAAATTTTCCTCACCATTCAGTTTAGTTTCTACTGTATATTGAGGCTTGGATCCCGATCTTCCTTGTATGTGAGTGTGTCCTTTCATGGGCTTCATATAATTCCTGCCATTAATTTCTTTATGCAAATAACTTCTGATGGAGAAAATAAGAACAAATTGAAGATTCTGTACCTGGCAGATTTTTGCTCACTCCAGTTAGTACACGGTCCACTTAAAACTGATCCTGAAAAAGTCTCTTGTTATGAGAAAATGTGTGTATCTTGGGAGGGAAAAATAAATATTTTGCCTGGGGAGAAGTACACATTTTTTTCATTTGGGGTAAATTTCATGCGTGCTCTCTAATAATTCACTCCATTTGCCTGTAGTACCAGTCTGGGTTGAATTTGCTTCTCCACTGTTCAACTGCAAGTGCTGTATACCCAGGCTATTTATTTATAGAGTGACCAAAGTAATTTTTATTAAAAAAGTTGATTGTAGTTACCTATGTGCTATAAAGCCAGCAACGAATTCACAGTAGTGCTTTATTTTTGACTGGATTTAATTTGCTCAGCAAATTAGCAGATTAAAGGCATTGCATTAAAAGTAGTAACGGTTTCTCTCTCTCCAAAGCCAAGTTGCAGCCCAAAGGTATTGACTTAGATGCCGCAGGGAATATAAATGGATTGCCTGTTATAGAAGTGGATTTAGATTCATTTGAAGACAAACCGTGGAGGAAACCAGGTGGGGCCTCACAGTTTCTTGTGGTAAATATTTTCTGGAGTTTCAGTTCTCTCTTTAATTTCACCTGTAATTTCTGTCCATTTATTGCTGCCAGGGAACAGGGAAGTCAGGACAATGCCTATTGCTCAGCCTCTGATGCCTGTCTGGGCAGTCAGTGATGTTTACCGATTGATCAAGCCATGCTTCTACCTAAAATTGGGTTGCATTTACTCTATTAATTTAACTTCCCTAAAGGGAATGGCTGTTTTTTTTAATATTCTATTTTATTAATTCCCTAGTCCCAGAAAATATTGCCCTGAAATCAATACAGTAATGTTTGTTGGCCTTAAAGTCAATTGAGCAGGATGAAGATTTGGCTGCCGATGGTGTGTGGTCTCCATGTGCAGCAGCTTGCTTATTCTGTCTCACCGCGGCCAAGCCCAGTCGTCCCCACGCACCCTTCTCGTTTGGGTCCGGGGGATGTCCGTGCTTCTGCAGGGAAGTACCCCTCGCAGAGGGCAGCGATGGTGGGAATTCCCACCTGAGCACGTGCCATGGTAGAAAGCCAACTTTTTGTGTTGAATTCTCCTGCTGCAAACAATCGAATAAAAGGAATGAAAACGCTGTCTACTTCGACAAGAAAGGCTAGGATTTTTCTTTTAGAAAAGCTGCATTGCCTAATTCTTTGCTAGATTCTGCCCCTAGGTGCGTAACTGGGAGTGAGCAGTCCCCATTTATTCCGTCTGGACCATATTATCTAGACTGTGTCCAGACAAACAGTACTTTGCACAGCAGGTTTTAACGGTCTCTTTTGTTGTCCTGATTAGCATTAGGGAGATTTCTACTCCGAAGCCACTCTTGCATGTCAGCTGTAGGGTGCTACAAATAAACTTCTGGTTTTTTCATCTGAATTAGATACAAAAGTTAAATGAAGGAACCAAAGAGATCCAAATTTTTGCTGTGCTACTCCCATAAAACATGCTATGATGAAATGTGAACTGAAGCAAAAAACCCACTTGCCTCTTCTCAGACGTAGTTCTTCTCCCCGCTAGCCCCTGTACTTTGTTTATCTTTCAGCAATATTGCTATGCTAAGTAAGTCGTGCTTTTAAAGGTCATCTGTGTGGGGTGGTTTTGGTATCTCTTTGCTGGCCTGAGAAGAGCATCAGAGTACGTGACAGCGCTAATAACTACGTCAACGTGTCACACCAGCACTAAAGCACTCTGTGATGAAGAGTAGCTAGCACAGACATAATAGAAACCACAGCCTTTCTTGTGCAGGGGATTTCCCATCGATCACGAAGTGAGAAGGAAGGGTCTAGGAAGAGAAATCAGTTAGAAGGAAAACAACAAAGTGAAGTTCAGAGATAAAGCGTGGAAATCATCGTGGTCAT
Source organism: Egretta garzetta (assembly GCF_000687185.1). Taxonomy (NCBI): domain Eukaryota; kingdom Metazoa; phylum Chordata; class Aves; order Pelecaniformes; family Ardeidae; genus Egretta; species Egretta garzetta. The sequence continues at coordinate 230,987 of NW_009259682.1, forward strand.
GCTGACATGCCTGGACCAAAGCGAAGCCAGCTAGCCTTAAAACGGTGGTGAAGTAGGAATAGAGGGAAGATGTCTGCAGAGGCGTAGCCCGTGAGTTTACATTAGATGGCAAGTAGCTTGTTCCTCAGCAGCCTTTCAGGTTTATATCCTTTGCAGTTAATTGTTCAGCAAGTTGGTATCTCTTTAATTGAGGGAGAGGAAGAAGAAATATGGTGTGGAAGACCTGATCGAGGGTTGAAATATAGGCTGATAAAATAGCTATGTAAATGTCACCTTGCTGAGTCTGTTTTGGTGAAATTTGCATGTTTGGGTGGTGCAACAGGAAAAGTGGCCTACCTAGAAGATAAACCTAAACCTTTCTGTGTAGATCCCAGCTCAGCATGGTCAAAGTGTTTTGCTTAACCCTTACGTATCAGCTCCTTGGTTTCGAATGGGTCTGTCTCAGAGTACCTTTGCGAGGGGGATATTTGAGGGACGCCTCTGCGGGGCTAGGAGATGCTTTGTAACGCCTCCTGTTGTGAGGCGTGCCGTACAGAGTCGCTTGCAGCTATGTTTGTCCCTCTGCGCCTATGTTTTCTTGGCAAGCAGCTTGTGGCCACCTCTCTTACTCATAAGCACTCATGCTGAACTGGCACATTTCACAGACAACTGTCGAAGTAAGATAACAGTCTTGGAAGGCTACAGCTAGGATCACGAGTGAACTGTAATTACTTGTGTAGTCTGAGACGCATCAGTGACAAACTTCCACTTTAGCCCTGTTTCACAAAATGGGTGAGTCCCAGCAGCTCTTCTCAGAACAGCAAAGGCCAGGTCAGAGGCAGAATGTGTTGGTTTAGCTCTGCCAAGAAAATGCTTCTGTGGCACCATCCCATTTTTGTGGTGGTAGCTGGAACTGCCATTCCTGTGCTCTCCCCAGCACTCCACTCACTTGGACAATTGCAAGAAACCAGCCTGAAAAAAACCAGTTGGTAAATGAGTGGTTGCAAGCACCTATTTTAATAGCCTGCATATGTGCTGTATTCCGGGTCTCAGCTGGTCCCACTGCCGGTTCGGGCTGTAGCCCCCCTCCCACCAAAAGATGCAGCCACCTCCACTGTGGCACACAGCGCCTTTCTGACAGAATGAAATGGAGAGTAAGCTCTGCTCTCTAGATCTTTATTTTCTTAGCTCTTCATTTAAGCAGTTGAAGGACAATTTGGGAATGCAAGTCGTCTAGAATCCCTATGTTGATTTCTTCTCCCTTTGTCAGGTGCTGATCTTTCTGATTACTTTAATTACGGATTCAATGAAGAAACATGGAAAGCTTATTGTGAAAAGCAGCGCCGGCTTCAGCTTGGACTGGATCCTGCTCCTCCCATCAGCACTGAAAATAAGATCACGGTAGGTGAAACGTTACTCCTGCGTACAGCTACGATAAAACTGGGACTTACGTTTGTAATCACAGAGATGAGAGTCTAAGAGCAGAAGATACCTTAATACCTTGTGTTCCTTTCAGTGGTGAAAGTACAAAAATGTAGCTTTAAAGATTAAATCTCTGCTAAAAATCTTTTCTCTATGGAGCTGCCTGGCAGATTTGAACCACTACAGCAGCAAGACTTGAGTGGATTTCCAGTTGGTTTTGAGGCTACCCAGCTATAGGGGTGTCTGGTTGGAAGATCCTGTGGATGCGAGAGGTGTGGAGAGGGGAGCTGGGCATCCGTGGCTGTTTTGCTTGTTGCTGTTGACTGCTGCAGTTGTGTTTTGTGTTTGGAGACTGTGGTGGCCATCAGCCTTTGCAGAAGTCCATCAGGTGGCCAGCAGCTGTTAATCAGAACTTCAGCCAAAGAGTCAATACAGCAAGGGTTACGATTTCCAGTTTTGACTTACTACATGAAAAAGGATATGAGATTATTAAACTTTTGGACTTCTAACGAGAGACAGCAGGCAGCTGAGGCTGGAGTAGCCAATTCTGGTTTACAGGAACATTTGCCGCCTTGACTGAAGAACAGGTTGCTTGTGTGCAAGAGCCCTGTGGTTGTCCCTCAAGGGAGCCTTTTCCTTTGCTGAGGGTTAATGTCTGATGCTGCATTCAGTTGAAAGTAAGGGCATTCAACCCGTGTGTTGTGTTGCCTTCTGTAGGTTCAGCAAGGAAGAACAGGAAATGCGGAAAAAGAAGTGGAAAACAACATCATCAAAACAGAATTCAAAACAGACTTCTTGGCTCTGGTGGGAGGACGCATGAAGGCTGGGCCTCCTCCTAATAGGTAAGAGAGGATGCAGGCGTAAAGCCTGGGTGCAGTGTTCTTCACAGGGGTAGCTGGGATCCACCTAGGCCATATCTGAATCTCCTCAAGCCTGAAACAGAAGAAGCTTTTAAACCTTACTACTGTGGTCACTCATTAATTATTGTCTTCAGCAGTGCTCTCCTGAGGGTTGTGCAACCCCTGCCTACCCGTTTACCTCTCCCTGGTGATACCCTCAGTGTAGTGCGGCGCAGGGAGGGAAACCCATACCCCAGCTGAAGGGACACGTCTCTGGGAGTAGAAGAACCAAGGCAAATACCTCAGCTTTGAGGGCTTGCGTTGCTGGCTGCTTGTGCTTACTTGGCTTATTCTTACTGCCATGATGTTAATCTTTGTCTCCTGAAGGGGAGGTGGATTACACGTTTGGCAGCTGATAAGAGGAACAATTGGTTTCTGAACCTGTATGCTACGCTGCTTGATGCATGCTAATTAGTTATTTTCTCCAATGAGAGAGAGGATCCAGAAGGCTGGAACAAAGCAAAACAATTGAGTCATTTTTGACTGGCACCCTCTGCTGGGAAAACCACTTGGACTTTATGAGGTGGCTGGGTTTTTATCAAAAGCTTCAGCAACACAAAGCTATGAAGAAGAGCCAGAGCTTTGGGATCTGGGTGTTCCTGGTGCTTTATTCATGTTACATCTTTTGCAGACCTGTCTTGCAGAAATCAGTCTTGCATTCCAACTTTCCGCTTTGTCTGAGAGAGAACCAACTGTATGCTTCAAGTATAAGCTTTAAAGCTCTGCTTAGTCTGTTTGCATTTAAGCACTTCGGTGTTTCTGTCCCCTTTCCCAAGTGCCATCAAATCGGTCAGGTTGGTTTCCAGCTGTTAGGCGGATCTCCTGAGATTTTCAAAAATCTACACCATTGCAAAATAAGCTGATGCTGTTGTAACTCTACAGCGTTGGTGTCCATTTTAACTTAAAGATGAGATTCTGGTCCTGCAGCAGAGCTTTTGGTCAGGACCAGAAGAAGGATCTTTATACACCACAGCAGCATCAAAACCATGGGCTTAGCAATGAGTTGAGGGTTTTGGTTTGGTTTGGTTTTTACTTTAAGTGAGCAGATCTCAGTGAGAAATTTTTTATCTTGCCAGTTAGCCAGTATTTTGTCTAAATTTCCTACTGAGAGAGAAAATTAACACTGTCTAACTTGGAAAAGTGCTGGCGTTTTTCTGTCCTAACTGCAGGAAAACATGTCTAAGGCCATACTTGCACAAATCAATTGTGGCATGAATATAGGATGAGGGATTCTTAAACTTCAGTTGCGTGTGCTTCTCTCTCTCGCAAACCTTTACTTGTGGTGACCTTACAACGAGCTCATATAAAAATGTTCTTCCCCCAGGTGTGCCCTGGGCGTGGAGATAAAAGAGCATGGAAAATTGTAGGTTCTGTGACCCATTTCCAGGCACGCGCAGACAGCACTGTTTCTTGGCTACTTGAATATGTTTTTGTTCAAGGGTCTAGCCTTGATTTCACTGAAGGCAGTGGCAAAACTTTGGACTTTAATAGAAACAGAGCAGACCCCAGGGAGGCGGGCTAGAAGGTGTCTGAGAATCTGTTTTGCAAATAACTTCAGTGGTAGCAGCAACACTTGGAAGACTGGAATCTTCTGGGCTGATAGTGTTAAAGGCTTCTCCTGATAAATATGTTCCCCTTCCTCTGACCCTGATCTGGGAATGATTATTCAAATCTGGAGAGCAAGTGAAGGATTTCAGCTCTGAACCAGGGTGTGCAGTCCGTGTTATTACACCCGTACATGGTGATTCTTTGAATTTGTGTTTGTAGGTGTTCAGAGACCTCACTCACCCCTGCAAGCAGAGCTCAAACTGCTCAAAAGTGAAACAGGACTTCTCATTCACCTCTTGTCCAATTTGAGTGCTGCCTCTAGGGATTTTTCCCTGGTGGAAAAGAATGTACGAGCGAAGTTTTGTCTAATAGTGAGGAAAACTGCTCCTGCTAATGTCTTTGAGCCTAAAAAGATGCATCTGCTTTGTACCAGGAAGCTGGGTGGGACAATTGATGTGATCGGTGGCCAGGCAGGCACAATTAGGCGAGTAGAAGGAAGACGTCGTGATAAGCATGCCTCTGAGGAAAACCCCATTCAGGTAAATGTTTTGCACCGTCGTGACGTATTCCTGATTTCATTGCCCTTCTCGCAAACCCTGAGCAAATGTCTGTGCATTCCTGACCTCCCGTGTCACTGTTGCTGCCTGCAAAGCAGTAGGTGGTATATCAGCCCTGTCGAGGCGTATGCATGTATCATTCTGCAGGTTGAATTAACTTCTGCATTAAAAGCTTTATCTTGCTAGGAGCTAGGGGTTGCCCTTCAGACTAGCCTTCCATCTGCATGGCAAGGCCCAAGTTCCCTTTCTCATCAGCTCTCCAAGAGTATTCCTCGGGGTGCGTAGCCGGGAAGCTTTTACGTGGATTATTCCCTTCCCTTCCACTGTTGGGTTGGAACCTCTGGTTCCGCAGCGGAGGACTTCTCCTGGGGCTTGCGTTTCTTCTCACTTTGAAGTAACGTTTAGTCTGAGCATTGTTAGATGCAGCCCACGCTTCAGACTCAGGGTGGGCCTGTGCTACTAGATCTCATCCCTTATAAGAAATAAAAGCCTGGGGTTTCAGATGGGACTCAGTTCTGATCTCGCATGTCCAATGTGACCGTAATGTTCTGGTTGGATTCTGGGTAGGAAGGTGTAGGATTTGAGGACTGTCTGCTGAGAACTTTTCTCTTAACCACCTTACTCCTACCAATCACTCCTAACTCACAACTTCCCCCCCC
>NW_009259682.1:236083-261163 GCF_000687185.1 Egretta garzetta
CTCCGTCGCGCCCCTCCCCCCCCCCCCCCAAAAAAAAATATGGAAGCTTTCCCCTGTCTAAGTGCAATTCCTGGTTTTGTTTTTACATGTGATTTTGTGGTCTGTTTATTTTTTTAGTGGTCAGTTTTCCAAATTTTGCCAACAATAGCCCAAAAAAGAGTTTGCCTGAGAGAAAGAATTTGCTGGGAAATGGTTGTTGTTCCTCCCACTTACAAGCATTGATACCTGTATTTCCAGGTCATTCTGGTATCTCTGCGTATTGATCGTGCCTTCAGCAGTAGTGGGTATGTGACCTGCTTTTGTCAGACAGATGTGAATCCAGCCTTCCTTTGACCTATGTGGGTGCAATAGATTGCAGAATTTGGCCTGTTGCTGCCCTCAGGAAAGATAAATTGGGTTAAAAAATACCCAACAAACTGGCAGCTTTTAATCTGAAGCCTGTATCGGTGGCAGTTCCCATGAACAAAAGGTCGTCATAACACGGAGCTGTCAGCTGTCTTGCGCAGTTGGACATACAGCTAGAGCCTAGTCTTGCTGCTGTTCTGCGTAAGAGAAGTTCCCTTGCTTTGATCAACCTTCCCTCCTCCCCAGAAGACATGATCCCCTGGGTATAGCATAGCCTGGTCTTTCCAGGTACCACAGTGCCGCTTGTTTTGGTGCCGCTGCCTTTATGCCAGCACAGTCCTAGCTGCAGGAGCAAAGAGATTAAAATGCTCTCTTCTCGTTCCTCTGCCTTCTAAGGTCCTTGGAGACCACGGAAGTAAGCCACAACCCCCCCAGCAGCCCCAGCAGCCATCACAGCCCCAACAACCACCTCAGCAACAGCCGTTTGCACCACCAGCAGGCCCACCGCCTCCCCCACTGGCTGGGCCACCTCCACCACACTTCCTCCACCCTCCTCCACCAGTTACTTCTGTTCCACCTCCCCTGCATCCTCCAGGTATGTGTTCGTGCAGCAACACGTGGCAGTCTGAGGCTGCGAGTTAGGACATCCCAGGCTTGGAGTAGATCAAAGGTGTAATCGTTAAATGCTATGGGAGAGTCGAGCAGTCAGGTAACAGATCCTTAGACCTGGCCAGTCTTTGTTCAGTGTCTCCATCAGCCTATTTAACATTTGCCCTTGAATTCTTAAAAAACAGCAGCTGTTCTTTAAAAAAATGTCTAGGCTTTGTTTCCACAAGAGCGCCTTCGGGTGCTACCGATCTGTTTGCTTTATTGATAAATGTAAAGAATGTTCCAGGGGGCATAGGCTCTTTTTTCTGCGGACCCTTTAGAGCAAGTTTACAGACATACTGGCCACGGCCTAAGACACATTTGTCTGTCTTCACTTCCTCCTAAGTCCGTGCATCTTCTGACCCAGCCTGAGTCATGTCTGTGCCCTCTTGCTTCTGGCTTAGACGGCGCGTCGAGGCTGAAGCGAAGGCCACGCTCTGGCTTTCCCTGGTCCTGCAGGCAGCAGCCAGACTGCGGAGGAGTCACCAGGAGCGCATCGAGCAGTAACTCCTGTGTTTTGCACTGGCTCCACGTGCAGAATAAAAAAATACGGTCAAGGCTTTTAATCTGAGGCGGCTTTATTACTGCAGTACTCGCTGGTGGACCACGGTAGATTTTCCTACTGCCTTTCATTAAAATGATTGGCAAAGTCAAGATAAATTGTTCGCTCGTTCTTTTGGTTGTTGGCCAGGGTGTCTGATTTCACTGTGCAGTTATGATTGACATTTTTTTAAAAAAGTTTAAAAAAAAACCCCAACAAACAAGCAAAAGGACACCCTGGTGCCTGCAGCAGGTTCTCCTCTCCAGCTCCTTCAGCTGTCCTGAAGGCCAAATCAATTGTTTGTGTGGTGACACTTGGAAAAAGGAATCCTCCGATTTAAGAGAGCAGCAACATTTAAAATTCTAATGTAAAGGTAAAGAGATCATCGTTTGGGGAAAACGATGCCGTTTGTAGGCTACTTAGCGCTTAATAGCACCAATTTTTCTGCTGGTCTGTTTGCTCAAATATGTGAAATGTATTCAGAAGTGTGCTTTTAGGTTTAGCTGAGGTACAGAGATGATGCGCTTTACCTGTTGTCCTCACTTGCTCTGCTTGCTGCTTTCTTTCCACAGGTCTGCCACCACCCGGTCCTATTCCAGGTAGGTGATAACTTGGATTAAGTAACACGAGACCCGATGGCACCCAGGCCCATTTTCGAGCACAGTTAATTTAAGGCTAATAAATGCCAATGCAGCGTGGAACTCTAGCTGCTTATCTTATATTCTGGACTTAAATAATAATCGGTCGGGCTTCTTAATATGAAATTGTTCTGTCTCTGAGGACTAATCTAGAAAGTGAAATGGAGAACATCAGATGGCAACACCCACTGAGATTTGAAATGGTTTAGTTCCTGTCATGGCATTTGCACAGCAAAAGTCCGAGTGATAAATTGGTGCTTTCTGTAGGGATTTGGAGTGTGAGACTGAGCAGGACAAACGCCGTTTCCATCAGAAGCCTTTGCTCCCTGCTGTGCAGTAGAGGGGGTGAACACTAATAAAGAAATGGAACAACCAATCTCGTGCCTAACTTAAGAACCCCACTAATTCAGAGCTACGATAAAACTGAGTTTCCTCTAGCTGTAATTTTTTTTTTTCCTGCTAGAGATTTTGCCTAGTCTGGGGAAAAATTTAGCTGTTTGCACGGCAGAGCTTTTGGAGTAGATGCCGTACACCTGAAAATCCAAGGCTGAGGGTGACTGCGTGTAGGCAGTCGGGCCGCTGCCTCTGTGGTGCACTGTGTGCTTGATTGACGTACTTGCAAAAGATCTGCACCCAAAGTGCTTTGGACTTGATGTGCTTGTCCTCGCTGTGCGTTGGACGGGTAGGACTTGATGCACAGCTTTTGCGTCCATGCTTTTGTATTCGTGCTCTGCCCTGGGCTTTCTGAATGGAAACATGGAAAACTTACACTAGCTGAGAAAATTCCTGTGTTTGTTTAAATGTCACTTTTCATACTCAATGTACAATAATATTGCAGAGCTGGTTTTCACTGTTGCACTAGAAGGAACTCGCTTGTAGTAAGCTTGGATTTAGACAAACTATGTTGTAGTGAAACTGGATGCAAACTGGTCTTGATTGTAGACGTCGTGGCGCCCAGTTGCTGGTCAGGTGCATTTAGATTAAAGTTGTTTGGGAGGAGCGAGGTGGACAAAATGACCAGGCTGTTGCAAAGAACTTCCACTTCAGGTAACTGGCTTGGAAAGGGAGATGAGGGAGAATACCTGCTAATTATAATGATGATGATGGTCCACCACCATTAGAGTTAGGTGCTTCTAACAGTAGTACTTTGAAGTACTGGGCTTGGTGAGCAAGTGTGATTGAAATGCTCTGGGCATTGCATTTTATTGGGAGATCTTAGAAAAGGAGGAAAAAAAAAAGGCATCAAAGAGTCCCCCAACTTGTTTGTAGCACAGATCTTCACTAGCTGAGCTGGAGGTTTCAGGCTACCTCTTTTTTTTCAGATTGGTCAAGGTTGAGGACTTTGGCTTATGGCACTTCTGGAAGTGGCCTTCATAAACTTCTGCTTAATTCTGCTTTCTTGAAGATACTGCTTTGTGATTTTTGTACAGTAATTCTTCATGTGTTTGACGTGGGGCCCATTTTTGAAGTGTCAGACCTTTCAGACAAAACTCTGCGTCGCTGGTGCTCTGTCTTCTCATGATTTTTAAGTGTATATCTGCTCAGAAAATTGGCTTTCTTTAAAAACAAAACAAGTGGCTTCTATGTTATGTGCTTTGTAAAAGACAAAATTACTCATTTTCCTCAATGGAGCAATAAAACTTCTGCTGTAGTTGCACCGTCTCTGCATCCCAAGAAGCAGACTTTTCTGTCTTCCAGAGGACTGGAAGGGTTAATGTTTACTCCTTAATGAATCTTACGTTTAAGTTGAATAAGCCAAAATAGAAGGTTGTTCTTCCTTTATTTTTATTTCCATACCCCTACAGAACTAACACAGCTGTAGGGTTTTAATTTTGGTAGGAGATAAAACCCTGAAGGAAAATTACTCCATTTCAAACGGGGCCTTGTTTAGAGTAAAAGAGATGCTTTAACGGCTTTTAACTGTAAACAGCAACGAAGTCTTGTTCGCTCATGGCAAGCTGCGAGGTCTTTGTGATGACTTGTGCTTCTGTGTCTAGGGTTGTTCCCGCCTCCTCTGGCGCCGCCACCAGCTCTCCTCATTCCAACCTTGGATGGGTAAGACCACACCTGGGCTTGAGCCATCGGTACAGCTCCTCCGTCGAGAGGGAGGGTGGAGGACGTCTGAAATCCGTGCATCTGGCCATGGATAGGGCTGGGGCAGAGGGCAGAGTCCCCAGGGAATGAATCCTCTGCGCATTTACCTTGATTTGTCACGTTCCTGGCACAGGAAGGAGCCGGCAAAATCTCGGCGTGTGCTTGGGTCTAGCGCAGGGTAGATGACAGCATGCTGTGTTTCTCCAGATGTGTTCTGGAAAGATTCCCCCGGTGCTTTGTAAGCACGGGTTATTTCCCAGGAAGCTGCCTGATCTACAGAAGGGAGGGGTAAAGCAGGGCAAGCAATTGAGTTACAGCGGTTCCAGAGGCTGTGGCAAAGCAGCTGCACCTGTATGCGTTTCTGAGAGTTTGCAGTGCAAAGTGAAACACATCCACTGAAACCGTGAGTTCCCCATGAGGATGTTCCACGGACTTTCAGAAAAAAAAAAATGGGGTAAGCGTGCAGCACAGACACACCTGCAAGGGGTCCCTGGTGTTAGTAACTCGCATCCTTTTCTCTCTCCAAAGCCAGCCAGCCAGCTACAACAATAGGCAGCCTCCTCCGTTCGGCTACAACTCTGCAGGTGAGCACTGAAGATAACACACAGTCAAACTGCTTCTCGCTCTTCTCTGGTATTTGGTAGCTTAGGCTTTTCATAAGCTGATGGACATTGCGCTTGCGGTAACTGCAGGGTCTTGCTTGTGCCCCAAACTATCCCAGTCACTAGAAACACAGTGCCGAGTTTGACTACACCGGCTGGTGTTTGGAAAGCTGAATGTTTTGCAGCAACGATGAACGTGATTTTGTAGTTGAGTGCTAAGCCTCGGTCACTGTTTTCAGTGCAGATGCCCAGCAACAGAGGAGCTTCCCCATGTGCCTCAGCAACGCATCCTTGTGCTTGTTTGCACACATCCTTGCTCGCACTCACTCACGCTCTCTTCCTTTTCCCCCACCCTCAGGGACAAGCACAACCATCAGCCTGGCATCTCCTCCCTAAGCTTTCCAGTGCCCCCTTCCCCCATGCACTCATCCGCCCTGCCTGCAGGCAGCTCGCTCCTCTCCTTCTGCGAGGGAAGAGGTAGTGCCGGGACTTCAGCAGGTTTCCCTCCGTGTTGCCAGCCATGCCCACCTTCTCTTCCATTTCCTTAGTGACCAGCACTCGGAGTGGCAGCTCCTCGCTGGGCTGCAGGGACAGAACGCCAGGCAGCACCTCGCTGTCTCCTCTGCGGGAGGCGGCTGGAGGCCGTCCTGAGAAAGGGGAGGCTCGAGTGCTGCCACGCGCGCAGCTTTTCGGCAGCCGGTGCTGCTCCGGGGTGTGACCTCGCTGGTCCAGCTGCGCAGGCCAGCACCTGGATGGGGAAGTGCCTTTGTCCTTGAAGCCAGGATGTCTGGGAGGGATGGACTGAAACTTTTCTCAGTGGAGAGCTTACGGCGTGCCCTATACAGCAGGACCTATAGAGAGCCAGAGCTGGGGGAATGCGTAGCCCTTGCAGTAACGTGCCGTGTAAGGGGCTGGGGGGATTTTGCAGCGACGTCTGTAAAGTATCTGGTCTTGCTTCTGTCTTCCTCAGGGAAAAAGGTGTTCACGTGTCCTTAGCAAACTGCTGAAAGTAAAAAGGGAGAGCGAGGACAGGAGGGAGCCGGGCCCTTTGTTGTCTCCTTGGATTGAGCTGTACTTCCAGAGGGTACCTTTGGAGCGGGAGGGCAGAGAGGATGCTGTTAATGCTTCAGGTGAACAAGGATTGTGCTCTCTCGCTGCAGATTCAGGTTTCATCAGCTACCCACCCATCTCCACATCCCACACGCCCTGGGTGACGACGGTGGACAAAGGCACAAGCAGTTCCAGCAGCAGCCATTGGGAGTACTCCGGCTCGAGGCGCGAGAGGGAGCGGGAGCGCGAGCGGGAAAGAGAAAGGGAGAGAGACCGAGACCGCACTCCAACCACTAGTGAATACAACAAGTGAGTGCTGGTTTTTGGCAACTTCTGCTCACAGCTGCCCAGCGGGGAGCTCTGGCCTTGCCCTGGAGCGCAAGAAGGCGGTTGGTCAAGGGGTGGGATTATAGATTGTACCAGCTTAATTTTCTGAAATGTCTGGGGAAGAGGTATTTCGGATCTTAATTTTCTGAAATGTCTGGGGAGGAGATATTTCGGATCAATCACCAGAGGACAAACGAGGAGCCAGTGTCACTGGCTGATTTCCCATGTCTGTTTTTTGTTTAAATCCAGCAGAACCAGTTACGCTCGCTCTCCCACCTGTAATGTGAGGCCAGTAAATGAAACAGCCCCTCTCTGCCTACTAGGTATTTCACAGCTCAGTCTGGAAACGTTGGCCATAGAAGCTGCTGCTTCTTGTCTTCTAAATGCAACTGTCAGATCAAAGGAAAAACCACCGATGCTTTGCTCAGCTCTCCCGTAGAGGCTTGAGTGCCATTCACCAGGAGTCAGCCATGAAACGTCAGTCCTTAACCAGGCGTTTCTGCGAGCAGCGCTGGGGACAGCCACCTTGGTGGGAACTGGTGTCATCTCTGGCGACAGCAGTGCCGGGAGCACTGGGGAAGGGAGGCTTTCAGCCTCCCAGCGTTGATCTGGAGAGCTAAAGCGAAGGCTAGGCAGCAAAGACGCTTTGTGAACCCATCGCTTTTTTGTTCTGTCACAGGCAGCGTCAGTGTTTTGCAGGCTTCAGGCTCAGAAATACCAGTAGTCCTTCAAAACATGATCAGAATGCGCGTTCCTGGCAGAGGGGTGCTGCCTGACGGGGAACATCCTGGTCCAGGGGGTGAGCAAATAGGGCAGCATTTTCCTAATTTTCCCCCACACACACCCCCTTACAAGCTTGTGGGCACTGTGGGTGGAAGGGGGAGGAACAGAACAGAGCCAAACTTGCCACACTTTGAAGAGCTCAGACTCCGCGCGCTTCCTGAGCAGGTTCACCCTGCAGCCAAGTCCTGTGATCAGCACTCCTGAGCACGTTTCTGGGGGCTCTCGAGCGTGCTGTCCTCTAAGATCATGCCTGGGCGAGTAGCCGTGCTCAGTGGAGCCCTTTGGAGCACTCCCAGACACTCGAGTGATAGTGGACATCTATTTGTCTAGCTTGTTTCCCTGTTAGGATGATGTTTCAGACTTCCTTTCTCTCAGAGTCTGAGTGTTGTTTCCCACAGTGGGGCTTGTTACACCTTCAGATTTTGGCTTTCAGAAGCTGAATGGGGACTATGAGATGTAGAGGGGAGTGGGGAATGTGTCTGAATTTGCCGACTCCTGCATGTGGATTGAATGAGGTGCCTTGAGCAGCCAGTTTGGTGTAGGCAGAAAGACCACGTCAGCTGTACTCGCAGTTGGAGTTATCGAACGTGTGGGGAAGAAAATAGTCCCTTAGTCTAACTCACGCAAAAGAATTGCAGGTTACCTGGGACAGTAGTGTTGTGAGGCAAAATCCAGGCAGAACGATGGGAGGAACGCGTTTGTGTTGGTTTTGAACAAGGTGGCTGGATGTCTTGGACATATTCCAGGACTGTGAGGGCAAAAGCCCTGCGATGTTGGCCACGTGCTACTCCCTTGGCAAATCCAGGGAACAGATTTTGTAAACCCTTTGCCTTGAGAGGCCGGGAGAAAGCCGTGATACTCAACCATTTGGATTTATGAGCTATGTCAGGCAAATGGAGAAAGTTGTTTCACTGTGGTTAGAAACGGGGATTGGGTTGCAGCTTGGGTTCCATAAGCAGCAGCAGCTCATCCTTACAGGATTTGTCAGGAGCAGCCTGTTGATAGAGTTAAGAGGTGATGGATTTTGCTGGTGAGGATGGGGTTCTACAGTCCTGTAAACCTGGCTCCTGGGTTTCAGGTCCCCGAGTGGCGTGTTCCTCTGCCTCACTTCTCCTTTCTCTTCTTAAGTGATGATGAACGATACCGCTACTACAGCCGAGAGCGCAGCTACGACTTCGAGCGTGACTACCGCCGGAGTCGAGATCGCAGCAGGGAGCGAGAGGATCGTCACCGAGAGCGCAGGCACAGAGACAAAGAGGAGAGCAGCAAGCATAAGTCTTCGAGGCGGTAAGAGCTGCCTAGGGTTGAACTGGGCCGGTGACGGGAAACACAGCTTAGGTGCAGAGGTGGTGGTTGATGTTCTCAGAGTGAACTGTTACCCTGGGTCATCCGGGCTTCCTGTGACCTGCTGATGTCCTGAGATGTGATGCCCAGGCAGAGAAAGTGCTCCCTGTAATAGGGAGAGGAGTCCTTGGTGTTTGTAAGTTCTCAGTGAGGCGGCTGGCGGGATGTCAAATCACTGCCAACAAAATCGCAGCGCCGATTGACGAAGGAGAGGTTAACCTGTGCTAAACATCACGTCAGAACAGCGTAGCTCCCGCTGTTAGGGAAGTACACACAAAGTAAAGTGCAAAACCATAAGAGAAGCATCAGCTTTCGGTATGACGTGTTCCTGTGCAGAAGAGCAGAGCTTGCTTCAGTCTGAAATCTCTTGGAGCAGCAGGCCGAGCACTGCATGATCAGAGCTCTGGGCCCAGTGCTTCTAGGCAAGGTCGATGATGATCTGGACAAAGGTGAAACACTTTGGGAGCAAAGCAGGATGTCCTAAAATCCCAGCTTTTCTGGAGAAAATGCATTTGCTACAGATGAGAGGATTCTCCCAGCAAAGTAACAGGTCTGGTCCCCAGTCCGAGGCAGCGCTCCGTTGCCGTGTCAGTTTACATCCTGGTAAGGACTCGAACAGACTTGTTTGGTTTCTTGGTGCTTCAACTTGCTTCCTTCTTTTAGATGAAATCCACGTCAGCTCTGGAGGTAACTACCCTTGTTTTGAAACTGTTACCAGAAAAACTCCTATGTAATGATGGGAGGCAAAAGGCTGTTCTCATCCTTGAGGAGATGAGTAAGTTTTCAAGAAAAAGGCCTGGTTGCTGAAGGGTTGGAAGCAAAGTGATGGGAAGAAAGGCCAGGACCGCAATCAAAATTGGAACATAAATGGAAGCTGAAGTGATACCAGACTAACAAACCAGTAGCTTTAACGGTTATTTCTCAGCTTCCTCTACTCTGAATTGAAATTGAGTGTTGGGTACCTGACGGCATGAACAAAGACACCAAAGCAGTGTCAGCCCCTGCTCGAGAGCTCGATGTACGGAACTGGGCTACTGCAGGAGCTGGGAATGAGGTGACTTCCTCTGCTCCTTAAGCCACACACCGATGCTCTCTGTCTTGCTCAGAGTGGTAGGAAGGGAAGTGTTTGGTAGCTGAAGCAAACAGAGGAGTACTTCTTGTTTAAGGCCACTTGGAGTGCATACCTGAGTCCCTGCTTGAGGCGCTTTGAGCCTCTTAAGACATTTGCAGGAAGATGAAAGGGGTTCCGTGTAGTTTCTAGTTTACTGCAAATTGACCAGTCTGAAGGAAATCACTGATGCTTGTTTAAATATTAAAGGACAGTCACGCTGTTCAAGCATAAGCCACTGCCGCATTGCTGTCCACAAGGTGGCTGGAGATGTGTTGAAGAGAGGCAGCACCTTTTTTTTTTTTTTTTCCCTTTTTTTCATTTTAATGACTATGAAACCATTTATTAAACAAGTCAAAAACTTACTCAAAGCCAGGGGCTTTTTCTTCCTTCTCTCAGCAGCCTCAGTGCTTCCCACTGAAGCTTGCGATGTGTCACAATGGTTAGAGCTCCCTTAGGAGTGGGAAGGGTGCAGAGGTGGTGCTTATAAAAAAAAAAAAAATACAAAAAGGATTCTGACAGCGGTCTGCCTAGCATCCTGCCCGCCTCGGCCGTGTGCTGACGCAGCACGTGGTGTAGAGCCACCGCCTCCGGGGGTTTGCATAACCCGCCCTTGGGTCAGCCACAAGGGATGGCGGATCCTCCCGAATAACCACGATGGAGCCTTTCAGTGGCACCGTGATGCCCTCAGCACTTCTCATCCCTCTCCTGTTAGTGTAAATCAAAGCACGCTCTCCCCGCGCGTGCCGCGCAGTCCGTGCCCTTGGGTCTCTTGGGCAGAGCCGTGCCCATGCGGGCTCTGGTGTAACTTTCTTCTCCCCTTCCTTCCCCACCGCAGCAAGCAACACGAGAGCGAGGAGGGGGAGAGTCACCGGCGCCACAAGCACAAAAAGAACAAGCGTAGCAAAGAGGAGAAGGAGGCCAGTGAAGACGGTGCCCAGGAGGGAGAGGAGCAGGACGCCAAGGAGTAGCCCAGGCCCGCCGTCAGCCCTCGGCAGGAACTTCCTCCTTTTGAACCAGCGTGGCATTGGTGATGTTTTGTTGGGGGGTTTGACTTTCTTTTTCTTCATTATTTTTTTTATTATTTTTTTTTTTTCCCCAAGGGAAGAGAGGCTGACTCTGGGTGAGCAGTGAAGCATGTGGCAGTGGTTTGAGAGCTGAGGCTGCACATGCAGTTACAACTTTTTTTTTTTTTTTTTTTTTTTTGATAGGAGATGAAATACAGCAGTCCTAGTATACAAAGCACTGAGCTACTCATACGCATCCCTAGGGAGAACTTCGTTGTATCAGATCCTATGGTTTCTGATGGAAGATGGCTTCAGCTGAAACTAACGCATTTCGGTAATAGTTTTTGTTTATTTTTTGTCGTCATCATTCCTTTTTGAAAAATAGGACAGTAAGTGCGACTTGAAATTTATTGTCCAAAGAAAAGTGTGACTTAGATCCCGAGAGCCAGCTTAGAGTCTGGCTTCTAGTAGTGAAAAGTCTCATCCCTGAATAAATTTCTTTATAGCTACAAAAATGTCTTCTGATTTCTCTGTGGCCAGCGGGCAGCCTGCGAGGAGGAGCTGCCCTCCCCGGGGGGCCACAGGCTCCTGCTTTGGTGCGACGGCTTTGAGGAGCCATCACGTGTGTTTACCCAGGGTGTAGAAAGACTTCAAACCTAGCTTTTTTTTTTTTCATCCATTGCAAAAATAGTTCTGTCCTATATTACACCTCTAAGTGCGAAATCAAGGGAAGACCCATAGTAAGAGCATGAGTTTCTCTTTAATTAGTTTTGACTAACTTTTTTTTTTTTTTACTAAGAGTTGAGCTGAATAATCTAGCACGGTAGAGAACGTGAAGTCCCACCTAGCAGTTTGCCCTCACGGGGTTGGCTTATTTCTGTTTGGTTCTCACCAACACTCCTGTGCGATGCATTCCTTCCCCCTAGATCTCAAAATAAATTCAGTCAAATTCCAGAGTTTGTTTGGACTTAGTATTGGTTGGGGAGGGTGGCAGCAGAAATGTTTCTGGGTGAGAACAGGGGAAATAATTATGAGGGGGTTTTGTCTGGTACTTAGGATTCTGCAGTTCTGTTTGCGTGAGTCCACAAGTGTCTTATTTTTAATTATCTTCCACTACAACTTGTTATTTAAAACTGTCTTAAATCTTTGCCTTAAAATAATACGGTTCTGAAATGATTTTCTTTTTTGTATTGTGATCTTGCAAGCCTGAGTGTCACGTGAAGCCTGCAGCCAGAGAGACTTGAGCCAGCCTAGCACTACGATAAGCGGTTCTATGCTATGACCGTGCATTTGATCAGTCATGAACTGCAAAACCTGTGGGGAGAAGAAAAGAGAGTGGGGGTTTTGTTCGGGTTTTTTTTTTTATGATTTTAATGTAGCTTTTTAAACGTGCCTTGAGATCATGGGAAACGTGTGTGCAGCGGGGAGGTGTGTGCTGAACCAGTTAAAGGGCAGGGCCCAGAATCTGGCTTCAAAGTGTTCCTCCCTCTGCAGCCGTGTCAGAGCGCTGGCGTCACACCCGGTTAGGGATCTGGCGTCACACCCGTTTGGGATCTGGCGTCAATCATCAGTCGCCTGTTTGGGCATCAGAGGAGGGCAGCAGCGCTCAGCAGGCGGAGCGAGGGGCCTGCTTCTCAGGGTGGTGGGTTTGGGCTATGATCGCCCGATAGCTTTCATGAGCTTGGGATGAACTTGCCTCTACTCAGTTGTGGGGAGGGCAGAGGAGAAATCAAAACTGGTGAGAAGGCTCCACGAGTGCTTGGTACATGTCCCCTGGAAACATGCTCGCCTGTGGCGCAGTGACAAACGTGCCCGCCCTCCACTTCCAGAGTGCAGGCTCGCTTGCATGACCTGGGAGAGAGGCCAAGCATCCTTGCCTCTGCCACCATAAAAAGCCTGTATTCTGGAATTAAGAAATCCAGTTGGGTTTTTTGTTTTTTGGGTTTTTTTTTCCAGAAGATGAACTCTGAAATTGCTAGGGCAGCTAGCACCAAAGGAGAGGCCAGGCAGTGCCCCCAGAGCAGTCTGAGCTGGTTTTTGCCTGTCTTGAATCAGGGGAAAATGCTGGCAATAGAGTTTTACACGAAGGCAAGTCTAGGGTTTGGCCCCCAGTCAGCATCTATCTTCTGGTTTTGCATGAGGTGTACGTGGTGCCTCTCTCTGGGTGGCTGGAGCTGTTATACACCCACTCCCCTAGTCTCTTGCTCTGTGGAGGTGACAGGAGCTACTCACTAAGTAGGCCTAATTAATGGTGATCACAGCTGGTTGGTGTCCCCCTGTGCCTGGGGTTATGGATGGTGTTGGGGGACAGGGGAGGCAGAACCTCCTATGGGGGGGTCAGTGCTGCAACTTCCTCTTAGGTTTTCTGAATGTTTTGACAGATGGACCCAAGTCCTTCACTGACGTTAGGAGGCTTCCGCTGCCAGAAGCAGCTGTGAATTCAAGGGAAATCGTTTGAGATGGTTTTGTTTTAATGAAATAGAGATGAAATGTTTGCCTTTAATGTATTAGAGAAGTCTAAAGGTGGGGCTTTGGAAATAATCTTTACTTATATCAGGGAACTACTGCAGGGTTCATGGTTGTGTTCCCTGGGGAACTGAATGGTGACTCTAGTCATTCTTGGAGAAGAGGCCAGTTCTTGGGCTGGTGGCATCAGTACCTGTACTGGACCAAAGCTGGAGAGGAGAAGCTGAGCACAGAACACCCCAGGTGCCAAGTAGTGCTGAGAGGGTGAACTTCACTGCCAGAGATGAGCACTTAGACAAGTCTCACTACGCAAGTGCCAGCCAGCTCAGTGGGGAGAGCGGGTGTAAGGCATCTCGGGGAGCCTCGGGCGGGCCCTTCAGCTCCATGAAACGGGCACGGCCTTAAGGAGGAGAGAGGCCAACTGCATTAGAGTTGTGCAGCTTACGGTTAAGGGTAAGGATGTTTTTTCCCCCAGACCATCAGATGCTGCCACTCCAGTCAGGGATGGTTTGTGCTGCCTGCACTGCAGTAGTAGAAATCACACCAAAACCTAACACAGTTCTCAGCCTGGACATGTAATTCCTCTGGGAGCGGCAGCCCCAGCGTTGCCTCTCAGTTGCTGAGCTGTGCAGCACGCCTAATGGGGGAGTTAAGCCTCGTTAAATAAAGCTTTATTTATTCCCTGGGTTAGCTTTTCAGTCCAGTCAATTCTGAGCCCCACAGGCGCTACTGGGCTGTGTCCAGCCTCGCATCCAGCAGCAGGGGTAGACTGGGGGGTGTGGGGGATTTACTTTTGTTTGTTTTTTTTCCCCCAGTCACAGCCATAGCATGTACAGCTCCTTTCTCCAGCTCCTGTCCTGGGAGGAGCAGAAGGCAATTACACTGTTTCCAGCCTCACAGGGTCAGTTCCTTGGAGAAGTGTCTGTTGAGGTGACCTATTCTGGGGGTATTGCCTCATACATTGGAAAGAAAGGTTAAAAACACACCTATAATAAGTGTTTTTCAGTAATATTACAATAATTTATAAAGGCATCAAAACAAATTCAACATTATTAACAAGCTGATCTTGGAAACAGTACTTAAATTACTAGGAGATTTTGGTGAAGTTGAAGGCACCTTGAAAGGAGATGGAGTAATAGCAAAAACCACGCTGCCTTCTGCAACGCCCTCTTTGCTTACTGCCTGACCACCAGCTGTGTGGCTGTCTCCTACTGTACTTCATACAAAGTGATATTTGGTACTACTCAGTAGGAATCGCCCTCTCTATCTACGTAAGTATTTACTTCTCCATACCAGGCACAGATTCTGCACAGTGATTGGAAAGAGACAAAAATTGCTTCAGGTTCTTCTGTTCCTTTGTGTCAGATGGCAGTTGAGCCACTAGGTTTCCACGGGCACCTTTCTGACTTCTGAATTATTTTGTTCTCAGCATTCAGTAGGAACAACAGGGGGGGGGAAAAAAAAAAAAGGCCCCAGAGCCCAGCTGGCCACACACTGTTTCTGCTGTTGAAGTCCAGAGCAGTATTTGTCAGCCAAACAAAGAGGCCACACCGTGTGCCAGGGAAGCTTTTGTGACGATGGGATCCTAAGCTAATTCTGTATAATAGACTCTGATAACAGGCCCTGCTCACTACGGCCTTAAGCTAACAGCCCAAGGAAGTGAAGTCACTCTGTGCGTCAACGACTAAGTCACCTAGCAAGGACCAATTCTACTCTGCAGCAATAGCTAATTATGATGTAGCCAGCCCTAAGAAAAAGCACCTCTTAAGACAATGATGGGCACTTACCTGCAGTCAGTTTACTACAAGGAATTCAGCATTCGTTCTGGGTAGCATTTTACAGGGGAGAGAAACTCCTTTCATTCTTAAAATCTGAGCTGGCCCCATAAAAGGTACAGCAGAAGCAGCCTAAGAGGAAAGATCCCTCACTGCAACCTGGTTTGAAAGATCTGATGTTTCTACTGCTGACTTAACAGCCTTCTATAAAGGAGGGAAGTGCTGCTTTATGTGGAGTTTCCAGGTAGGAAGTTAGCAGGTAGGCGTCATAGGTCAAACCAACCTGCCTTGGCGTCAATTCTTTTACTCTAAATTGTTAACTATACAGTGGGTTTGAACTGAAGCCAAACTGGGCCCACTGTCCTGGAGGTAGCTTATTTCATACAGTCGGTACGATGTGGCCGAGGCAGCCAACGACCCTCTGAGCTTACCCTGATCCAGCGAGTTGACAGTTTGCTCCAGCTGCAAGAGGGACGTGAATAGGACTGCAGGAGCTCATCTCGCATGCCTGTGTCAGGTACATCCTCCTGCCCCTGCCTTAATTCTGCATCTGAGCACTGGGAAACTGGCAAAAATATAAGACAGCATCCTGGGACAGAGGTCTCTTGTAACAAACCTGTTACTTACTATCTAATTTCTGTGGGAAAAGCTGATCATTTTATTACATCATAAAACCAAGGAAACCAAGCTGAGGAAGGGGAGGAAAATTTAACAGATTCCTTCTCTCTGGTTACTGTGATGGATGCACTCAACTCCTTAACCGAACTAGCGGTAGTTTGGTGTAGGCTTCAAAGGAGGTAAAGGCCTGAAGCCATAGCCCAGCCAGGAACTTCTCTGGTTCCAATCTGTTCTGTGAAAACCCACAAAAGGAGCAGTGACAGTGTGAGCATCCCTGTCTGTGAGCTTGGAACAGCCATCATGCAATTAACACATGAATAGCATGTGGCTTTTCCACGACGTGTTTATCGAGGAACAAAGAAAGGTGTGTACAAGGAGTCTCATCCATACCTCTTCCATCACATTTAAGTTGACTATAAGCCAACCACTTTATTCCATAAATATGACAGCCTAAGCGAGCCTTCTTTGAGCTCTCCCTGCTAAGCAGCTGGCTGCGTGGCGGTGATCTCCCCTTGAGCAGGGACACCTCTCTAGGTTGCTTCTCAAGGCTGAGACACCTCTCACCAACTGCAGATCTTTGGTGAGCGCCCGGTATCACGCATAACCTTGTATTATGGTCACTTTGATTTGTGTCTTGGTAGTTCTGAATCATTGTTACATCCTTTGTGCAGTAAGTAAGAGTGAACCTGGCTACTGAACTCTAAGTCCTACTTCTATAACATTGTATTTCAGTGAAACCACCTTTGCTGATACCTTTGACAGTGGTTCTTCAAGTAGTCTAAATCACCTATTGGCAACAAATTGGCATAGGTGGCAGGATCCTAAATCATGATTTGCGACAGCTACCTGGTGATAGGACCTTCATACAAGTCAACACAGCTCCACCATGCTAACCCAGCAGCTCTTCAGCTGAGAGTATAAACACATTCATTAGGTTTCAGTAAGCAAAATATATCAAGACTGGGGGCTACAGGAACTGCTAAATTGGATCCACATCTTTACAGTTTTATTAGTGGCTTTTAAAAGCACGTATAAAATGACTCAGTGTCTAAGAATGGCAGTCAGCAATCAGCAGAACTGTATTAAACTAGCAGGGGAAATGGGACAGTCGTGGCTGTTTTAACCTGTTCAAAATACTAAGTGGAAAGCAGAGCTCTAAAACTGAGGAAAGCGCCTCAAAGGCAATTTGCAGAGAAGCGCTGGAAAAAGAGCTTTCTCTGCAACGCCGATTCTGAAGGGCTGTAATGAGCCCAGGAAGCTACAACTGTTCAGATCAACCATTAGTTTGAATCCAGCAACCAGATTTGTTGATAACCTCAGCACAGTAAAGAAATGTTTTCTCCAAAAAGGAAGCTAGAAGCCTTCCATGGCAATACACTGTGTAGCACGAGTTCAGCGTTCCTTTGGTTTGTCTGGCACGTGTTTAGCTTTGTGTGATGGCCAACTGGTATCTGATACCTGAAACTGTTGCTTATTTTGTTTGAGCTTTCACACGAGGCTTCCCGGCCAGGACACCACAGTAAGCGTGACTTTGTTCCTTTGCTCCTTCAGCATTGGGATTAGTTCTGAGTTGCTCATTCCTATCGCCGGCACTCCGTTTACTGCCACTATTTCATCTCCACACCTAATCAGAAGACAGGAAACATGCTTATCAGGACTTGGTTAATTATCATTAACACTGCATCCTAGGACCCCCAAGGTCATCTAGCCCACCCTGAGCGAAAATCATCAACTCAACTCTGTTGAAACCACTTTTTCCACTAGATGAAAGATTAGGGGCAAGGAATGGACGTGAGCAGAGCGAGTGGTTGCAGTCAGAGGCTTGCTTCTGAGTCAAGAGGGCAAGGGAAAAGAAGGACCATGCTGGTACCAGAGTGACACAGCCATGAAGGTCACCAGCAGCGTGACCAGCTGGCCAATCAGCAGAGGGAGAAGTTATGGAAAGCAAATTTGCACTGATAAACACTCATCACCAAGGTCGTTCCTACAGCTATTTGCCTAGCAGTCACTAAGGTGAAGTACACACAACGCTGAAGCGTGCCGTCACGTTGCAGCTCAATACAAAAGAGGTTTCAGAGTCCTGCCTGCCCTGCCCACCTCCATGGCACACCCAGCTATCTTGAGTGGTTGTACCATTCAGCTGTGGTGATGGGAGGTGCTGAAGCCAGCCAGCCACCTCCCTTGGGTCTAATGGGGAAAGCGCATTGCTGTCCCAGCGCTCAGATAGGAACCCAGCTGACCCCAGTCCTTCCACCAAGGCTCTGACCCTGTTTTCAGGGGAGCAAAGCCCAACTCCCACCACTGAAACTATGTCCCCTGCAAGACAGCAGCCTCACCTCTGGGGGTTTTTTTGTTTGTTTGGGTTGGGTTTTTTTCGGTTTTGGGTTTTTTTTTGGGGGGGGGGGGGGGGGGCTAACAGTCCCGCACTTGCAGCCTGCTGCATGCTTGCTGAGAAGCCAGCTCTGCTGGTTCCCAGAGAGAACACTGCAAGAAGGTTCTGTGTGGTCCTCTGGCTCCACTATTCACGCCTCCGCTCACTAACAAACAGATCAGCAAGGCTCATTCTAAGTTTCCTGCACAGGAGAGCTTTTGTTGCTTCCATTCAGTCCTAATCCAGGAGATTTTATACTTTGGAACCTCCAAGCTTCAGCTCAAACATCCCCTTTCCACTTTTATCTGGTTATTCAATTAAAACCTTTACAGCCTTTTAAAACATAACCGTTAATTCCTTTTAGTTGCACCTTTATAGAGAAACCAAAAGTTTGTTACATCTTTGGTAACAGTATTAACCGCATAAATGAGTATCTTAAGAATTAGAAGTCATTAACTTTTAGCTCGAATAGTTAAAAGGGTAAAAGACAGCGCCTCGGTAAGACAGTGCATCCTGACATAAGGACCCGTGTGTAAGCACCCCGCAGGGCAGCGCATACGTACTTCAGTTTCCTGTCTCGGAAGGCAGGAGTCCCAGGCACGATGGTTTTGATGAAGAATGGCTGGTTTCCTTTGCTTTCCTCAAAGCCTCCAACAATGCTGAAGCCCCAGCTTTCCAGGTTGCCTTTACTAAGGACAATGTCTTGACAGCAATGAAGGTAGCTGTGAAAGCAAACAGGCATGGTCAAAACCAGAAAAAGCTTATGAGTGTGTTTCAAGGAAAACCACCCAACCAGAAAATTATCTTTTCCCTTGCGGAAAAGCGCAGCTTTGTAACAGCTTCATATTTATTTTCTTTTTTTTAAGGACTTGAAGCAACCCCTTTGCAGGGCATATTGTAGGGCTAATTCTCAAATCTGAAGATGCCAATCCTTTAGAAATCTTTTCTCAGTAGTGTTAGTGCTAGTTCAAGAGTTGAAAATCACCATTCTCTGAAGGGGTCTCTGACCTGAAGGATTGATTCATTAGTAACTTCGTGAATTCTACTAAGCACCACGCACAGTACTAGTGACAAAAACCAAATTAATCCTGAACAGCAGTTACACCCATGCAATTAATGAGGCTCAAGCTTTTTTTAATTCCATCTGTATGTTACACACCTGGTACAATGAAGGCATTCTGCAGCTACGTATCACTGATGGAAAGCAAACATAGAAGGTAGGGCAGCCTTTCTTCTACTAACTACCAAATCAGAATAGGAAAGGTCTTTCCTGCAGGACCCACACCCAGGACTCCTGCATATAGTAAGATGCTGGATTCCTCGGAGAGAGATCACAGGCCACTTATGAATGCCAGCCACCAAGGTGTCTTCTCAGTAAGCCTGGGGTACACTGCAACGATAGGGCTGCCTTGGAGAATGTGATATATAAGTGCTAACAGCACTTGCTCCTTGAGTTTGTAGCACGAAGACGTGCAAAGCCTTTGCAAGGCATCTGAAAAGGTGTGGCAGGAGCGCGGGCAAGCATCTCGTGTACTCTGGCTCGCGGTCAGGTTACATTCTGGCACGGAGGCACTGCCAGGGCTACACTGTGTGAAACTGCCGCTGATCACCACACTGAGGTGTTCCAGCAGCTAAACTTTTCCTAATAAATGTTTTTGCCTCAAGGGCTTTGCTTGAGAAGTTTGCAGATGAGTTTCAGATTTCAAAAGCCTTCTCAGTTAACTTCTCACTAGGAGAAAAATCCAATTATCTACTTTCAAACTGTAATTTACTTTTGTACAAGTTCTTCGCACATAAACGCTGGAAGACCCAGCCCTAGCTTACTGAAGCCTCCATGGTTTTCTTCTACTGGTACCACGCAACTGTGAAAACAGTTATGAGAAACGTATGTGGCAGGTAGTGCAAATACAGGTAGCCCAGAGAGCAAGAGCAGTAAGCACTATGTCAGCATAGAACATAAATAAAAACTTTAGACACATTCTCCAGGAGTCGGAAAAGGCTGTTTGCTAGAAATCAGTTTTCCATAGGAAAAAGGGGTTTGGGGAAGAGAAACATTAATTTACTATAATGGCAAATCACTATGGGAAAAGAATTTTAGACTTTACAGAAAGTAAAAGTCCAAGTTTTATTCTGGCAAACACGCTGCTGAGTTTGCAGTTCGCATCCCTTCCAGAGTTCGTGGAGCGCGCTACTCCAGTGGGGCCGTGGCAGGGAACACCGAACAGTTGTGGCAGAAAGAACTCAGGCTTCACTGGCTTCAGATAAACCTCAAGGAAGAAGGCAGGAGGAAAACTGCTTTTCTACCCCCCCCCCCCCAAGAATTATCCAGAAGCCACACTGTGCATGGTTACGGTTTTCAAGTGTCAAGGCTTTTACAGAAAAAAGATAAATCTGTAAACTTGGTATTTCTAGTATCTTTAGGATTCAGTGTGCAATGACTTAGGACGGACACACCCTCCAAACCAGCATTTTGAGACAGTATTTTATACTGTCGGTAGCTGGTATGGATTTAACATACTACGAAAAAAAATCAAGTAAAGTTCATATGCTGTCTTCTGTGACACATGCAGTGATGATGATAAACATTCAGTAGCAATTAGTAGCAGCATACAATTAGCTTGGAACACTCACCGCCACCATTAGTAATAAAGCAAAGAATGGAGGAGTTAAGTTTACAAGGGCAGTAGAGCTACCCACAGCTGTATCCAAGAAAGATGCCAGCCACCTGGTTCGGTACAGCCGATACTAGTTGCCGGAGGTTAGATGGAAAAAATATTACTACACTCTCCCTCTTATGGGGATGTTTGTGTCTTTGTTGGAAGTGTGCAGTGCTGGCCATAGTCAGAGGGGAAAGGTGCTCCGAGGTTACACACCGAATGCTGCGGTGTGAAAGTAGCCTTAGGCGCACAGAGCGCTTTTCTTTCAGGAAGAATGTGACCAAGATGCTCACATTATTAGCCAGGGTCCCCAGAAAGGCACAGGACCAGGGCTGTCATCTCACTCCTAAAACCTTTGCGCAGCAGTAGCCTGGCACGTAACCCAAGTTCTGCAGGATGGGCTACAGGGGCCCCACATTCCAGAAGCAGCAGATTACCCAGTGTGCCGAGGTGACAGACGGTATGTGACATAAACAGAAAGCCACAGATACAAGAATCAAAGCTAGAATTAAACAGCGTGAGCTCAAGCGTGGCAACGACTGAATGCACTTCCCTAGCCTTGAGCACTAACTTCCAACGCCAGTCTTTCAGCATAAAGTTCAGCTTCAGACTGAAATACATGGGTTCCCTCTAAGGAGGAAAGGGTATTTCTGGTGGATCGTAGTACTAACTAGAAAATAAAAGCTGAACAAAACCGAAATCACACATGCCATCAGCAAGAAGCTTTAAACTTTCACACTACTGCAGAACGTTTTAGCATACTGAAGCTACGTCTGCTTTAGCAGGGCAGCCCAAAAGGAACAGATCCGAGCGAAACAACCGGTGCGGAGGACACGAGGTCTGGTTTTGGTACGTTTCAGGGGATTTTCTGTAATCTAGTGTTAGTGTGGTACAATGGGCATTCCTCTGCAGCGCTTCTGGTTTAGTCCCATACAAAAGGATCCCAATTTGTGCAGGTCAAGACTTCTCTGCAAAGTGAACTAAAAACAGCAAGTGAGGACAGCTGGGATTCTCGCTTCAGCAGCATGTTCCTGAGCCAAAGTCAAATGCTAGTGTAGAGGCACACTGAACATTTCCAGGTGACAAACAAGGATGCCTATTTCAGTTTATGGATTAAAAACTATCTGATCGTGCCAGCTACAATGACAAATATAAATACCTTGCTTAGCTGAAAAAAGGCAGATTCTTAGTGGCTTTAGGGAAATCATTCACTCTGTGGACGACGAGCTAATTGCGACCAGATCTTACTATGAATGGATGGGAAAATGAGTGAGGAAGCACAAGAATTACAGCCATTTTTACTGCTGAAAACAAGATTTTGTCAGATCCTAAAATGACGTAACCTTGCTTTGCACCTCCTAAGCACCCTCCCATCCACAGAAGAATGGCAGATGAATTCAGATGCCCGAATTCAGGTCAGAGTGAGAAAGGGAGACTGAAAAGCAGAAAGGGTGTCTGAAATCATTGCTCCTTGCTTCAGTACAGTACCAGGCAAATGAAGGGGAGCCAACATTCATACCAGCAGCAGAATTTCGAGCAATGTATTAAGTGGCAGGTGAAGTCAGCATGCTCTTGAAATGAAGGCAGGTGGCCAATGAGTGAAGAGTGAACTCCAGCCCCTGTAGCACAAAGAGCGTTGAAGCTGCTAGCTACCAGACATCCAAATAAATTGGAAAAGGAAGAAGGGAGAAAGTACAGCCAGGTTTTGCCTTGCTATACTTCACTGCAGGAGCACCCATGAGGAACAAACTCCAGCCAGCACCTGAGGGTTTGTGTCAGGTTTGGGCTACCCAGGTGCAGCCCAGGCTAGTTCGTACTAGGCCTGCACAGAACAGACAGGCCGATTCCCTGGGGAGAGCAAAGGAAACTGGTAGGATGGTGCTGAGTACAAGCCAAGTTACAGCCGCTCAAGACACAAAAGCTACCTTCCTTGGGTTGTTTGTTTAGCATTTACAGGCTGCTAAGTAACACAAAGGGAACGTAACAGAGGCTTTGTTAGTATTTCTTCTTTCAGGTGCCTCAAGAAATAATCCGAGCTTCCCACAGAAGGGTTTGGCTTTACTGTTCCACGTGCATCTCCTCATGATCCTCCTCCTCCTCCAGCCAGCTGGAATGACAACAGACTACCTTTCACAGCTGAATGTATTTTGATGAAACTGCAAAAGTGAGCAAACCAGAGGTTCACTGCTCCAGGAAGGAGACAGAAATTCAAGCTTTCAAAGCCCCAACCCTGTCATCTGGAACTTACCACGTTGCTGCTAAAAATCTGTGCTAAGCCTACAGTCCAAAGCTTTGCAGCAGGAAAACTCAACTATTCAGAATCATTTCTGCTTCATGCTAAAGATGACACAACTACAACAGCCAAAAAGAATCAGACTGAAAGAATGCCTGCCCCTAACTGAGATGATCAGATCAGAAACTGTAAAACAGCACAGGTGTCTGTTGGCTTCTGTTATGCGATCCAGAAAGAGCCACATTTCAGTTAATGATATTTTAGCAGAGACCATATCTATGTTGATTGTAGGTCAGCTCAGTGCCTCAAATGCCAGAATCTATACTTCTTATTTTCTGTGTCAGTTCTGTTAGGAAAAAAAGGTTTTCAGGAACTTCTGAAATATGGTTACTGTCCAGCAGAAGTGGGGGAACGATGGGTCACACTATAAAAAGCAGTGCAAGTTTCTTATGCATTCATTATACTGTGATCTCACTGACAAATAAGGCTTTCCACTGCCTTAGAGCTAAATGAGAATACCAGTAATGCTCCCAAGTCAACCAACAAAACAACAATTAATTCCTCATATTTAAGTGAAAGTCAACTCTGTGATTGAACAGTTCTCTGTACAGTCACGGAACAAACGTACCTAGGCAATCCAAGCCATGTGATCCAGAGAGGAGACCAGCTGAATCCTTGCTCCTTGATGTCCAGAGATGGCTCTGTCGAGTTCAGTGAAAGGATTTCCAAGGCTTTCAGTATGACTGAGTGGGAAGCTGCATTAGATTTCAGTGCTGAGACAGCTTCATAGTAGTTCAGATGAGACAAATCAATGCCATTTATGCTCAAAAGTACGTCTCCTGTTGATTAAATAAGATAGGATTATTACACACCTTTTGCTATAATGCCCATTTCTGCCTCAAGGTCTCAAGTGGAATCCTGGTTCCAACCTCACTTAGTGTCCAAGTCCAGCTCCCATTAAAAAAAACCCAACCCAGTTCCTAAAGGATAAAGAATCTGAGAGCCTCCTTACCTCGCTTGATTCTGCCATCCCTGAAGAGGCATCCGATGGGCTGCACACTCGTTACATATATAGGGAGCTTGTTTTTGTTATCCCTTCCGCCTCCAATTGTAATTCCTAAAGATTCCTTTGGTTCTTTTTTTATTGCAACTGTCTTTTCATGACTTACATATCCCTGAGGTAAATCCTGCAAAGGAATGACAGTACAAAATGCAGCTTCATTAAGGCAATTAACATGAGAAGCCCAGATCTGGAAAAAAATAACAGAACATCTTGCATCTTTAATCTAGAACATTTCAGCAATGCTGCTGGATGGCAAAGTCAGCTTCTCGTGTACTTGCTCTGGTAGAAATGCTACCCCGTATTTCCGAAGTGGTACCACCACGACTGAAGCACTGCTCTCCTAATGATCCTACATTCATCTCCTGTAAAGAGATGCTCACTCTGAGGAGAACAACTTTGCACTGAGGAACAAGCTATGGACTCATTTCAAGGCCATTCATATGAAGCAATCAACCTCTCTCTACTACTAAATGTTTAGGTTGTAGTGAAAGCATACATTACGGTGTATGCTGTAGAAACAATAAATGGTATTCTAGGATTTAAATTGAGGAACCACACTCCAACCATTTATGACAGCTACTTAATAAACTCCAGAGACACTTGAACACAAAAGTCGAAGCAGTTGTAGCAAGTTTTCTCACTCAAATGGAAGTTCTAAACATAGAGCAAATCTCTCTTGGTACAACAGACTGGCGATTCTCCTCTTGCTCCTGCTGTTCCTTACAATATGCACACAGATGGCCGATGCAACACCAAGTCACAGGAGCACAGTGTAATTTGTGTACTTTCTACTTTTGCACCACAAAGCCCTCTAGCTCCAAACCAGAAGCGTAACTTCATGTCATTGTGTAATACCCTGAATGTGCTTGATGGATGTTGAGAAGCGAGTCCCCAGCGTCCCACGGATGGCAAATTTCCCGTTGCCCTTC
Organism: Egretta garzetta; assembly: GCF_000687185.1. Taxonomy (NCBI): domain Eukaryota; kingdom Metazoa; phylum Chordata; class Aves; order Pelecaniformes; family Ardeidae; genus Egretta; species Egretta garzetta. Next base: position 260,683 of record NW_009259682.1, read on the forward strand.
CCAGACAAGAAAGGATTACACACTCATTCTGCATAAATGCTAGAGACATTTAACGGAATTGTGACACGTTTTTCCCCAAGAACTGTGTTTCCCAGTAGGTGACCAGTGTATGGTTCTCGAGTACCAAAAGCCACAGACCTGCTGCTTTCCAATAGATCAAGAAGAAACGGAGCTACTGATTGGTCTTAGATGATAAATTGCCATCACGGAGCAAACATAATACATCTGCTAGACCAAGAATAACCAGCGCTTTTGTCGTTATTTACAAAACTTACCTTCTGATAATTAGATTTTCGTCTATAGTGATTCTGGTCTAGTCGTCTCCGATGGTGCACCGGGCTTCCTCCATTGCTACTGCTGCTGCTGCTGTTATTTGATGTGCTGCTGTCCTCTACCGGGTCCGACAGCTGTACGCCTGGCTGCCTCAAGACGACAAAGTTCACCCTGGATTCAGTGGTCTGCCAGGAGAAACAGAAAGAGT